>NC_083351.1:172685825-173050200 GCF_030254825.1 Meriones unguiculatus
GGTGAGACTGACCTCTAAGACCCCCGTCACTTCCATGAGTGGGATTAGCTCTGCCTTCACGCAGTATGTCAGTTTCTTGGTAAGTTCTACCAGAAGGGCTCTGTAAACCCAGAATTCGTCCAGCTCCTGAGGAAACAAAAATGTATGACATGTTAATCTGGGTAAGTCACTTCTACGTTTTTTCTGAAGCTAGGATGTAGCCAGGGGAGAGGATGATTCCACGTATGGTTACCAGGAAGTACGGTTGGGCACCTATGGGGCTTGGTGAGCTAGTTTTTAGAGGGAAAAAAAGATTGAAAATTAAAAACAAAACTACACTATTTCTCTCAAAATTACAGGAAGTGGACATACAGTTTTGTTTGTAAAGTGGCTACAAACAGCTTTTACCTCTGGGAATTATCCCAGAGACAAAGTATTAAATAAGGAAAGATTCAAATGCAACATAATATTCAGCAAGACATTTTCTAAGCTAATGAAAACAGGGAAATACGAATCAAGAGCATTAAACATGGCGTGGAGGTTATCATATCCGTTTATCTTTTGGAGACATATGCGTGAGGGCTGGGGAGCTGGCTCTCAGCACAGCGCATGCTGCACACGCGTGAGTCCCTGAGGTCAGGCCCCCAGCACCCACATAAAGGCCCGCTGCAGTGGCACACGTCCGTAACCCCAGCACTGTGTGTCTGTGCATGGCTGTGTGGCCAAACGGTGAGCTCCAAAAGTAAGACGGGAAAGCAATTGAGAAAGACACCTCTGATGTTGACCTGACCTCCAGGTGCACTGTGACAAGTACACTCATACGCTCACACATGCACAGGCGCACAAGTGTGCGCCCACACCTCTCCTCTCTCATTCACACCGCCGAATGCTCAGTCTGGAATACTGCAATCGTATGCTAAATAAACATAGTCTGAAGAGTTAGCTTTTAAAGCCCCTTTCTCGGCCTTGGGTATCAGTGTAAGAGCATGGAACAGCACCCTGAAGCCACTGGGGAGCAAGTGCCGCACTAGCGGAGGCGTGAAGACCCCAGCAGAACCAACAACCAACGCCAGGCTGCGGTGTGGGCGGCCTTCTAGCGACACAGGGTTCAGCCTTCGCTAGGTTTCCACTGTTGACTGTAGTGAGAAGTCGTCTTCACTAACGCAGCTGCCCTACTATTTCACACCACTTACATGGCTTCCTTAGAAAGAGCAGGGTTAAAGATTAAAAATACACTAATTGCCCTTCATTAGCACATATAGTGCAGTTAATTACTCACAAGCACAGACTAAGGAGGTTTAAGTTAGGAAAAAAAGAAAATTGAAGTTAAAACCTTGGCAAGATGGGTTGTGGTGGCACATGCCTGTAAACCCCGCATTCGGGAGGCAGAGGCAGGCGGATCTCTGAGTTCATGGCCAGCATGGTCTACAAAGCGAGTCCACGACAGCCAGGGCTACAGAGAAACCCTGTTTTGAAAAACCTAACCCCCCCCAACAAAGCTTGTTTATAAATATTAAAATGTACACACACAGTTTGATGTAGCCTGTCAGCCTGACAGAAGTAAATGTGTACGTCACTGTGGCTGTCCAGAAGACATGGGACAGAGCGGTCACACAGCCGCTGATGGACTCGGGTAACTTAGCGAGGCCCTCATCACTCCTGGGTCACCGCACAGAAGCCACAGGTTGTAAGGGACAGCCTGGAGCTGTTGGCACTGGTCCTGAGAACAGGCTTGCTCTGCACTTTCTACTGAAGCTTTTTAGTTGATTCAGTAATTTCTGCATCATTTCCTAAGCTTGCACACAGTCCTCGTGTAAACAGGAGAAACGAAGAAAGGCTTTAAATGAGTGTGGGTGCTTTGACACAACACAGTGGCTTGGCAGACAGAAAAGGCTGGCAACCTCTTCAGAGTTTAACAGCCGTTGACGTGGGAGGACTAGTGTCCCGCAGGTGACTGATTACCTCACAGAAATGCAGCACGCACGATGAGAAGGAGGCGGCTCCTGTAAGTAGATTCTGAACGTATCCTCGGGGCAAATTGAACTTCTCAGACACACTCCAAATGCTGGTCTCCTTCAGCAAGGAGTAGAGGATGAAGGACAGATAGAGCCTGTTGACGATGCCCTTGTCCACCTTCTACGGAGACACAAAAGGCACAGTGACTGCAATTGGACTGCAGGTTAGCAAGGACAGACGGCGCTCACAGAGGCTGTTGCGCTCGCACGCCCAGTCCGCCAGCTCTCATCCTCCCAGTCACAGAAGGAGATACGGCAAATCATTTCCAATGTAAGGAACACTTCCTGCTCTGGGGAGGAAGGTGGACCTGCAGGCTCATGCCCCAGCACCCGGCAGCCAGAGCTGTGCCAAGGACCTCTGCAGATGTGCTTAGTTCAGGACCACTGAGCAAGGCTCGGGTCAGAGATGCACCTGTGAGCCAAGGAGCTGCTCCTCCTGAGGGCAATTAGGAGGGCACAGAGGCTTTTCCTCGAGGCCTACTCAAGAGGCCAGTGCTGCCTTGGCTTCCGGGTCCAGCCTCCTGAACTGTGAGGAACACAGCCAGGGCTCACATATGCTCACTGAGCTGAGGCCTGCAGGTTTCTGCTTAAGTCGCTCAGGCGGCGTTAGAGATGAGCATAGGGAGGGAGGCAGGAATGTGGGAGGCCCACAGATAAGTACCAGGGACCAGGAACACTGAACACGGAGGGAAGACATGCAGAAGCTGTTTTATACCCAGAAGGCTGGGTGCGGATGTGGGTAACACCCTGGAGACCTCCGTGCTCATCCTGAGCTTGTTTTCCTGTTAATCTACAGAACCTATCTTTAGGGAGGACGTCACTTTAGAAGAGCGTCACTGCATTCATACTGCACACACGGTACTGAGTTATCACCAGAAAAAAGTTCAGACTCTCACAGGGTAAACCAAACACTTCTTGCCTCCCACAGATCCGGCCTCCAAACTGACTGGGCTGCCCATAAACTGCTTTTGCCTGGGACCGGAAGTCAGACAAACACATGCAGCTAACTGGTAGGCTTGTCTACACTATCAACTGCAAAGAAATATGCCGCGGTTTCCCCATGGTTGTCACAGTCACAGTTTCCCAAGCTTTTCAGGAAAAGGCTTCCTGCAGCTGGCAGTTTCTGTTCTGTGTTTCTGCTTTGGCCTGTGGTGCTAGTGACCTTATTTCTTGTGCAAAGATTCTCACCACCAGTGTCAAGTAAACTTAAGAGAGAATGTCACAGACGGACTTGAAAGAGGAAGTTATAAAAGACAACATTAGGTGGGCATGATGGTGAGCATGCCTATACCCCTAGCACCCAGAGGCTGAGGGGGGTGTATCAAGACCTGAGTCACAGAGCGAGCCCCTGTGTGAAATGAAACATACCTAAGACATAGAAAAGATAGTGAGATAAAGGCTACACATCAGGAGATTCTGAGTTATAGGTTAGCATGGATATAATGGACCATCCTCTTAAAAGCATTAAGTTGAAAAAAAAGTATTGAACACTGGGTAGGGCGAAGATGGCTTATTAATTTGCCATCTTTAATGTGCTTTTACCATTAACTATAAATTGGGTTAATGTAGGCTTTGCTTAGGATGTAATCCCAAAGCCAGGAAAATGATAGAATTATTACATGGCGGGGTACATAGCTTAATGACAATTCCAAGCTTTTGCAAGAAATGGCAGCAGTGGGGGGTAGAGGCTGGTGCGGTGCACGCTGAAGGCTTTCTGTGCAAGGCTGACCACCTGAGCGCGGCGCTGGGACCCGTCTACAGGCAGGGAGAGCGAGCCAACTCACAAACTCGTTCCTGCACCTCCACAGCGTGCCATGGCACCAGCACATACGCATCATGTGTGTGCACGTACCCACACCCACACTGAAGTTAGGAGACGCCAAAGTTTTAAAGGAGTAGGTGTGGGTTGGAGGGTTCTTTTTTTCAATTGTATGTGTGTGTCTGACTGTGTGTGCATATGATTGCATGTGCATGTGCGCATGTGCACATGGGGAAGTCAGAGGACAGCTTTTGGGAGTGGTTGTCTCTTCCATGTTGTGGAAGCTCCGTGTTTCTGTTGTACAGGGTGTGTTTGTGTGCGCATATGTGTGTGTATATGCATGTGTGCGTGCGTGCACGTGTGTGCGTGCGCGTGCATGTCCCAGGACAGCCGAGGCTTTAGTGGGTTGTGAGGACCATGCAGCAAGAGCATTTCCACCGAGCTGTTCTGACAGTCCACGCTTCTTTTTCAATATGGAGAAATACACTATATTTTAAAGTAAACACCATTTTCTTTAGAATGTGAAATAGTATTATGTCTAAAAGACGAAACTAGAAAATAAATTATCAAATATTTAATTATCACTTAACAAACACTGACTATCAAAATGTAACAAAATTGAATTCTAGATTCAAATTTTAAAATGTGGTGTCATTTTAGTATGTTTTTGTTTTTACCTTATATTTTAGAGGTTAATATAAGAAGTTTTAAGGAAATATTTGTATTCAGCATTTTGAAAATTAGACATAGTGAGTTCTAAAGTAAAAGGCCCAATCCGAAAATCATTAAGCCTTAATTTAGGCCGCTGCCCTGCAGGCCCAGCTGCAGCAGCCAGTACTGAGCAGATGGAAAGCCATCGTCAATATTCAGAATTAGAACTGTATGTAGGAAATGGCGGGTAAGAATTAAGGTTTAGTAAGAGTTGGAATAACAATGAAAATTTAAAGAGGACGAGTGTGTTGAATAGCAACGACAGCTTAAGGAAACTGGATGATGACTAGAGTTATTTGTAGGCATTAGACTGAGTTTTATTTGTCCCAAGACATGAGGATTTTACTATTTGCTTTATAATTAACAACTGCTTAATTATATCAAATTATCAGCATCTACTGATCTGATCTACATTACCTTTCTGTTTTTATTATTCTTTTTATTATTTGTTGTTATACAAATAGTGGATTTTATTATGACATGTTCACATGTATATCAGGTATCATGATCACACCCCTGCTACCTTCTCTTGTCACATTAACTGAATTTTAAGAAGTAAAATGCAGGGTTCAAGACAAAAGAATCTTATCCACTCTTATCTTCTAAAATGCTTTATACACTGCAAGGATTAAGTTGGGAATTTTTTTTTTTTTTTTTTACAGGGTCTCACTACGTAGACTGGGCTGGCCTCACAGAAATCTGCCTGCCTGCCTGCCTGCCCACTGCATTGGGAAGCTTTCTGAGAGCACTGAATTACAACAACATCAACACGCAGGCCCGTCCAGTGCGGAATCTGGAACACTGAGCAGGACAGCTCATACAGAGTTTCTGGAAAGCAGACTGGCTTCTTTAGGGGATGGAGGCTTAGTGGGAGAATGCTCACCTAGGCCGTGCAAGTATCTGTGTTTTATCAGCACTACACACACAAACTCATATAAGCTACATATAATAACCTGTCTGTATAAAATCTATTATAAAAACATTCACTTCAAATTGAACTTATTACACAGTTATGTGATATTGTGCAAATATTTTATAATACAAGCCTAACAGATTAATGTGGATTTTTTTGTTGTTGTTGGTTGGTTGGTTGGTTTTTAAAGAGGGTCTCACTGTGTAACTCTGGCTTGCCTGGAACTCACTATGTAGATCAGGCTGGCCTTGAACTCACAGAGCTCTACCTACCTCTACCTCCTGAGAGCTGGGAAACAAAAAGATCAAGTCAATAAAGGAAATGATGCAATGCCATGTTTGTTGAGTGAATTTATTAGTTAGAAAACGAGAAAGATACGGCACCTTTCTAATGGCTTGCCCGGATGCTCTTTTCCCAATAAAGCTTTCGGAGACTCCAAGGAGAGTGGCCACATTTTGCTCTGCTGGACTGAGTTGACCAAACTACACAGAAAAGGAATAAACATAAGGAAAAAATAAAATTGTAGCTTTAAAAGTCTGTCATGTGAGCCAAATCCAGTATTAATTCTGAGGTCACATTTTCATAATTCTAATGGACAAGAAAAAACTGCAACATTTTTAAGTATTACAAGTTCTAAATATATAGGATCAGAAGGAAGATAAAATACTTTATGGAGGGGCCGGAGAGATTAAGTGATTAAAAGCACTGCTCTTCCAGAGGTCCTGAGTTCAATTCCCGGCAACCACATGGTGGCTCACAGCCACCTATAGAATGCGATCTGATGCCTTCTCTGGTGTGCAGGTGTACACGCACATGGAGTACTCATATACATAAAAATAGTAAATAAGTAAAATACTTGATAAAGTATCATCATAAGCAGAAAAATGTTGTGTCAACCCCAGACTACAAATGATAGTGGTTCCAAAGTTACGTGGCCCAGTGATGGCCCAGCTGCCTTGCTGTGTAAGCACACACATGACAGTGGTCCCATAGAGTTACATGGCCCACTGGTGGCGCCGCTGTCTTGCTATATAAACACACATGACTGTGGTCCCATAGTTACGTGGCCTAGTGGTGGCCCAGCTGCCTCGCTGGGTAAGCACACTCTCATGAACTTGCCTTACTGATCTCTCAGAACACACCTCCATCACTAGGTAGCACATGACCTGTGCGGAAACACGGCCACGAGTGCTTTTTACGAACTGTGACTATGTTTAATAGTACAGTGAGCTGCAAGAGGAAAAAGATGAGCGGGAAGGGTCTGAAAACAGCCGTGTCACAGAGAACCACTTCAAAAACATGTAAGGCCTTAAACACGGAACTACAGAAATTAACTTCCTGAGATAAAAAAGCTGTAGACTAGAGGCTTGAGGGTCTGGTCCCAAGGTAGAACACACACTTTCTATACACAAGGCTTTGGGGTTAATCTTTAAAACTGTGGGGGGTTAGGGAAAGCCAGCCACTGTTTCTGCCTGATGTAATCCTGTGTATCCCTTCAACCAGAGTTCACAGGAAGACAGCCTAATACGTTACTCTGCCAACAGGTTTTATTACACACAGTGCTGGCTCCACTGTGTCACTGGCTATAAAATAAATGCTCTTCGTGGGCTTGGAGATGGCTCACTTAGTAAAGTGCTCGCTGTACAAGCATGAGGACCTGAGTTCAAAGCCAGGTGCGGTGGTGCTGTGCCTCTAATCCCAGAGCCCAGGTTGGAGACAGGCAGTGAGCCTAGACTAGGTGGTGAGCTCTAGGTCCCAGTGAGATCCTGACTCAGAAAACACGATGGAAGGCTCCTGAGGAACGTGTGGCACCCGAGGTCGACCTGACTCCACACGCGTGTACACACAAACAAATACTTTATAAAACCTGGAAGACATATATACACGCGTGTGAACAGCATAAGACCAATAGTTTTGCACAATAAACAGTAGTCTGAACGAAGAGAAACTCTGAAGGCCCAATCCCAAATGCTTCAACAGACCACTTGACGAAGTCCAAAGTAGTTTAAGCTGAAAAATCCCATTTTCTCACCTGCCTGAAGTACACCATCCAGTCAGGCTCAGACTGAGGAACCAGGTCATAGGGCGTTGTTAGGTAGACTAGATGGAGGAGGCTTTCCAGTACAAGTCCTTCAAGACCTTTCTTCAAGTCTCTATACAGAGTGTCACAGTAGGCCAAATCAATGGCTCCTAAAGAAACACATCAGCACACATTCAGGAGGTGATCGGTATACTCTCAGCCACGTATGGCGTACATGTTTATCCCAGCCATAGCTACACAGCAACCCGAGGCCGGACGGACCTGCATGAGACCCAGTACCAAAACCCAGTTTGTATTAGTTTGAATTTGAGCAAATGTAATTAACCTTTCAGAGTTTACTTTAAGTTTATTTTAAGAGGCAATAAAGTACAACTGGGGCAGGGGTGGGGGGGAGGGGCAGGGGCAGAGGGGCAGGGGCAGAGGGGCAGGGGCAGAGGGGCAGAGGCAGGGGCAGAGGGGCAGAGGCAGATCTCTCTGAGTTTGAAGACAGCCTGGCCTACAAAGTGAGTCCACGACAGCCAGGACTGCAGAGAGAAATCCTGTCTCAAAAAAACAACAAAACAAACAAACAAACAAACAAACAAAGGAGCATGGGCCGGGGCCCTTAGGGTAGGCCCACATGTGCGCTTGGCCACTCGGAGGCCAGGGCAGGAGGACTGCAAGTTCAGCTACTGCCTGGACTGCAGTGGACCAGCTAGCTATCCTGGTCAACTCAGTGAAAGCCAGACACAAAGAGAGAGAGAGCTGGAGATGTAGCCCAGTGGCGTGTGAGGCCTGGGGTTCACGGTATTTTACACATCAGCTTGCTTCTATTAAGAACTGAATGATGCACAGGAATACACATGTATGTATCTATGCAGGAAAACACAGCCAGGTGCTACCTGCCTGGGACACACTGCCCCTGTATACACACTGAAGAGCTGGCTAGCACCACCATTAGGTGATGTGATCTTTTTGAACCCCTGTGATGTGGCCAATGTTGCCTGACATGTTATGTGGTGAATGAATGTGTTTGGAAGAGTATGTACTGAACTGGGAACTCTGGGAGTTCCTGAGGAGTGGAATGGGACGGGAATATGGACTTCTGATAACATAATCCTGAGTTCTTAGGATAGGTTTCTTTGTGTGTGTGGGTATGTGTGTGTGCGCGTGTGCCTGCGTGTATGTGCATGTGTGCTGGAGGACAGAGGCCAGAGATGAAGGAAGGGTCTTCAGTCATTGCCCACCTTACTTTTTTTGGCAGACTCTCTCACTGAACCAAGAGATCACTGGCTAGGTTGGTCAGAAAGCTCCAACCTAGCCATTCTGTTGGGATCACAGACCCACACATGCCTGCCGTGGGTGATAGAAATTTAAACTCAAGTCAGTCCTTATGATTTTACTTACTCACTTTACTGAATGAGTCATCTTCCTAAGAATTTTTTTTTTTTTAAAGAGCAGATATGTTACTTTTCAATAAGTAAATTACAACCTACTCATTAAGAAATAAATTCTTAGCAAGGCTCAGTGGTGCACGCCTGTAATCCTAGCACTCAGGGAGACAGAGGCAGGCAAATCTCTGTAAGTCTGATGCCAGCCTGGTCTATGAAGTGAGTCCTGGACAGCCAAGGCTACACAGAAAACCCTTGTCTCGAAAAAACCAACAAACCAACCAACCAACCAACCAACCAACCAACAAACACAAAAAACAAATTCCTCCAGGATAACCGAGGCTACACAGAGAAACCCTGTCTTGAAAAGCCAAAATAAATGAATAAATAAATAAATTCTTTGTTCAGATACAATCTGTATAATAAGCAAAAAAGCAAGTTCCAGAACAACCGGTATTACTTGTTTAAAACAAAAGCTTAAACCTGTTTATAGCAAGTACCATAAACTGAAGTAAATATACAGAAAGGTTATTCTTGGCAGGAGACTGAGCTGTGTGTTGCTGACAGAAGGGGCGGGGGCAGAGGGAAGGAAGCATGGGCATCTTCTCTACATACTTATGTAATTACTTACAATTAAAAGTATTTTCACCAGGTGTGGTGGCACAGGCCTTTAATTCCAGCATTTAGGAAGCAGAGGCATGTGGCTTTGTAAGTTGGAGGCCAGCCTGGTTTACAGAGAGAGTTCTAGAACAGCCAGGGCTACACTGGGAAACCCAGTCTAGAAAAACCAAAACCAAAACCAAACCAAACCAAACAAACAAACAAACAAACAAACAAACAAAAAACCACCATTTTCAATTTTCAAAAGCTAAAGTACCTTATAAAAGTAATGCTTCTACTATGAAACCACAAATTCAATTTAAAGAAACAAAATAATTTTTATGTTTCCAATACATTTCCTAAGCAAATACTGAGATTTCTGTAAATTTACCCTTGAAAGAAGCTTGGCCCAGTTTTGTAATACGGAAACAGCACTGTAACTCCTCAGGATCACCACGGCTGTCTTTCTGTACAAGTCCCTTCTCTGTCAGGTGTCGAAGTGCGTCAATAGTTATTTCCCAGAGACTTTTTTCTTTCAATAAAATCTTTTGCTGAACACCAAAAAATGTACCATTCATAAACTGATATATGTCACCAAGACTTGTTGCAATCTGAAAAAATTTAGGACATCATCAGAACATTTTCCTTAGTTCAAGGAACAAGATCATTCACTTTCATATTCTAGAAGCTTTCTGAAGAAAAAAATTAGCACAAAATCAACACAACTAAAAATTAACAAGAACGAAAAAGGAACTGAAGGGAAAAGACAGCTACCATGTTCACGCTTGTCGAGACAGGGTTTCTCTGTGCAGCCTTTGCTATCCTGGACTTACTTTGTAGGCCAAGCTGGCCTCGAACTCAGAGATCTGCCTGCCTCTGCCTTCTAGGAGCTGGGATTAAAGCCTTGTTGCCCACACTGGCTCCTATGCTGCTGTTTTAGTTTGATGCCTGTGTGCTGAGGTGTGTGCACATCAGGACAGGTGTGTGGGCGGAGGTGTTGGACCCCCTGGAGCGAGAGTTACAGGTGGTTATAAATCACCTGATGTGGGGTATGGGAACTGAATTTGGGTCCTCTGCAAAAACAGTATTGGCTCTCAACCCCTGAGCCATCCTCCAGCCCCAAAATACTGTTTGGGTTTTTTGTTGTTGTTTGTTTTTGAGACAGGGTTTCTCTGTGTAGCCCTGGCTGTCCTGGACTCACTTCGTAAACCAGGCTGGCCTTGAACTCACAGACACCTGCCTGCCTCTGTTTCCCGGAGTGTGGGATCACAGGCATGTGCCACCGTGCCCAGCTTTTTGGTTTTTGTATTATTTGCAAAACTGTGCTTTCAGCCTCCCCAGCCGATTCCCCCAATTCCATTCCTACTCCTTTTGGAATCTTCTCTTCATTCACTTTTACATACCCATGGAAGCAGGCTTTCAGCTCTAAAACCTGCATTGAAAATATAAAGGATATGGAAAACAAAGCTGGAAGAATCAGGCAGCATCGGGCAAGGCTTTGGCGGAGGGTGACCTAGCAGTCTCCCCCTCCCTCTGTGCTGGGTTCCCACTCCTTCTCCTGTCCTGGCACTCCTCCCATCCTGCTCACTATTTACAACTTACAGCACTGATCCTATTACCCTGCACTTGGTATTCAGATGTAAAACTCACTCTGAATTAGAACACACTTTTATTAGCCAACTTCACCCAAATCAGCATATTATATTAAAATATGATTGCTCAATACCTTTTCTAACAATTTTGATGATACTTCAGTGGGAATCTTAAAGTAGTCATTTTATATTAAACCAATATAAGGGATAATAAAAATATTATGGAGCATTCATTTTTGTATTGCTTCTGTCTTTCCCTTTATTAACAATCATTCTTAATATTCAATCAAGCTCACAGGCACTTATAAGATATTCTAGAGTTGCTATTCGGTTTGTGGATCATTGAAGTCCCTAAGCCTCTGTGGTGGTTTGAATGATGTCCCCACAGTCTCGGGCTTTTGAATACTTGGTTTCTGGTTGGTCCTGCTGTTTGGGTGGAGGAAGTCTACCTCTGGAATGGGCTTGGAAGGTTTAAATGCCACACCCATCCCCATTCTGAGCCCTCTGCTTCCTGCCTGCAGTTTGAAATGGGAGCATTCAGCTTCCAGCAGCCACGTCTACCACCTGCTGCGTGCTCTCCCTGCCACTACAGACCCAACCGGAAGCCCAAACCAACTCTTCTGAAAAGTGTCTGGCTAACACAGTAATAGCACATAACCAGTGTTGTTTTCCCAGCTTCTTTCCTGACTGATTACAGCTGACGTGGCAGAAGGCCATGCAGAGTAGGAGCTTGACTTGTCCTCAAGTCATCTTTCCACTCCTCTCTGGAAAGCTTGGCCATGACTTAAACTGTCTATCTTTCGGCAAGTCCAGAGTCAAGTTTGTTAAGTATTTATTGAGTGCTAACCACATGCTAAGCACAGTGTAAGGCACTGGGACCCAATGGTCAACACACAGAACCGTGAGCCGTGCCTCTTCAGGGCTCTCAAGATCGAGGATAAAGAGTGTTTGGCAGGTGCCTAAACAAAGCTGTGGTAAGTCATCAGGGACTCACTGAATCCTGTGGGTAACTGTCACACCCTTTTCCTGGAGTTCCTTCTCTTCCCATCATCCTTTGTCTCTGGGGATGCTCACCTCTGTCCTCTTTGCTCTGACATCACATTGTGTGAGTCACAAGTCTTGGTTGGTATCAGAGCCAAGTTCTTACAGAGTCTGTATGACGACTGTTACAACTCTGATGGTTACGCATTCCTTCCTGTTGCCCCAGTCAACACCATATGGTTTGGGGTAACTTTTTCCATCCAACCTTCCACTCTTCAGTACCCTTCTTCAGCGTTACAGTGTCCAGCCTGCAGATTGTACCCACGTCACGGCCCCTCCCCAGCTACAGCGTCCAGCCTGCCGACTGTACCCATGCCACATTAAGCTTTTGTTTTCTTTTTCTTGCACTCTACTCTAAATACCTAGAATGGCTTATCTCTTCCTTCTGTATCTAATCTGGATCTCTCCTTCAACCTCACAGCATTTAATTCTTTTTCTTTCTTTAGACTTTCATGGTTCTGAAGTGGCAGGTGATACTATAATGACAATTAGCACTCATCTGCAAGGCACCAAAGCTTGTGATAGTTCTTTTTCAACACTTTTACTTCCATGTTCATACTAATGAGGACAGGCTAAATTAAATGATGAGCTAAGAACAATGGTTTCAAACTTAGAAAAAGCTAAATTTAAACTCTGGCTTTTACTATTTAGTAGCTAACTGTACTTGGGCACAAGGACAAAATTTAATTAACTCAAGAATAAGTCTAAAAAAAATTCATTAGCTTTTTTTTTTCCTTTTTTTTTTTTTTTCCTCCCCGAGACAGGGTTTCTCTGTGTAGCCCCAGCTGTCCTGGAACTTGCTCTGTGGACCAGGTTGGCCTCAAACTCCAAGTTTCACCTCTTTCTGCCTCCCAAGTGCTGGGATTAAAACATGCACCACCACCACCTGGCTCATTATTATTCATACTTGATAAAGGCTGTTTACACGTTGGTGAACCCATCATAAGTTGAACGCATTCTAAGTAACAGTGCACTTGCTGCATCTAGGCTACGGAGCCTCACAGGTGGTACCTTTCTCCTCTGCAGAGCATCAGCTGCAGCCCTCCATGTTTGTAGAGCTGGGGCTTGCTAGAGCCGCCCAGCATGGAGGGGGCTGTACTGTACCATAGGATGACAGGCACACATTACTTTTAATGTGAGCACGGGTGATGGCTGTTATATATCTGGAGCCACTGTCGCACGCCTCCACTGTACTTTGGGTAAAATAACTAAATAACAAAAATAACTTTGGGTAGGTATTAATTATTATCTGATTTCTTACATTTCCTCTAACTGAAGAATTAAAAAAGACCCAATTTGAGTCTTTAAAAAAAAAAAACAATTTATAGCTGGCACACACTTGTGATCCCCGCACTCCAGGAGGTGGAAGGCAGCAAGATCTCTGTGTGTTTGAGGCCAGCCTAGTCTATAAAGCAATTTCAGATCAGCCAAGGCTACATGGAGAAACCTTGTCTTGAAAAAAAAAAAAAAGTTAAAAAAAAAAAAGTTAAAAAAAAAAAAAGTATTTTTATTTTAAGTACATTGGTATTTTGCCTGCATGTATGTCTCTGTGAGGGTGTCAGATCCCCTGGAAGTAGAGTTATAGACAATTGTGAACAGACATATAGGTGCTGGGAATTGAACCCAGGTCCTCTGGTAAAGTAGCATGCTCTTATTTGCTGAGCCATCTTTCCAATTCCCATATTTTATGTCAGAAACTGTTCTTTTTCACATTACATTAAAAGTTAGCTTTTTAAAATATTTTGTAATCCACCTATTATCTCAAATAATAGTCATCCTACTTAAGAAGATCTTTAAAAATACCTTTAAGCCAATTAAAGAGAGAAGCAAGCTCTGGATTCCCTTCGTACATTCCTCAACAAGATGGCTGTAGCAGTTTTCTAGTGGTCCGTTTATTAGTTCCAGGACCTATAAAAGTTAAAGCAGTATTTTATTTTGTGCTATTTAAAGATAAACCGTGTTCCACATAAAGGCCTTACACTCTAAGATTTCTGGAAGCCCTGAACTCCTCCACAGCCAAAACAAAACCGTATTGCAAAAGTCCCGAAGAGCAAGAATTAACAGATGGTCTATAAAATAAGTAGAAAACATTTTTCACTGTCTGAAATATAAATATATTTTAACTACTCTAAGTCTTATCATGTGGGAGAAGATCTCACTTAAGGACACTGGTAATTAGTTTACGAGGTGACCCCCCGCAAGCCTGGTCAGAGCGAGCAGTACCTGTTGCTTGTCTTTTTCTTGCAGTAGGAGAATACTCTCCCCGGCAGCGTCTATCCCGGCACGGCCAGCCCTGCCAATCATCTGCTTATACTGATTCCTCTTTAAGAATTCTTTAGCCACATAGGGAGCTCTCAAGATGACTCTATGGAAGGTATAAAATCAAAAGTGGTTCTCTATAGATCATAACACTACTTTTTCAACTCAATTCTATTTTTTGTTATTAAATGTAATGACATTTTAACTTTAAATAAAACTGCATTTATAATGGATCTTCAATGTCCTAGGTTCTTACATGCATTATCTGTAATTCTTACAAAATGCTTAGCAATGTCCTTATTTTCTATTCTTATGAAGAAATTAGCTGAAATTCAGTAGTGGCTTACTTTAAACCACAAAATCAGTAAATGCCAGAACTACCACCTGAACTCAAGTCTCTGTAGTTGGGAGGCCTGTGATCAGTTGGTAGCACAGGTCTTTATATAGCATCTTGATTTCACACCCCAGAACTGAAGAACTGGGCCACGTACCACTGCCGTATGCTACCATCCATGCTGTCTCTAACTATAAAGCACTGTAGATTTCAATGGCTTTATTCTATAAAACCAGCAATTTCAGTCCTGCTCAGGTATAAACAAGTCTGTAGCCAGCTTTCCTCTCCAAATGAAAATGAAGAATCTATCATTTTGCCTACATTATCAACTTCTTTATTTATAAATCTCAACAGACTGTCTAGATTAACAAATGCTTGAAGAAAACAAACATAAAAGAAAAGTAATGAGAACACACAGAATGACTAAACAGAACAAATAAAATAAGGAATAGTAAAGAATGTTGGAAAAATTTAAATAGTATCCACAGAAAATTCCAGAGGGAATCATATCCACTGTGTAAAAAAAGACGGCTACAAGAAGCATAACAGAATTCTTGAAAATTTAAAATTCACTTAAAGTCTAAAAGAAAAAAAGGATTTTGGGATGGTGGTGCTGGGGTTTGAACTGGGCTTTCTGGGTGCTAGGCAAACGCTCTGCATTGTAGTTCTTCCCAGCCCACTAAAGAACCTGATTTTTATATGGAAGGTAAAACTGGAGGAAAAGAGAGCTGACAGCTTGAACCACACATCTTTGCCTCAGTTTTGGCAAGTCACAGGAGAAGAGAATGAAGACGATGGAGGGATGAAATACAGAAGCGACTATCAACTGTTAGTTTAAGATGAAGAAAACCATACAGCTCAAGATGGAGCCACTCACAAAGTGCCAAGCCCCAACAGAAAGACAAGGAGGTGGGGACTGTTGGGGTTATACCATCAGGCTGCAACCTGGGTTCCAACCTTGCCTTGAAACTCAGTTATTTGATGTAACAGTCAATAAGTTTGTTATCATTGTTGTTGTTGCCCTGGCTGTCCCGGAACTCACTCTGAAGACCAGGTTGGCCTCAAACTCAGAGATCCGCCTGCCTCTGCCTCTCGAGTGCTGGAAAAGTTAATTACTTTATAGGCTTTAATTCCATAATATGTTGGTAATAAATTGTGAGGGTTCAATAAATAAATGCATGTTAAGCAGCTGGGTGCCAGGGTGGGAGATGTGGGAAAAGGAGGGAATGACGCAACAACTATAGTAAGTGCAATCACTCACCACGAGGAAAATTTGAGGTTAAAAGGGAAAGTGTAAGAGCTGTTGGAGGGACTGGCTCAGTGGATAAAGGCCCTGGCCTCCGAGACTGAGCACTTGAGCACTATCCCCAGGGCCCACAGGGAAGATGAGAAAACCAGCTGACTCCAGAAGCTGTCCTCTGACTGGCATAGCCACTGTGACATGTGTGCGCCTCTACCCCATGATATGATAGAAAACAGAGCTTTTGGAGAGGAGAAAACACAGATCCACACAGAAACAAAACGCTGGTTCCATGCTGGGAATGGTGGGGCAGGCTTTAATCCCGGAAGTTGGAGGTAGGGGGAGGCAGACAGTCAGGTCTACTTAGTGAGTTCCAGACCAGTCAGGGCTAACCATGTGACCTGTCCTAAATACATAAATAAATAAATACATATGAGTATAGGGATGATTGCATAATTAACGACTATGACACTGAGACTTAAGACTGAAGAAAAGACTGAGACTTAAGACTGAAGACATTGAGACTGAAGAAAAACAACCGTCTTAACATTCATAAAAATTTTGTGAAAACAAGTTATTTGCTAGAAAACCCACCATAGCCATGATTTATAAAGAGAGGTCAATTACATAGTTTTACAGAGTTTGGTAATATCAGAAAAGGTAACTGAGGATCTGACCTTAAAGAGCTAGTGCATTCATGCCGGGTGGTGGTGGCTGAAGCAGGTGTGGCACACACCTGTAATCCCAGCACTTGGGGAGGCGGAGGTAGCCAGACCTCTGTGAGTTCAAGTCCAGACTGGACACACAGGACAGCCATGGCTACACAGAGAAACCCTATCTCAAAACAAACAAGCAAGCAAGCAAACAAACAAACAAAAGCTAATGCATTCAGATGGCTTTATTCAGCCCCTCCCCTGTGGTCTGAATACATGTCCTCACATATGTCAAGCAAGGTTTTAGCCACTGAACTCCACCCCAGACTGGCTTTCCAAAACAAACCAGTTCACTAACAGCTCAAGGAAATCTGTTAAATGAACTTTCCAGGTCATGTCAAATCTTCCCAGAGCAGAATCAGATGCTGGCATCACAGGACAGAAATCATGTCTCTGATTCCAGCACTAAGTGGGAGGCTGAGGCAGGACCCCTCCAGGTCCCAGCCTGGGCTACAGAGACCCTCTCTCACAAGTTGAAGACACAAACACACAACTGAGGGTGCAAAAGGGAGGAATCTAATACCAGGAACTTTATTTTATCATTAAAATGTTAAAGGCAGCAAGCCCACTCAGCAGAGAAAAGCACTTGATTCACGTCATCCACCATTGAAGCAAAGACGACAGCTTACCTCCGCGCGGGCAGATTGACCCCGGCTGCCAAGGTGGATGTGCAGGTGAGAAGGCAGAGCACACCTGTGGAGTAGGCCTCTTCCAGAAGCTTGCGTTCATCACTAGTTAAACCACTGTGGTGATAGGCGACTCCGAAAGGGATGGTGTGCTTCAAGACAGGACACACTTTCCCACTGCTGACACCCCTCAGGTTTCTAATCACTTCGCTCTTTTCTTTCTCTCTGTGGTTTAGATAGTCCCTAGGAAAAAGGTCAGTTAGGCACATTAGCCTGTGCTGGGGGTAACGGCTCAGCGGTTAAGAACACTGACTGCTGTTCTAGAGGATGGGCTTCAGTTCCCAGCACGCACGGCAGCACACAACCATCTGTAACCGCAGTGCTAGGGCATGCTCTCAAGTCATATGTGTGTGTGTGTGTGTGTGTGTGTGTGTGTGTGTGTGTCTGTGTGTGCTCACATGCATGCACACAAAGCACCCATACACATAAAAATAAATCTTTGAAAGGAATACGAGCCCTTGAGTTATAGATAGAAAGTGCTGACAATGTTTTTAATAAATCATGTAAAGATCCTTTCAGCTATGTATTGCTTTTATCATATAAGTATACAAAATGTTCTCTGTGTGTATTCTCTATGCATGGGCATGTGTTTGTATTGTCGACAGAAGTGTAAACATGTCTCAACAAACAGGCTGAAAGGTTGACATCAGATGTTTGTCTCCTCATTTTCCACCTTGGTTTTTGAGATAGTCTCTCACTAACCCTGGAGCCCACTAGTCAGCAAGGCTATTGGCCAGTGAGCTGCAGGGAGCCTTCTGGAGAGCCTCCTGTATCTCCCCAGTACTGCATTACAGGTGTGCAACACCATGGCTGGCTTTCACAAGGGTGCCAGGACCCAAACTGGGTTTTCTGACTGAGCCATCTCCCCATAAAACATTCTTTTAATTAATCTTACTTCATTAACCATTGAAAATACTCTCTACACCATTCTGTGGATTATAGAACTCTATGGATACTTCACCAAAGCTAAGGAGAAGTCCAAAAATTCATATAAACACAATACTTTAGCTACAATTTCAGAAGCTTCATGGACATCCTGAACTTTGCTCCTATACTTCCTATGGTATCAGGTTTAGATTCCTGTTCTAGATGCTATGATTACTTCTTCTATAATAGAAATGCTTTATGGGAGATGGTTTGTTTTTAAGGCATAAATGTTCTGCTCTGAAAATGCAAACCTACCATATGGCAAAAAAAGTCTAAACCATAGCACTTGAGAAACCTCAACAAAGCCAGCTCAGTAGCACACTGTAATTCTAGCACTCAAGAGAGGCAGAGGCAGGCAGATCTCTATGAGTGCGAGGCCAGCCTGGTCTACAAAGAGAGTCCAGGACAACCAAGGCTACACAGAGAAACTTTGTCTTGAAAAACAACAAACAAAGAAACAAACAAACAAAACACAGCTCAAACTCTCAAATCAACACATTTCTAAAGTTTGTAGGAAATTATATCTAGCGCCCAGACAAGTTAAGAAAGGACAGTGGTTAAGGCTCAGCTGCAGATATGACTGGCCTCGGACCTGTGGCGACAGCAGTTATCCTGCCCTTGCTGTACACAGCCTGCCTGGCCCTTTCCCAGACGTGTTGACTGGTCTAAGATGCAGCTGAACCCTAGGTCACTGCTCAGCCAAAGCTTCCAATCTAAGCCTCTATGGTGGTCACTGTCCTGTAACTCTAGAATTTTCTACTTTAATGTGAATGTCAGTTAAACTTTAAGGTCAATCCCTTCAGAACCTTATAAAACAGTATAATGCTCTGTTAATTTTTTAAAAAAGATTAACATACTTGCTTAAAAATTTGCACAACATTTCTGCTACATTTTCGCAGTTCTTCTTAGTGGGACAAAAAACCAGGCAGGAGTAGTTAGGAATAACTTCTGTCACCAGTGCTACCAAGTGATCCGGATCCATCTTTTTCAGGACATCAGAATACTGCAAAACAAGAAGCCATGCATACTGCAGCCACGAAAGTGCATCAATTTTCCCGTGTGAACTGAAAGATGAGTTTAAACATCTCAGTGATCTCACTAATAAAACAAAAGATGAAAACTGTATAAAACATAAAATGTTTAATTTTCTTCTTAGGTTATTCGTTACAGATTTGTTTGGAGTCATATTTAGTCTAAAAAGAGAATTAACCAATTAAGAATTAAGGAAGTGAAAACAGTTCAAGTTATTAATAACTCCATAATATGCTCACCTTCATCAAAGCAGAATAAAGGCCCAGAGGGAAATAAGGATTGATGCTGCCAACAGTCAAAGGACTTCGTAAGTAACTGTTGCAGGATATTTGATCCCATTGTGAACCCCAAAATTGTGAAGTATAAAACACTGCTTCTTGTTTGGTGTGGTTGAGCCCTATCACAAACCTTTAATCCAAGAACTTTCTGTTTATTGTAAACCAGTGATTATGGTGTGGTTCACCCAGCCCTAGCACACACACATCTTTAATCCAAGAACTTTGTGTACATAGGATTTAATAAAATTAACCCTAGGTCACGAGGCAGAGCAAGAAACCAGCTGACAGGGATTAAAGAGTAGGAGAGTATTAAAAATAGCATGGGAAAGAAGAGCGAGCTTTTTGAGCTTTTAGCTATACAGCTCCCTGGCTGTTTGGGCCTTGAGCTAATAAGCCTTTGGCCTTGAGTTTTCTGGCCTTCTCCTCCTGGGCTGTCAGCTGAATTAGTGAGTCTTTTGGTTTTTTTTTTTTTTTCTATCTGGACCTGAGCTGAGAAGGAAGGTCAGCTGGGTACTTTCTCTTCCTCTCTGAGCTAGCAGGTTTTCACCCCAGCATCTGACCCCTGAGTCTTTACTGGTAAAATAAAATGGTTGGGACTTTCATTTTTTTTTTCTTTTTTGTTAATATACAACAAGAATAAACAACTTCTAGTACTAATACAATCAGATTCCCTAACACTTTCAGAAATAAAGGAAAAACTACAGTGAATTATGGCAGTCTGTCACACTAGGCAGGGAGGAGGAACACAGAGGACATAAAAGGAAAGGAAAGTCACCTAACAGCTCCTTGGTGCCTGTTACTTTGCTGAAAACTAAGATATGGATTTAGAATAAACCTCACAAAACTCTAACGCTGTGATAGAACTGCTTCCCTTTTCAGTAACCAGGTGTAAGCCATTAGCTTGCAGACATGAACCCCTCTATAGACCAACGTGTCCACTACAGACTACACCTTATTCTTTCGTTGTTTCTGGATGAATGACATTATCTAACGGATGTGTCTCCAAATACTCACAGTTCCGGAGCCAACAGACATCTTACTGGTTCATTAATTAGACAGGTGCAAACAACCTAGCAAGTACTTCCTCAAAATTCAGTAGTCACGTGAGTAAAAAGCATCCTACTTAACTAACACAAGCGCTTGGTAACAGGACGTGTGGACATGTGGTGTTGCCCTTTCAGACTAGTTAGAGTCGGCTCTACACCATCCGGTTCTACTAGTTTACACACAGTCCTGTTCTAGTTCTCACACAGTACTGTACACAGCAGCTCTAAAAGATCCTCTTCACAAAGACATGCCCGAGGAAGGACTCCAGTATGATCTGATGCTAAGCCTGGAACTAGGGTCTAGGACACTAGGATTCACGAGGACACAGGGGGAGTGTGTGCCTTGCGTGTGAGGTCCTGGCTTGATCCCTGTCAACGCAAACAAAACAAAGAGGAAAGCAGCTGCATTCAATCAGTAGCATGTTGTCAGTGGCAGATCACGCACCCTTCCACATCCAGTTTTCCCCTAAATATAAGCCACACGAGTCCGCTGCAGGGCCCTAGCACACCTGGCACAAAGGAGGCAGCCTGCATTCAAGGGTTTCTATCATACCTTGTAACTGAGGAGACGTGAGAAAGTCACGCCATTCGCAGCTCTGCTGTCTACCTCGTATATTGTGTCATTTACTTTCAGGTATTCTTTTAATTCGACCTTGAGTTAAAAGGAAACAGCCAATTAATATAAAACATTTCAACAAGGGTAGCTACACAAACACCTCAGCTTTTCTAGGACATGGTAGACAGGCTTCACCCTAAAAGTTCCAAATCTGTCATTTCCCATTGCCTCTTTTTTCCTTTACATAGTAACAGGAATATCCTTGAGCAATTACTTCTGATTTGAATAGTATACATTCCAAAAGAAACCAGATACTTTTGTATTTGTTGGAAGAAGTAGGACTGAGAGGCTGGAGAGATGGTTCAGTGTTAAGAGTGCCTGCTGCCCTCCAGAGGATCAGAATTCAGCTCTCAGCACCCACAACAGTTCCCAACGGCCGATAACTCCTGTTCCAGGGGGTGTGATACCCTTTTCTGGTCTCTACAGGCACCACAAACACATGGCAGACACTCACTCAGACACATACACATGATTAAAAAGTAAGCAAGTACTTAAGAATAAATGAAGGTCTCAAAAGACAAAAAAAAAAAAAAAAGAATAAATGAAGGAATAGATGGTAATCCTCACATTTTCTCTCTTTTTGTATTATTTCTTAACAAAAAAATCTACAGCTTTCTGTGCTGGTCATCACTTTTAATTTCAAATGCCACTTAAGTACGTACAGACAGAAGGCTTGTGACAGGTTTTCTTTTGGTGGGAGATGTGTGTAGGCGTGTATGTGCATACTCGCAGCTCCCTGTGTCATGCACGAGCGCTCACATGCACACATGCACGGGAGGCCACACCTCACTGCCATTCTTCAGGCACTGCCCACAGAGTTTGTAAGATAGGTCTCACTTCCCTGAAGACTGCCAAGGAGGCCAGGCCAGCTGGGCCTTGTCTTAGCACCGGATTATAAGAGGGTGGAGCATGCCTGGCTTTTCTGGGGACTGAACTCAGGGCTCCTCGCTTGCAAGGCCAGGACTGTATCAACTGGCTTCTTGATGCTTTTTTTTTTCCCCCTTGGTTTTTCGAGATGGGGTTTGTCTGGATAGCCGTGGAACTTGCTCTGTAGGCTGGCCTTAAACTCAGAGATCCACCTGCTTCTGCCTGGGATGAAAGGCACCAAAAACAAGGAGATTTTTAATTTGACATCTACAGTCAGAAAACATTTCCTGAAATTTTAAATATTTTGTACAAGTGTAAAAACAAGAAATTTCAAGGTACTATTTCGTGATCCTCCAAAAACTGTTTTCTGAATACCTAGACACAGAACACCCATACTGGCACTTGAAACAGACAGTGCATGTTTATTACACGCTGTGTACGTAACTATGAATTACACCTTTTACTTCAGCCAAGCACTCGGGAATGCTGCTGTTAGGTTTAAATTTAACTGCATGTAAGCCAAGTACAGTGATGAATTGTGACCCCAGCACTTGGGAAATAGAGGCAGGAGGGTCAGGAGTTCAAGGTCATCCTTGGCTAGGCAAATAGTTCCAGGCCAGTCTGGGATAGAGGAGACCTTTTCTCAAAAACAAAAACAAAAACAAAAGCAAAAAAAAAAAAAAAAAAAAAGAAAAAGAAAAGAAAAATAATCCATGTCAAACCTTACTTTATTTTTTACAAGTACTGAGCTACCAAAGCACTTGAAAAGTGCTTTGAAAAGATTTTAAAAGCTTTTTCCTTGACAGGGTCTCGCTAGACAACCCAGGCTAGCTTTGAGTTCAGTATGTAGCACAGGCTAGCCTAATACTCAAGATCCCCTGCCTTAACCTCCTGACTGCTGGGTCACATGTCTGTACCATCCAGCTTAGCTAAGAAACTTGCTTCCTTTAAGGGAAAAGATGTTTTCAGAATCCATACACATACACATGTATTAAATCATTTCCACCCCTTCTCTCCCTCTGTTTTCTTTTCTTTCTCAAATTCATGACCTCTTTTTAATTATTGTGCACACACACACAAGCATTTACACACTAACACACAAACATTCACACACGAGTTCGTTTAGCATTGCTTGTATGTATAAGTGCTTAGGTCTGACCATTTGAAACTGGTTTATCAGGGTGCTCATCCTTGAGAAGCCTGATTCTCCTTGTCTTATTTTATTCCACTTACTTATGTGCATGGATGTTTTGCCTACATTCTGTGTGTGCACCACACGTGTGCAGTGTCACTGGAGGTCAGAAGGCAGAGTCCCATGGGACCAGAGTATATAAAAACTTTGTGAGCCATCACATGGCTGCTGGAAATTGAACCTGGGACTTCTGGAAGAGCAGTCAGTGCTCTTAACCAAGGAGCTGTCTCTCCAGCACTGATTCTCCGTTTTAGCAGCCATTGACTGGCAATAGCTCTGCATTTAGGGGTGGGGCTTTGTGAGACTAAAAATATGGAGTGTTTAAATAATTTTCATGTCATCCTTGCATGGGGGCCATGCTAATCATCCGTGCTGTGCTGATTTTAGCACATTGTTGCTAAAGTAAGAACCGAGGTAAACTTCTCAGTGTTGACAGCTTGGCTCATGAAATCTTGCCCAATTAAAAAACCGACTTCAGATACGCAGATGTGAGTATCTGAACTCATAAAATGAGTTCTGGGAAGACTCATTCAATAAATGTTCCCTGGGGCTCACCCTCCAGTCACTGTTGCAGGTGGTATACACACCAGGCCTCACAGGTGACACTGTGTTCACTGCTTCTGTTTCTAGGGTGGATGCATAATAACCAATACAGTGCAAACCTTGGGTACATACTGGTCTGAACTGACTGGTGTAATATTCAGCTTTAAGGAACTCCTGTAGGTCTTCTACGTTGTTTAATGTTGCACTCATGCCGATAATTTGGGTTGTTTCTAAAAAAAAAAAAAAATTAGGAAAAATGTGCCATTTATGTCCTAGAGTAATTTCAGCAATACTTCAGTGCTATATTCTGCCTGAGTGGTCTGGAACCTGGGAACAAAGAGATGAGGATGAGGATACAAGTTGAAATCCGTCATCTGAAATGTTTAGACCAGAAATGTTTCATATTCGGGATTTTTACCAAATTTTGGAATATCTGCATACAAATAAAGAAGAATCTTGACGTGACCCAAGTCTGACCACACAAGGCTTGTTTTGTGTGTGCCTTAACCGCTCAAGCTAACTTTCATGCTTTACTGCGACTGCGTTTTGACTGTGTCCCATCTGATGAGGACAACAACATTTTCCATTTGCGGTGTTATAATAGCACCCAAAAAGTTTTAGACCATTACGGATTTCCAATTTCCAGGCCAGAAATCAGAAATACAGCCAAACTTATACTGTCACATTAAATAAGGAATTAGACCATTCAGGCAGCCTGAAAGGACACGTCGTGAAACTTGTAAACAAACCAGCAGGCACAAACACACCGTGGCTCTGCATCTGACGGCTGCAGAGCATTCACAGCTAGGTGAGCCCCAGACTCCTTAAAGCCACACCAGCATCTGATCATATGGTGCCGACTGGCCTGGAGCTCACTATGTAGCCCAGGCTGGCTTAAAGGTAACATCAATCCTCCTGCCTCGGCCTCCTGAGTGCAGAATTACAGTGGTAAATTACTATCAGTTAGTCGCAAATTTTCTTGTTATGTAGAAAGTCTCTTATGTTGTCAACCTAAAAAAATATATTTTGAAAATCCAGGTATGGTGATGCAGGATCCCGGAACATGAGAGGTAGAAATGGGAGGATCAGGTGATCAAGGCTAGCCTGACCTACATGAAACCATGTTTAAAAAACAAAAACAAGGGGCTGGAGAGAAGGCTCAGCGGTTAAGAGCACTGGCTCTTTTAGAGGTCCTGAGTTCAATTTCTAGCAACCACATGGTGGCTCACAACCATCCATAATGGGATCTGATGCCTTCTTCTTGTGTGCAGGTGTGCATGTAGATAGAGCACTTTTACACATAGATCTTTAAAGAACACCATCACTCACAGTGAAACAAAGCTCTAAGCCTTAGCATGTTTCTCCATTCATCCTGTCTCATGTCTTGAAGTGTCCATTCAGGTTATTGCCTGGAAGAGGACAAGGTAGACCAGAAGCTGAACACCCAAGCAGAGAACTGACCAAGAGAGGCTGTGCTAGAAATATCGGGGCTTATGCAGAAAGGGAGGAGGCTAATAAAGGAGGCAAGTGGTAAAACTGTAATTGGGTTTGCATTCGTAAAGCTCTTCTTATCTACACTAGACAAGTCAGGCTTGGAACTCAACTAGAAGTCAATACTTACTGCTCGTGTAGAGGACTTTTGCCAGGGTCATCTCCAGTATGGCACCACGGCTCCCTTCACCAATCATGTGCAACTATGAGATTTAGAGGTCAGAGTGGGGAGAAAAGAAGTCAGTTTTCATGAACTGTCTATATAAAACAGCTACTTTGTGCAGAATGAGTATGTATTGGATATGAGGACTCTAGTACTTATATGCACTATCACTAGTGCTTTAGGTTAGCAAAATTTGGGGCAGCATCCTGACACATCTGGGATTCAGTAAGAATCATATAAAATGTCTCTGCAGACACACATTCAGAATTCAAGAAACATTTGCTGTAAGAACAAATTTAAGATTATCCAGCATGGAGTGTGTCTGCTTGTGTTTTCTGTATGCTAACTAATTTGGGTTACTGAGGATCCAAACCGTAGCTGGGAAATGAGCTAGTTTAATAAACAAGATGTTGTCCAACCTCATCGACGACAAGCAGACCTAGCGTGCTGATCCTTCCAGTTTCAATCAGGGAGTTCACCAGGCTATGCCCTTTTTCAATGGTAGCAATGTACAGCGATTTCTTTTCCCTCCTTTTAGTTGGAGGAAATCTTCCTTTGCTTCCAGCATATTCTTCAACAAAGAACCCAAGTTCTATACCAAAACTTGATAAACTGGAAATCTAGAACATTAGTTAAACAAAGAAACAAACAAAAGAGACAGAGTTACAAGTGCTCACAGGTAGTCTCTTAATAGAAAACCTCCTCCATCTGTGGGTCTAACCTAGGAACGCCTATCTAACAACTGCTGGGTTTATGATCTTTACAAAGCAAGTCTATATAACTTTGAAATTAATTATTATATGAGGGTGGGTGTTCTATCTGCATGTCTATCTGTGAACTGTGTGCATGCACTGCCAGAAGCCAAAGAGGGCGATGGAGTCCCCGGGCCTAGAGTTCCAGGTGGTTGTGAGTTACCATGACGGTGCTTGGAACCAAACCCAGGTCTTCTGGGAGAGCAGCCAGGGCTCTTAATCATCTCTCCAACCCTGACATGTGTTAACTTTTAAACTATATAATATGAAAATAAATTTTACTTGTTTCCTTTTATATAAGAAACCCCATCAAACTGACTCATTCTGATGAGTTAAGGAGCTAGTTTCTGCTTGAAAATGCTGGCTAAATATAAATGGAATAGTTAAGATACTGTTCAAATCAACAGTAAAAAAAAAACCCACAAAACTATATTTTCAAACAATTACTGTTTGAAAATACTCTGTGCTAGTTTTGCACATCCTAAAAATATCATGAATCAGTTAATAGTTAATCCATTTATGCTAGCTTTAGATCTTCAAATGTCATTAGAAAGTAACAACTGTTTAAACACACACACCTTTTCCTGGACAATCGCCACGTACGGAAGGATCATTAAAACATCTTTCTGTCGGCAGAGCAGTTCTTGTAGCATTAAAATCTCAGCCACAAGGGTTTTTCCGCCACTCGTTGGCAAGGAATATATTAAATTTTTTCTTTTTTGCACAGAACTTAATGTTAAACAAGTATGCTGCCAGTCTGTAGAATTTAAAGAAAAGCACAAGAGATTATTTCCCCCTTCCGCATCCTTGATTCTGAGAAGAATCAAGTATCTCAATGTGGCAATCTTCTTCCGAGGATAATGTGCCTCTGACTGCACAGGCAGCAAGTCTGAGGGCACAGCTTGTCAGCGTGTGGAGAACTGGCTCACCCAACAAGAGTTACGGATGCAGGTCTCCAATTCCAGCAGGGCACAGTGGCCTGGACAGGGGCCGTTATCTAGAGAAGCGCAGTGCAAGGACCTGTGTTCCTTCTAAACTGTTCCTATGTTCTACAAAGTCACAAGCTTACCTCCCTCACCCATCCAAGAGCTTCTCAGGCAGGAACGGGGGAAGAAGAAAAAATAATTCATAAGATCTTTCGAAAGCCAGAAAAATCTCATTAGCTCTCTTATGGACCTGAGTGGACCATAATGGTCCATCAGTTCCTAATGGTATTTGATTGGTCCAAATGTCATCTTTAAAAAGGACTATTTAAATCATAAAACGCTTCAGTTACTAACTGCTAACCCAGGGTCACCCCCCCCAATACAGTGAGAAATAACTGATGAAAGTGTAACATGTGAAAACTAGTGATGAAAGCATAACAGTATGTGAACACCAGTGCTCTGAAGAATACTTTAAAGGTTGAGGACATAATTCAGCTCGAAGAGTGCTCACCTAGCATGTATGAAGGCCTGGGTTTGATCACCAGCACCCCATGAAAGAGGCATACTGTCTTGTGCCTGCAAGCCTAGCACCTGGGTAGTGTAGACAGAGAGATCAGAGGGTCAAGTTTATCCTCAGTTACATAACTAGAGGGGGTTCCATGGCGCCCTGGATCAAAATGATGATAATAATGGAAATAAGTAACTGGACAACGTGTATCAACAATCTTCAAAACGCATACTAGTATTTTTGTGTGTGTGTGTGGCTGTTTAGTCTGCCTATATGTATATGTACACAGACACACATACACATACATGTATGCATGCACACGTGTGTGTGCACACATGTCAATGACTAGTTATATATTACCCTGGTGCTGAGACTTGAACCCAGGTTTCCTGGAAGAGCAGTGAGGGTTCTTTACTGTTGAACATTCTCTGTAGCCCAAGTAGTAGTTTTTCATTACAAAACCAGGAGAACAAAGGAATACTGTAATCTACAGGATCAGCAAAACAAACAGGAAGGGAAAAAGCCCACACAGAAACCCCAGAGCCGAGTACAGAGAGAAGAAACCACTGTACAGTTTGTGAGAACACCGGCCCCACAACCTTTCTGGAAAGCGGTATGGAGGCATGCAGAATGACTATGAGCATTTCTTCTAGGACTCTCCGTCAACACGAGAGAGGGTATATACAGTACGTGCAGAATGTTTCCCGCATCATTGTCTAACAGGTACTACGGGGGGGGATGGTGGTGGTGGGGTGGCAAAGTTAAACGTTTTTGCAATTATGTAATTCACAGCTTTAATATGGGAATCTTGGGCCAGTGAGAAGGTTCAGTGGTAAGGTCGTTTGTTGCTAAGCCCAAGTCTGATCCCAAGGACCCATCTTCTGACTCACGTGCCCACACACATACAATTACACAAGATAAACACATGGAGAAAAGTTAAAAACTGAATCTAAGAAAACTCCAAATTTACCCTAAAGGGCTTGAACATATCGTTTTAAAAATTAAAGTGAAGCTGGGAATGGTGGTGTGGATCTTTAACCTGAGTACTTGGGGGAAAGGACGGGCAGATTGCTGTGAATTTGAGGCCAGATTGATCAAAATAGAGTTCCAGGCAAGCCAGTGCTACCGTGAGACCCCTCCCCAAAATAAGACATGAGAACAGTTATCTGAATAATAGACACAAACAACTTTCTCTTTTACTGACTCTTTAAATACTTAAGGACTTTTTGCTTTGAAAATATTAAGCTCAGCAGTAAAGTGTGTGCTTAAGCTCTTAGGTTTGATCTACAGGTCATGAATAAACCAAAGCATTAAAAATGTCAACAAAGTCCTTCCGTTTGGTATTGCCAGCCAGTTTTCAACTAATTTGTCACGTATTTGGCAAAGGATCTAACTACACTACAAAACAATTGTTTTGCCCTATCCTGTTTTTGTTGTTTTTTCTAATAGATAAGGTACTGTTTAGGTAACATGTTAGAGTTAAAAGAGGCAGTTGGGGATTCTATAAGGCACAATATACCAAGTACAGTGCTAGTGATGTCAAACACTGAGTTCCATTTTTGTCCTCGCTGAGCACTGTGGCACAGACCTGTATAGTCCTGGTAGTTGGGACACAGATGGAGGAAGATCATGAGCTTGAGGCAAACCTGTGCTACGTGAGCTCCTGTTTTAAAACATGAAGGCTGGGAATGTAGTTCGGTGGCAGAGACCCTATCACGTTCAACGTCCTGGGTTTAATCTCTAGTACTAGAAAATGCCTACACACGCCAAAAGCAAAACAACAACAAAAAAGGCAGAGCCCTGAACTCCTGCCCTCAAGGAATCACCCTGGCAGCAGATTCAGACTGAGCAAAGTAGCCAGTAGGAAAAGGGCAGAGAAAAGAAAGTTAGCATGTAAAGGGTAATGGACAGTTCCTTTGGCACTGTTGAAACATGGTCTCATGTGGCCCACGCCGGCCTTGAACTTGCTCTGGAGCTGAGAATGATCTTGAAATCCTGATCTTCTGACCTCCACCTCCTGAGGGGAAGACTGCAGGGGTACACACACTATCTCCTGCTCTGGACTGCTGGCTCGCAGGCCATGTGCCTCTCAATTTAGAGTATCTTGGATGTTTTGTTTATGTGTATGAGTCATAATCTAGTCCCACAGAGGTCTGAAGAGGGCCTCAGGTTCTCTGGAACTGCAGTTACAGATGGCTGTAAGCCACCATGTGGTGCTGGGAACCAGATCCCGGCCCTGAGGGAACAAGCATTCAGCTGCTGAGCCATCTAAAATGTCCTAGATCTATCTATTTATCTGTCTTGTCCATTTATTTTGAGACTGGGTTTCTCTGTTTAGCCTTAGCTGTCCTGGACTCACTTTGTAGACCTGGCTGGCCTCATACTCACAGAGATCTGCCTGCCTCAGCATCTCAGAGTGCTGGGATTACAGGCACACACCACTGTATCCAGTTAGTGTCTTAGATTCTTCCTGTCTAAAGTTAGATTTTATTTTCCTGTCATTTTACTTCTCCAACCTAACTGTCTTTTGAGTTGAAAATCCATGTGTTCAAATAGTTCAATAGTTCCCCAAAAGGCCTTCCAGAAATATTTGTGAAGTGACAGCCGACAGAGTGATCAACTAGTAAGGCAGTGGCTGTCCCTGTGTCTAAAATAGTGTATCTGAAATATATGCAAGGACCCAAGACTTTTGAAAAAACATCACATAATTATTATCACTGCAGTCTTTTTGCACTTCAATCTTAGCTGTCTTTAAGTGTGATAAACTGCTATTACTGACTTCTTTCACTTAAGATTCTAGGCATTCTAAGCAACTGAAACAACTAAATTCCAAAGAAATAATAAAAGGTCCTCAGAGCAGAAGGAAAGTCAGAAGCACAGTGGGAAAGGATGAACACTCAGTGGTGAGGTCAGGAGGCGAGCATAAAGCTAAAAGCATAAAGGATGTCTGGGCTTAGATACCTTACTCTTTACAACTTAAGAGAGGGCATAGAGCGTAAGTGCAATGAAGACTATGCAGGCAGGAGACAAAGCCCAGACTCTCACTTGAGAAGGACAATACACAGGAAGGAAAGACGTCCATGATAGGGAGGCAGGGCTAACACAAGCTGATACTCTGATCATTGCAGATGAGAAACAGAACTAGGGAACCACCCGCTTCCACTGGTTTAGATTAATACCATAATACTATCTGAATTATAAATCTCGTTTCTGTTTTATAAAACGTATTACCATATAGTTTTTTGATTCCTTTCAACTGAACGTAAAGGTCTCTCACTTTGCTGGGGAGTGAATAAAAAGGGCCAAGGTCATCTGACGGTGACTCAATTGCTTTCTTAACAATGCTGATTTCCTCACACAGGAGAGTCTCTTTGAGCTGTTTACTCCTAGAAATCACTGGGGTTTGGGCCTTGGCATTCCCAGTCATGGCACTTTTGAGACTGTCTTTAATACTTTTCCTCCTGTTCGTCTCTGAAGAAGTGCTAACGTTAGAGGCGTCGTTATTTTGCTGAGGTTGCTCTACACGGCTACAGGCCAACTCTTCATTCAATGGCTTATGTGAGTTTCCGACTCTTTCCTTAGTAGACTGGTCACCCAAATCATTTGAAGAGTTTTGCATACTTTCAAAGTATAAAATCTGAGAAGAAGGCACATCAAACAAGAGGTCGTTTCCAGCTTCTGGCCCAACAGGGACACGCACATCACTCTGGCTCTGTACACACTCATTAGTCACAGAGGCAGTCAAGTCACCTACAGCACTCACACTGAGTTTCTTTCCGGTGTCTCCTGCACAGAGAGCTCCGGTGGCCGAGTCTGTAACGTGGTCCCTATGTTCAGGCAGTTGCATGTATTTCTGTTCCAAGTCATCAACTTGAGCTAAAAAGGAATTTTCTGTAAAGCTGTCGTGGTCACCAAACATGTCTTCCTCACTGTCATTTTCCTGGAAGCAAAGATACATAAATGAATTCCATCTCCATAAAGAGTAAAAAACACTCCAGCGAAGGACTGTACAAATATATCACTACATGCACATTATCCTCTGAATACATATTATCATCCCCAGATAAAAGAAACAAGCCCAGAGAGTTGAACTGACTTGCCTAAATAGTACTGCTGGATTATTATGAGATATCAGGATGCTTAAAAATATATATTTTTTTTCGAGCTAGGACAGGCTCTCAAATAACAGACTATGGAATTTTGATCTTCCTGCCTCTATCTCCTGAGTGTAGCACCATGCTGGGTTTTATGAGGTGCTGAGATCAAATCCAGGGCCTCATGCTTGCTAAGTAAGCATTCTACCAACTCAGCTACATCCCCAGCTCAGCCCAAAGGGTGATACTGAAATTCAAAATTATTTATTTATATTGGTGCTGAAGTTGAGCCCAGTGCCTGCCCCAGGCTCACTGCTGAGGCCCCAAACCCAGCCTTTGGGATTTGAAAGCCTGTGTTAAAGCATTAAGGAAGAGAAGACAACCATCTCTAAGGTTGTCAGTTGAATAGATGCTCCTGAAAACTGCGGTATTTCCGGCCCAATCACTGGAGGCTGGCCTGTTACCACATCATGGTTGTACCACTAGACACTAGAAGGAAATTCTTTTCTGAACTTGGAATTGAGACAAGAGTGTGCATTCATGTTGGGTGGCTTACTCAATAGAAAAAAAAGTAATCTGGGAGGTAATATTTATGAGTTAGAACTTTAGTTCCCAAGTGCCCAGGACCCAGTTACTAGACAATATGGTTAGTTTAATAAAGTAACCAGCACGTAACGGATCATCAATAAAAAGTTCTATTAGTAAAGTAGAAACGAGGCACTCCGAAGGGCTGGCCTGTCCTGTCAAGCCAGTTACCTGCCCCGCGAGCAGTTTTTACGACAGGGGGTGAGGGGAGTGTCTAGGTTTCACATCCACTTAGAAGTCGGGGCTTTAAGGCAGTGTCTCCCAAGTGCTGGAGAGAATAAGGATAGCAAAGATGAGAAGAGCAAGAGAAGGCCACTCTTCCAGCCGGTCTGCGTGTGCACCTGTCAAGAAAGCGGTTTCAACCCCGCGCAGCTGTGGCCGGGGCAGGGGACGCGGGGCGGCCCCGCAGCCCTGGGTGATGACGGGACCAGGCTCGGCGGGGAATCGGCAGGGCTGTACCTGCGCGGGCTCCGGGCTCCCGGTTTTCCGTCTGCGGCTCCCGGTTGCCTCTTCCTCCTCCGGGTCCTCCGCGGGCAGGAGCTCGGCCGGGGCGGGGGCGGCAGAGAGGCTCTCTAGGCTTCCGCGGTTTCTTTTGCGGACAGACACCCGCCGGCGGATGCGGGGAGCGCCGTCCTCCATGACAAGGGCCGAGCGACCCTGCGACCCGGCCGCCCTCGGTCCAGACGCGAGCTAGAGTCGCCGCTCCGCGGTCCTGAGCAGGGAGGGTCCAAGCATCAGCTCTGCATCTTTTCGCAGTGGAGCCTGTGTGCCACGTGACTTCCGGCCCCGGGAGCGCGTAAACACAGAGGTACCGCGCTTGACCTCCTGGCCGTGTTCGCACCGGAACCTTTGCAAAGAGTCTCCGGGGCCAACACGGAAAAAGTACCGGAAGGGACCTGTCGGGGCGCTTAGGGAAGAAGAAAGGAAGGGGAAAGGCGGAGAACCATGGCAGCTATGGCTGCTGTGTGCAGCGCTGTCGGGAGGAAGAGCTTGACAACAGCGGTTGTCTATCTCACAGATCGCGGAACTTACGCGGGTAAAGTGTCAGGCGTAGCTTTGCAGCCGCAGTCTGGTTCCGATTGTCGATGGCGTCTTTGCTGTTAGCAAAATGACTTTCGATACGGCTAGGTTTAAGATGGGTGGGAAGCTCGAGTCGCTCTAGACTGGTTTCTTAGAGCTGAAGAGGACTTTGAGATGTAGTCATCTCTTAACTTATAGTGTTTGTTCCTGTGCTTTTCTATCGGCACTTGAATCTTTTTTATTTTCCCTTTGGAATGACAGTACTTTTCTATTGCTTCTATACGTATTTCCATTACAAGCTGGTAACTGAAGAAAGGTTTGAAGTTTTATAGGAGAGGAAATATATGGATGTTCTTCATCCAAAGCCTTTGGAATCCCTCATTTCGAACCGTATTTTGTCCCAAACTAACAGGATGTTATCACTTAGTAAAAAGAATACGAAACCTGTATTTCATGCCATGCGGGGGGTGTTTGTTTTCAGACAGGATCTCACTATTATGTAGCTCTGGCGGTCGTGGAACTCACAGAGATCCACCTGCCTCTGCCTACCAAGTGCTGAGGTTAAAGGTAGTGCACCACCGTGCCCCGAACTACATCGTACCTGTTGATTCATCTAGCCTTTTTGAAAATCAAGTGTCTTTGTGAGATATTCAGTGAATGAAAATAATTGTGTCATTGCCATTTCTCTTAAGTTACAGCGCTGTGGAGAAGATGTTGTTCACAGTATAATCAGGTAGCCAGCAATAAGGACCTGGTAAGGACTTTTTATTTTTTAAAGAAAACATTATTTTATTATTTGTGTGCACATTTGGGGAGGGGAGCTGTGGAAGCCAGAAGAGGGCTTGGGATTCCCTGAAGCTGGAATTAGAGGTAGTTGTGAGCCACTGGATGTTGGGATTCCAACTCCTCTCCTCAGTAAGAGCAGCAAGTCCCTTTAGCTACCAACATCTAGCCAGTCCCAGATTTTTCTTGCTAATTCATATTACTAATTCATTTCCATGAATTCCTAACTCAGCCTAATTTTTTGTATATTTGGATTTTAGCTATAGGACAAAACAAATAATGGTTACCTTGAACTCGGAAAGTATAACTTACTGACAATAGTCACTTGGGTTTTGAAGGTAAGCCTAGATTAGAGGCTTCTGTAATTTGTTTTTCTTCCTAAATATTGAATATAATATGAGAATTTTTAAAGATAGCTTGGGTAGATAGGATAATTGTAGATAACAGAAATTTGGGATGTCACTATCTTTATCTCATCAATTTTGACATGCTACCTTGATAAGAGATCTAAATTAAACTTTTGCATTTCCTATTTAATCAGCTGCTTCTAAGCTGTAGGCATATTTTTATGGGTTTAAAGTTTGGACATGGATGAGGGTACCTCCCTCATCACACCATATAAGTAGTTAGCTAGAGTTGAGAAGAATACAGCTTGTATCTCAACTGCATATACATTAGACTGAGAAAATTCAAGGCAAGCTAGATAATGGTGGTATACACATTTTGAAATAACACTTAGGAAGCTAAGGCAAGAGGATCCTTTGAGTTGGAGGCCACCCTGGGCTACAACAACAACAACAACAAAAAATCACTTTCTGGTCTTTTGGCTAAAATCAAGTGTAAAAAAGAAAGAAAGAAAAGAAATCTTAAGGACCTATTAAATATCAAGGAAGTTGTCTAAACAAATGTATATCCATCTTAGTCATTTAATTCATACATCATACTTTAAAAGAACAAAGGAAATGTACTCTTCTTTTTTAGGTCATGTGACTAATAAAAGTTCTCTATCTTCTCCAGAGGAAAAAAATGCACACAATCACACTAATGTATCACAAGTAAGATTATAGATTTCAAAGCCCTTTCTGAATTAAGACCCTGTGTGAGGGTGTGGTGGTACCACCTGTAACCTCAGCATTTGGAAGGCTGATGCAGAAGGCTGGCAAGTTTGGGACTACTGTGTGCTACAAAGCAAATTGTAGTACAGCTGGGGCTACGTAGTGAAAACCTATCCAAGAAACAAACCAATAATAACAACAATAATAAAATGCACGGAGCAGGAACATAGTAAAGGGACTGTGATGAGAAAAGAGTTTGAAAGGGCAGCGGTATAAAAGAGGTCAGTCATGGAATACATATGTTGTGTTAGTTAATCCTATTTTAAAAGCAGAAAAAGGTGTTATTGGGGATGAAGAAGGGAACCAACAGGAGGAGAGGCAGGATGCGTAAGAGCAGAAGGTAAAAAGAACAAAGTATAATTACACATCCCTGCACCACACAAACATATGTACACAAATGTAATCTCACACAATGAATGCTAACCAAATATTTAAAAGTTTCAAATGTCTATACTGGTGACAACTATTCCTACAGTTAAAGGGAGGCACTGTGTCAGAAGCAGCAAGGAAAGAAAAGCCAGAAGGGCCCACAGAGACTTATATAGCAGTCCATAAATGGGATATTAACAACCTATTGTTGTAGTAAGCCATGGAGCATTATCTATAAAATGAAATAATAAAAAAACACCTTACAGAAAATTTGGGGATGAGTAAATAACTTAGCATATGCATACTTTTAATAAATCTAAAAGAAAATGAATGATAAAATTATATGTATAGTAAAGAATTGTCTTAAAATAAATTTTAATTGAATTAAATTTAAATAGCCTTAGATGCTTTGTTTTTTGCAATCCACACAAAACAACTTTATCAACTTCCTTATCTTGGAAGTCCTTTTCTTCAGAAATGATACTCCATTGCATAATTTTTTTTACCTGGTAATCTCTCTTTAGCTAGATTGACACATAATAAAACACTTGTACTAAAAAAAAAAAAAAAAAAGAAAAAAGTAGAAATGGAGCTAGGTGTAGTGGTACACACTTGTAATCCCAGAACTTGGGGAGGCAGAGGCAGGCAGATCTCTGTGAGTTCAAGGCCAGCCTGGTCTACAAAGTGAGTCCAGGACAGCCAAGACTACACAGAGAAACCCTGTCTCAAAAAACAAAAAACAAAACAAGTATAAATGTAGCTGTAGTTTTTAACTTTCCTCAGTCTTAACACATTTTGAGACTTTTATTTTTTTTTTAATCCTAGCCAATCCTAATGGAAAACCCCTATAAGGAGCCTCTTAAGAAGTGTGTCTTGTGTGAGAAACGTGTAGATTATAAGAATGTACAGGTGAGCGTTGAGTTTACTGCTGATACTTGATTGGGATTCTGCTCTTTGCATTTTCTCAGGTTATGTCACAGTCATTAGGCTGTATGTAGGACAGATTCAGCAACTTCATGATATCAAGTCTTGTTATAATTTCCTGTGTTGTGTCTATTCAGTTCAGTATTTCACTATTATTTGGCTTAGTATTTTGCCTTTTCACTGTTTCTGCCCAGTAGCTTACTGCGCATTGACAGACACGAGCGCTTCAGGAAAAGCTCTTCTTGTGACCTTTGCAGTTTACTATCATATGCTATTGCATTAAATAGTATTTCTCCTTAAACTTTAAGCAAATTAAAAGCAGCAAATTTAGCTAGTCCGTAGTGATGCACGCTTTTAATCCTAGCACTGGGGAAACACAGGCAGGTGGATCTCTCTCAGTTCTAGGCCAGTGTGGTCTACAGAGTGAGTTCCAGGACAGACATGGCTACACAGAGAAACCCTGTCTGGAAAAACCAAAAGTGAAAGTAACAAATTTGGGGAAAGTGAATATTAGAGTTAACTGTTTACATAGTGGTGTAAAATGATAGAGATGTTTGAATGGAGAAAATGCAGAAAATTATAAAAACTACATTGCAGCAGACGATTGTGGGAAGAACTAAGCACAGTACCTAGTATCTAGAAAGTGTTATAAAGCATTCAATAAGAGGGAGCTGGAGAGATGGCTAAGAGCACTGGCTGTTCTTTCAAAGGTCCTGAGTTCAATTCACAGGAACCACATGGTGGCTCACACCATCTATAATGAGATCTGGTGCCCTCTTGTCATGCAGGTATGCATGCAGGCAGAACACTGTGTAATTAATAAATAAATCTAAAACACACACACCCAGAAGAAATTAAATGCCCTAGTCTGTCTCCAAGTAGCTCACGTGATAGCCTGCCATGCTGGGAGTGCTGCAGTAAATGGCTATGGGCAGCAGTGTGTTAGATGCCCCTGGGAGTCGGGAGCCACAGGACAGGTTTACTGATTCATGTTACTTGACCATGTGAAGTTTTTGATACACTACATGTTAACTTTTCAAAAGATACCTTGTTGCTACAGGGTGTTTCCTTTCATGTTATTTTGTCTGAAATGTATTAAATGTTGACTTAACTTGGTTTATAATTTTTTTTAAATTTACACACTCTATGTTGAATAACAAATATACTAATAGTACTTTTTCCTCCAAACATAACCCACAGCTTCTGTCCCAGTTTATTTCTCCATTCACTGGATGCATTTACGGAAGGCACATAACAGGTACCTTTTTTATCATAGAAAATTACGTGTACGTAAGAATCACATTGTTTCTGTTATTTCAGGAGACTGGCAAGTCTTCAAATCATGCCAAATCACTATTAAACCTGCTGCCACAGGGACTGAAGTGAGGTCTTTGGGGAGAGTTTTCTGTAGTGCAAGGAAATATTGCCTTTACTCACACTTAGCTACAGGGTAACAACATACAGAAATTTGGAAAACTGTATCTTTGGTTTAGTCTTCTGTTCTTACAGTGGACTGGAGTTAAGTTCACAGCACTGTAATCAGGTATCTCGTAAGCACTTGTAAATCCAGCTCCTGGGAATACAACACATCTGGCTTCTGTAGGCATCTGAACTCAATAAAAATTAATAAAACTAAATTTATTTTAAAATGACCATCTCTAGACTAAAACTTAAGTGTCAGCAACTGGCAGTTGTATTGAAACTGAAATTTTTTTTTTTTCTCTTCTTACGTAGGGCCACATGGTTGTCATTAAGTTGTAATAACAGAATTGAGTGTATGAGAGACCAAAGAACCCACAAATGATTTACTTTGCTGGTTCTTCACAGGAAAAACAAAACAAAACAACAAAAAAACTGTTATACATGTAGCATTAACATTTTCTGATGTATAAGAAAGCACCTCTTATCTTTGCACAGGTCTTTGTGGAAAGAAACAGAGAGAAATAACAAAGGCCATTAAGAGAGCTCAGAAAATGGGTAAGTGTACCTGCACAATGGAATTGATCTAAGATTTTGCTCATTGTCTTTGTCAAGAACTTTAATTATCTCTTTACAGGATTTATGCCAGTGACATACAAGGATCCTGCGTATCTCAAAGACCCTAAAGTTTGTAACATCAGATACCGGGAATAAATTTTGTAAAGTTACTGTCAATAAACCAGTAATTGCTTATGTCAACACTGCCCCAAACTAACTTGAGAAGAAATGCCCTCTCTATACCAGTGAGTGTTATCTGAACACAGCGCTTGCAATGGTAGTTGCATTGCTCACTTCGGGAACATGGTTGCTACAATCTATTTATATAGACCTGAGCCTGATTCTCTTCTTAAAGATGGTTTTAGGGGAATGGTTGTAAAAAGGCATTGTTCTAATCCCATGTGACTGGCTGTGGAGTTAAACTTGCTTGGAGTCATTTTGGTTTTTTGTTCGTGTGTGCACATGTGCACAGGATTTTTTGGAAACCAGAGGTTGATATCAAGGTCTTCCTCAATGTATCTCCAACTTTCTGTATACAAAAACGACTCATTTCTTTCTGTGCCAAAATGAGGGCACATGTGGAGGTCAGAGGTCCATGTGCAAGCACTGGCTCTCTCCCCTCAGCACGAGTCTCCAGGCTTGTCAAGTGTTTCAGCCCACAGAACCATCTTGCTGGCCCATTCACCTTATGTTTTGAGATGGTCTCACCAAATCTGGAGTTCACTTAGGCTAGAACACCAAGGAGCCTCTTACCTCTGCATCTTGGTGTTGGAATCCATGCGCATAGATAGCACTGTGCTCAAGTACAGACAAAACTGTGCTTGGCATGCGTTTGAGAGCAACTTGTGAAACCAGGTGGTCAGGCTTGTGCAGCACTTTACCCCAAGCCCTCACGCTTATGTGTCACTTTCCTGACCTGAGGTATCTCCTGGGCTTGGGGAGTCATTTTCTCAGCAGTAAATGTTAACTATACCCGACTGAGGGTTCTCTCTGCAGAATGTGTGCTGGGATTGATACTGGCCAGTCTATCCTGGTCCAGGAATAGAGTAGTCCTTACACGAAGGGATGGCACAGTCACAGTCTTTCAGACGTTTGTGATGTGAGTAGAATGTATTGATAGCTGGGGCTCTCCTTTCCCTGCCCTGTGCACAGGACCAGTTAGATCATCAGTAATTTGTACCGATCACCCTGGGTACTAGGTGACTTCAGAAGTACCCCATATAATTAGTGCATAGCAACCCCCTAATGTGCATGTCACTGCTAGATGTAATTATGTCTTGTGTCTTGCTTCTCTGGGAAGCAACAAGTGGAAGAACAAGGGAAGAGTGAACTTGTTAACATCTGCTTAGTGAAACATGATGGAACCCTGTATGTACACTTGACACACAGATGACAAAGACAAGTACATCTACGAAGACAGTTTGCTGATTCTGAGAGGGGGACGGATTTCCCAATTCCTGAGCTCCCCAGGGAGCTGGGAACTGCACACAGATGCATAACCGTGTCCACCTTAATGTACCGTCATCACTGTACGGGTGGTCTGTTTTTTTAAGATTTATTTTTATTTATGTTTTTCTGTGTGCGCGCACATGAATGCACAAAAGGACACTGGATCACCTAGAACTACCTAATGTGGACACTGGGAAACCAACTCTAGTCCTCTGGAAGCGCTTCAAGCACTCTTAATTTCTGGGCTCTCTCTTCAGTAAGAATCTTAAAAACTTAGATAAAAATAAGGTTTTACAAACTTTCAAATTTTATTACATTTATGAGGGCTTCATGTATATGTCAAAGTGATTATGTGTGGGAGTCAGTTCTTTCCTTCCACCACAGGAATTCCAGAAATCCAACCAGGTTGCCAGTCTTGATAGAAGATGCCTGTGCTAATTGAGCCAACTCCTAGGACCAATTTTACAAACTTCTGGGCTGTTTTCCATGTTGTGAAATGAGGCTAGTTTCTCTTTTCCAACTTGAAGAATGCAAGTTAAAAGAATGCATCTATTTAAGTCTCTCCTTCAACAGTTCGAGGGAAAGCTGAAAGGTTGTGGCTTTGAAATAAAAGCATCTTAGCTGGGCAGGCGGATATTTATGAGTTTGAGGACAGCCAGTGCTACACAGAGAGACCCTGTCTCAACCTCCCCCATCCCCCCCTCAAAAAAATAAAATAAAAACAAGGCAAACCCAAAATACCAAAGGGACGGTAGCTCAGTGGTAGAGAAGTTGCTTACCACTTGTATGGCTCTGGATTCAACTGCCCAAGACACACACACAACCCTTTTTTTTTTTTTGGAGACAGGGTTTCTCTTTGTAGCCTTGGCTATCCTAGACACACTTTGTAGACCATGCTGACCTTGAACTCACAGAGATCTGCCTGCCTTTGCCTCTTTGAGTGCTGGGATTACAGGCATGTGCCACTGTGCCCAGGTAAACCCCTGTATTTTTAAAAAGTACTTTATATGTGAACAGACAGAGGCCAAAACATTAGAAAGGGGTCAATGAGGTGGGTGGGAAAACAATTTACAGGGGTGAGAAGCAACAGAGATATGAGACATAAAGGAGGGATGGAGAACTACTAGAAGCAGAAGGCACAGTGTGGGAGGCTGGGAAATGAGGACAGTTGCAACTGATCTGAGCATATACGCATTTACAACATATGAAACGTAAATAAGAATTAAGATACTTTATAGAACATTAACCTACCTACATATTAAAAATAGTTGGGCAGTAAAATACCTTATCCACGCATTATGAACAGCTGAACAGAGTAAAAACATAGCGTCAATGTATTACTCCAGTAGGCCACGGGTGAAATAGAAACAAGTGACCTGAACCTCCTCAGTCTATGAAAAAAAATTTCATCTAAAAAGATTCAGAATGTGGGAGAGCGGGGATATTCACCATCATCTTCCGTGCTCCCCATCTCTGTGTCTGTATCTAGGCTGCCTGAGGAGGCTTTGTCGGGGTGGCTGCTGCAGCACTCCCTCCCAGGTCTGCTCTCTGACTCAAGCAGCCGAGGTTTCTTCCCAGGCCGCTGGCCTTGGGTGTCTGCACCTTTCCGCTTACTCAGCTGGGCTGCAGGCACTGGACTAGCTTCAGGGCTGTAAACGTACTCCACCATTAAGGTCAGCTTATCCACCACATCAAGATGGTGGCTACTGTTACACCCGCTTTGAGAAATATGTCTATTTTTCAAAGAAATAACACAAGAATGAAGGACTTTCGACTCTGGAAAAAGGGTTCGTAGAGCTTGACAAAGAAGAACGTTCTCCTGGGGGTTGTTCTGGACATTCTTCTCTCCTAAAGGAAATGAGAAAGAGCTTTGCACAGGTTTGTCTCAAAATCTCTCACAATTAGCTGTGTTGGTAAATCAAGAATTCCGATGTATGTGCCATACTATTCACGAGAAAGTCAGTCTCTCACTTTCTTATCAAACACAGCACAGCCACTGCAGCACCCTGTTCACTGTTTGGGAAGATCAGACCAGAGTGGCCTCTACTTGTCATCCCTGTATATCAGGGCATCCATCGGGTGGGGCGGTGCCTTGTCTACCGAGCCAGAATGAAAATAGCAAAGACAGTCTGCTGTGTTCATGCGCTGCTCACCTGCTGCTTTAATCTGCGCTTGCTGTTTTTTTCTAACTTCTTTTAATTGGTTTATATCCATCATTAGTTTCTCTACTTCTCGTTCACTTTGTTCAACTTTCTGGCATACACTCTGCAAAATAAAATAAGGGCACAGATAAAAAATTCCAAGTTTTGTACTAATGAGAATCTAGGCTTACAATATAAAATTCTCAGTGTTACAGAAAGTAAAATAACGTCTTTCATGTAAACCTTATTTTTATTTGGAATTATTTTTGGAGTACTATAATAAGTATTTTATGTTGCTTTGCAGATAATTACATGCTTTTTGGATGTGTTAATTTTCCATTTATCTGTGGACTTATATACCAGATACTTCACTGGTTATAGAAATAAGATAAAATTAATTTTAAAATTAAAAAATACAAACATGTTGGACTGAGGATCAAACTCAGTGATAAAGCACTTACCTACCTTGTGTGAGCCCTGAGTTCAAGTCCCAACATGTACACCTCCAAACAGAACTGAGATGCATAACTGATTTAGGTTGTAGAGTCAGGATTAGCAATTAAAGGTTATCCTTACCTACAGGGGAGTTCAAAGCCAACCTGGGCTACACAAAAGCCTGTGTCATAACACCAAAAATCAAAACATGCCAGGCATGGTGGCACATTCCTGTAATCCCAGCACTCAGGGAGGGAAAGATAGGCAAATTTCTTTGAGTTTTAGGCCAGCCTGGTCTACAAAGGTCCAGGATAGCCAGGGCTACACAAAGAAACCCTGTCTCAAAAACAAAACAAATAAACAAAAAAACAAAACAAGGAAGTCAGGCACGATGGCACATTCCTGTCATCCCCATGGTCAGGTGAGAGCAGGCTTATAAATCAAGATTATGAAAGGTCAGCTTTCTTGGAATGGGACAATCTGAGGCTGTTCCTGACCAACTGTTCTCTCCATCTCTCAGGGGTCAGAGTCTGTAGTCCTCAATCTCATCCCCTTCATTTTAAACTGGCCCAATCACTTTCTTGCACTTGGGTTCCATCTTATTACTACACGGTGACCTGCACTGAAACAGCAAGACAGACTGTAATGCTGTAGTGATGGCTGTGCTTCTAAATATCTGCTTCCTTCATCATTGGACAAAAAGACTATGGGGGCTGGGCCTGGTAGCATACGCCTTTAATCCCAACATATGGGAGTCAGAGACAGGAGAATCGCTAGGAGTTCAAGGCTGGCTTGGCCTACATCGCAAGTCCCAGAATAGCCAGGGCTTATAGTGAGACCATTAAAAAAAAGAAAGAAAAGAAATAATTATAGGCGTGATATAAAGAAAGCAAAATTAAACTATCCACCAGAGGTTGTAGTCTCCATTGGGGCAATCAAAGGAAAACAATTTATACCCATCAAATGTCGATTTTTCTTTCCTTTTGATTTATTTATTTTGTCTGCATCAGTGTTTTGCCTGTCTGTCTGTTTGTGTGAGGGTGTCAGATCCCCAGGAAATGGAATTACAGACAGTTTGAACTGCCACGTTGGTGCTGGGAATTGAACCCAGGTCCTCTGGAAAAGCCAGCAGCCAGTACTCTTACCCACTGAGCCATCTCTGTAGTCCCCAAAATGTCAATTTTTCTATGAAACAATTGATAGCAATCTATTGATGTGAGCTCTGAAGTGGTCCTAAGTGCTTCATGTTAATTTACCTTTAATTCTTCTTGTATAGCAGCATACATTTCATTTATCTTATGCACTTCCTTTAATGATCCATCTTCATTAAAAAATTGACAACTGTAAAAAAATGGTTTTCTTAGGTAAATATACAGTTTTAACTGGACAAGTTTAAAAGGAAGTATAGAGAGGTGAAAATACGTCAGGTACATGAGGATTGGTTTAGCGTTTATCCTCTGTGCATAAGAATCTTACCTATGTGTGTTCACTGCTCTGCTGAAGCCAGTGGAAGTACAGGAAGCAGATTCTGTTTTATAACCCAGTTGATCAGACATTCCCAGATTAGCAACCACCAAAGGTACTCTATGAAAAAGCCTGATGAAAGAGAGTTTAAAATAGAATTTAAAATAAAAGGACAACACCTGCCATCTGAGCAGGCTGCTTTCCTAACAGCATTAGGAATTTATTTAGCCCATTATTTAGGAATTTTCCCAGATGAGCCGAGTTGAAGCAACTAGTTTTGTTGTTGTTTTTAATTTTTATTATTTTATGTGTATGGGTGTTTTGCCTGCATGACTAGTACATTCGGAAGCTAGAAAAGACTGTCACATTTCCCTGAGACTGGACTTACAGACAGTTGTGAGCTGTCATATGAATGCTGGGAATTGAACTGGGGTCCTCTGGAAGAGCAGATAGTGCTCTTTACTGTTGAGCCTCTCTTGCTCCTGAAGCAATGAGCTTTTAAAAGATATCACTCAGGGCAGAAAGGGGCAGAGTTTGAGGATAACTTGGTCTACAGAGCAAGCTCTGGGACAGCCAGGGCTGCACAGATACCCTGTCTTAGAAAACAAAACAGAGTCAGGACATACACAGGAGCTGTATGAAGACACTTTAGTGCCTATTTCACCTGGCCATATACACAAAAAGTAAGGAAGTAAAGCTACCCCAGAGGCTGAAGACAGTGGCAACTTGAAAAGCCAGGACAGACAATGTAGGTGGAACCTCGAGTCTTTGTTGCTGTTCTTTTATTACAGTGTGTATGTTTACAATATTTCAGTGTTCAGAGGACATCAGCAGCAGTTGGTTTTTTTCTTCCAGCTAGGGCTCTGGGGATGGCACTCAGGTCTTTAGACTTGTGGAACAAACATCTTTACCAGCTGAGCCTTGTCATTTGTTGTTGTGGTGGTAGTTTTGTTAGTTTTGTTTTTGAGTCATGGTCTCAGGTAGTTCAACTTGGTTTCAAGCACAGGGATTACAGGGATGCACCACCAGGCCTGGCTGAAACCCTTAAAGGATGGGGGAGAGAGGGAGGAAAATAAAGCTGGGCATGGTGGCATACACCTGTAATTCTAGCACTCAGGGAGGCCTCTGTGAATTTGAAGGCAGGCAGATCTCTGTGAATTTGAAGCCAGTCAAGGCTACACAGAGAAACCCTGCCTTGAAAACCAAAAAAAAAAAAAAAAAAAAAAGAAGAAGCTTGTAGCTGAAGTTTAGCTGTGGAGCTACTCTTGCCTGCCCATGTAAACCCTGCACTGTGTGTGCTCAGCCCAACAGAAGGACAGAGCAAGTTAAGCATCCCTGGCCCAAAAGTTTGAAATTTGAGATAAGGGTTTATGTAACCTAAACTGATCTCAAACTCCCAATCCTCCTGCTTCCACCTAACCTATTGGGATTGTAAATGTCCATCACCAGATAACTTAAAATGTGCAAAGTTCTGAACACTGTCACACAGAAATTTTCTTGAAAGGCTAATGCAGGGATTGTGAGTTGAAAGCCAGCCAGGCCCATCTATTGATTTTTTTATTCAGCTCAGTTTGCAGCCAAGTCTCAAGGAAACATAGCAAATCAAATGGAAAATTTCCTGTCTGACCTTCATGTGACCAGTCAGTACAAACATGTTCCATGTTTTTTATGATAACCCATTATCTGTAATCCTAGCACTAGGGAGACTCAGGGGGTAGGACTTCAGGTTCAAGGCCAGCCTAGGGCTACACTATCTCAAAAAACAAAAGAAACCCAAAAATCCCCAAAATGAAATAAAAATCATCTGCAATATTGTTAAAACAATTAACTCCAGGTTATATTTATTGTGTATAAATGAACTTTTTGTTTAGACTTGAGTCTGTCTTGGTCCCAAGATATCTCAGTGAGTATAAGCAAATATTCCAAAATCTGAACAAACCATCTGTTTCTGTCTAGTCCTAAGTGTTTGAGATAAGTAATATTCAAGTTTAAGGTATTATGTTGAAATGTATCTATCTTCCACAAGCAATAAAATTAATCTTAATTAGTACTTAATTCTTTACTTAATTCTTATATTCAGGCAGAAAGTAATTTATAATACCCAAGGGAATTGCCTGCATTCACTGAAGTAGGCCGTCAATAGTATTGTCTTCAGAGAATCTGTATCTATACCAGTCCATACTTAAGTAAGTACAGCAATAACACCTTCAGTTCCAGAACACAAGGATCCAAGGGGTCACTCCAGCCTGGGCTTCAGTTCCTTGCCCAGCCAGTGCAACATTGTATGAAGACATTTAGAGCTAGAAAGCACCATAAAAATGCTACTAGTGTTCCTTCTCTTAGCTTAACCGACTAATACTTACCCCCTTTGAGGTTTATATAAGGCGTGCTCCAGGCAGTGAGTGGAACAGCTTTCTGTTGTTATACTTGGTGTTAGCAGCAGAAAAACAAGCTCTGGGCTTGAAAGATGCGTCTGTAAGTTTCTGTGGAGCAACTGCTCTCTAAACGTCATTATCTGATCCGAGTGACGACGGAATTTATACCAACCTACCACAGTCTGAAGAGAATACAGGAAAAATTAATGGTCTTGAGGTAGTAGTTGCTGTGTACCCAGTATCTCCAGCATGCAAAAGGCTGAGGCAGCAAGACTGAGGTGGAGCCTGGAAGCACAACAAAACTAAACAAAATGCCTGACAGTCTTTTTTTTTTTTTTCTTTGAAGACAGGGTTTCTCTGTATAGCCCTGGCTGTCCTGTAGACCAGGCTGGCCTCGAACTCAGAGATCTGCCTGCCTCTGCCTCTGCCTCTGCCTCTGCCCTGGGATTAAAGGTATTACCACCTGGTCTTGTTGGAGTTGGAAAGATGGCTCAGTGGTTAAGAGTATTCATTGCTCTTCACAAGGTCCTGAGTTCAATCCCCAGCACCAACATGGCAGCTCTCAACTGTCTGATGCCCTTTTCGGGTATACACATGTAGATGCAGATGAAGAACCCATATATATAATACAGAAATAAATCTTAAAAAAATAATTGCTATCTTGCAATCCCTATCTTTTGTCAAAATTTACATGAAAGAAATACCAATGCTATCGTTTCACATACTAGGGAATCATTCCTTGAAAACACATTCATATCCTATGTAAACACTTGATTTGTTGAATGTTAAGCTGTTTAAAATGACTTTAAGATCATTTGAAAGGTTTCTATAATCTATAGCATGCAAACAAATTCATGATTAACACTAATAAACTTTTAAACTGGAAATAATTCTCATTACTGAACAGTAATTAAACTACTATATATTTATTTGTACATTAAAGTCAAGAAATTAGAAATGGCTCCTGTACCTATAATCTCAGCATTTGGAATCCTGAGGAGGATAGCACGTCCAAAGATGTGGTGAGCTACATTATGTCTCAAACGCAAAACATATTCTTTTTGAAGAAAAATGTCCTCATAGGTATACTTCCTAAATAATAAATTAAGAAATATACTACATTTAGTGTGTGTGAGTTCATATGGACATGGAAGTGGCCAGAGGGCAACTTGTGAGACTCGGTTCTCTCTATCATGTGAGTAGAAGGGACTGAACTTAGGTCATCTGGCTTACTAGCAGGCGCATTTCCCACTAAGCCATCTTGTTGGTCCCAATATATAATTTTTAAGTGTTTATGCACATACATGCACATATGTGTATGATTGCTCTGCCCACTGGGAAGTCAAAGGGCAGCACAGAGTACTCTCTGTTCTCAGTTCTCTCCCTCAGCCAGATGGCTTCCACAGACTGAGCTCAGTGTCAGGCTCCTGCTTTAGTCTAGGGAACTAAAACCAGGGCCCTATGCAAGCACCTAAGCAACAGTCACAGCATTCTTTTTTTTTTCTTTTTCTTTTTTGGTCTTCCAGGTGTCAGGATCTCACTAGGTGGCCTAAGCAGGCCTCAAACTTGAAATCCTCCCACATTGGCTTTCTACATACAAGGAATTACATATATGCACCACTCTCTGAAAGAAACACTATTAATCTACTTACTTTCTAAAATCAGAGACTTGTCATCATCCCAAGTGACTGAAACTTTTCCTGAAATCTACTTTTATTCTCAGAAACATAAAAACTTAAAGACAAAAATGCATACCTTGAAAAAAGTTTAGATTTGGGGTGGGGGGAACATTCTGAATGTTCAACAGCTTTTATCTAGACACCAAATACATGGAGGATTTCAATGTAAATGCTGTATAGGAAACTGTCTCTGCATTTATATAAAATAATAACTGCAAAGCTAGGCTCTGTGACATACAACTGAAGTCCCAGCACTTAAATGCAGCTGTCTGAGATCAGAAGACAAATAAACAGTAAATTCAGCTATGTGAAAAGAACAGAAATGGACTACATCCTAGAAGAAATCAGACTGGAAAACGCGTGGTTAAACAATGAACTAGAGAAGTCAGTCTAAATCTTAGTAGTCAAGGAAACAAACAGTAAGATGGATACTTTTTCTTTTCCCATTTTATTTTACATGTGTGAGTGTTTTGCCTACTTGGATGTGTATGTGTATGCATGTATCCACTGAGGATAGAAGGCACTGTATCCCCTGGGCCTCGTGTACATTTGGCTGTGAGCTGCCTTGTGGGCACTGGGAACTAAACCTGGGTCCTCTGAAAGAGCAGCCAGTGCTCTTAATCACTGAGCATTCTCTCTAGCCCTAAGATGGATACCTTTAATGACTGGTTTTGCTTTTAGAGAAACACTGCGGGAAATTTCTAGAAAGAATAAGTCTTTTCTTACATGCTCTAATGAATGCCATTAATATCTCTTAAGGCTCATGTAAAAGGACTGTTTTTAGCATCACAAAATAGCGTAAATTATACTAATAAAGAAAAGCTTAATACCTTTTTGACATTTGAAAGAATTTTCTTCAGTGCATGTTCATTTACTTCACCTAAAGAATTATAAAAGCTATAAAAATCAAAATTAAAGAGATTTCAAGTAAGCTTAGGAATTTGAATAATTTTACTGGCATTTTAATTATAGTTACTCCTAACTGTACTATGAAACCAAAATGCGTATCCACTTGCCTATCATATGAACTTCAATAATACATAAAGAAAAAATATAAAATTAATACTTAAATAGTAGAATCAAAACAACAATAAAACAATAATAAAAACAAAAACAACTAAAAGAATAATAAAACTTCCAGGTATGACTTTGTCAACTTTTAAACTAAAACAGAACAATATTAATTAAATACAAGAACCAGAAAGTTCACATAGCCAATTCACAATTCAGTTCACTTACTGATAATTGATAACTTATGATAGAATATATAAGTAATGAAGAATAGAAAAAAAAAAAAAAAAAGAAGACAACCTCTGCACTGCTAACTCCAAAAGCTGTATGTTTTGGGTATTTGGGGAGAATGGAGGGGAAGACAAATCTGTTTAGTCTAGTGGTTTTTGTAAGTGGACTATCTCATATATAGAAAGAATAATTCTAAACAATTTTGAAGCATTTACTTGCAGCTTTGCTTTCTCTTCCTATAGGAAAGACTCCACGTAATAGTTTCTTGCTGCAGTCCGTGTGCGAGCATGGGTGTGCGCACTTATGTAACTGGGCACACGGGCACGTAAAAGCCAGAGGCTGGTGCTGTTCTCTCTGCTCACTACCTTATTTTGTGACATGGTCTCTCCCTGAACCTGGAGCTCACAGTTTAGGCTAGTTGGTGGCCAGTGAGCTCTAGGCATCTTCCTGTCACGCCCCCTGCCCCACTCCCTGACAGGGTTACAGATGCATGGAGACTGATGTTGGGGATGCAAGCTCAGATCTTCATTCTTGCGTGGCAGGCAGTTTAACAATGGAGCCATCTCCTGGGGCTTAGTCATTCTCTTCAGCATTAAGATGAATAATACTCCTTTTTATAAAGCTGAAATATTATAGGATTTTATAGTTTTTTTTTTCCTGGAAATCTTCAAGTATATATTGGAAATATTTATTTACATGAAACTGACCAACTATATCCTAACTGACAAGGTGTTTACTCTAGGCTTGGTGGTAGAGGCCTATAAATTCAACTACTAAACAGGTTAAGTAAGGCAAGAAGATCTCAAGCTTAAGGCCTGCCTGCACTACAAGAGTGAGTTTAAGGACAGCCAGTAACCTAGTCAGACAATGTCTAGTAAAGCTCTCAGTTCAACCTCAGCACCACAAGGAAAAAAAAAGTATTCTCTATTAAAAATGTTTTAATGGGATGAGGGGTAGCTGGGTTCATAGGACATCTGCTATGACATTTGTACTTGGATAAAGACCGAAATCCTGAGAGGTCCATAAACCTATGCCCAATTCCTGGTTCAATCTGAAGACAAGGAAAGGAGGACAGGGGAGAAAAGGGGGGGGGGGGGAAGATTTTTATTGCTATGTTTTTGTAGCATGGTCCATTTCTAAGCATCTTACCCTATTGCCTAAGGTAGTAAGTATCTCAGAGTATATAGTGTAGCCTAATAGTATAAGTGCATGAGAATATTGACTTTATGTTAAGTTTTTACAAAGTTTTATATGGAAAAATAAGCCAAGTGTGGTGGCATATGCCTATGGTCTAACACTTGAGAGTCTGAGATGGAAGAATCTGAAGTTTTAGGGCAAACTGAGCCACATACAGTGTTGTCTCCTAAGTCCCCAAAAGGATATGTTGTAAACAATTCATACTTAAGGGCTAAATTTTTGTTTGTTTGTCTTTTGTTTTGTTTTTTTTTTCCAAGACAGAGTTTCTCTGTGTAGTCTTGGCTGTCCTGAACTTACTTCGTAAACCACGCTGGCCTCGAACTCACAGTGATCTACCTACCTCTGCCTCCCTGAGTGCTTGGAATAGACGTGCAATATCATACCTGGCTTTAAGGGCTATTTTTTAAGTTACTAAGTTTTAGGTTTCAATTTCTGTTTTCAAGGACCTCCTAGACTTCTAAGATGAGCATATCAATGTATTCAGTTGAAAAGTCGGGGACCGACATAGTGCAGAGCTGGTACAGCTTCTCTGTACGCTGCCAGTTCAAATGTTTCACCCATTGCTGCTGTCTATAGTATATTCTTCCTCTTATTTCCCCACAACCCCTAAAAAATATAGTAAACATTTTTAGATGAAGGGCTGTATAAAAACAGCTCACAGGGTTCTATTTTGACAACCCTGGCAGTAAATTATGAACTGTGCATCAACACTTATTTACGTTGGAGTTTTAAGAGATGATTTTAAGATTAATTTTAAGTATATTCACCTATATTACTTGTAAGAGGAAGCACCATCATATAAGTGGTTAGATATCCTAAGGCTGGGCCATACCTTAGAGGAGCTGCTTACTATGCATGAGGCCAGGCTGCATCCCCAACACCACACACACAGCCACTAAAAAGAAATCCCATTTCTTCTAGTTTTGTCGTACCATTAAGTCAGTGGTTCTCAACTTCCTATGCTGTGACCATCTAATACAGTTCCTTGTGTAGTGCTGACCTCCAACCATACAATTATTTTTGTTGCCTTTTCACATCTGTAATTTTGCTGTTGTTATGAATTGTAATGTAAATGTTTTCCAATGGTCTTAGGTGACTCCTGTGAAAGGATCATTCAACCCACAAGGGGGGGAGGGGTCACTATCCACAGCTTGAGAACCACTGTGTTAAATTAGTTCTTTCATTTCCACTAACCCATGAACTTCAGCTTATCCTGGTTTTAACTGAAGATGAAGTGTAGAGTACATTTATGAATGAGAGGTATTTCCAAAAAGCTCTCATGTCCTCTTTACCTTCAACTTAAGAGATGACAGGCCCAGACATTAGTGGATCTGGTGGTTTCTGCAGCTCAGACACTGCTACATTGGCCTAGTAAAAACTAGTAGGTAGTTATCCAGAAATACAAGTTCGCTTTTTATTGTCCCTTAATCCTCTGCTGGTCCAGAAAGCCCCTCAAGAAATCTTTTTCATATAGTGATTATTTTTCTTGTGTGGCTGATATAAATCATAAACCAGTCTCTAAAATGACATACGATGGTTGCATTTATTTGCTTGGTAAAAATGTTTTATTTGTATTTTTCTATAACCGCAACCTCATTAAGACATTACTAAAATACAGTACATTAGCCCCCACAGTTCTTCTACAATCTGTCAGACTGACAGGGCAAACTTGCACTAGAGAAATGCAATAGCAAATAGGTTAGACAAAGTACGTAACTGGGTATCAAATAAAAGAAACATTTAATAAGCTGAAATCAAAAGACGGAAAAAAGACTGTTATAGACATATAAGAACAAGTCACTCATGAGTTTATAGTATGCAGTGAGAGGAGTGGGTGCAAAAAGAAAAGAAAAAGCAATCCTCAAAGTAAACTGGTTCTTCAGAGGCAGTGGAGACCAGCCAAGTAATACAACTAATGAATCATAAATGTGGTTGATATGCACTAGTACACCTTTGGTATTAATAAAACAAAACCTCCTTTCATGTATAAGTGGTAACTAAGACACGCTGTTGGTTTTTAAAATAATTGAACTTGTAAGTAATAATTTTCATAATGAACACTTTACTTGTTTTTAACTAATATTATTACTTACCTAAAAAGGCGGTAGCAAGGAATATACTTCTGAATGTCTAGGAGAAAAATGATTTCTAGTTATGAGTATGTTAACCATTTGCCCACCACACTGAGGAGATTTACTACAGCTTTACTATGAAGTACCTCCTGTAATCTTCATACACACCCATAAGACAAACCACTCTTACTCTTTTAAAGGTGAACGGACAAACAGAAACCAAGACTCCCAGAGACACAGGGCTAAAAATCCAACCCGGAGTCCCTCTTGGAATTACATGTTGTTATATTCCCCGGACAAAGCAAACATAAAGGATCGAATTGTGATCCTCCTGCTTCCACCTTCTGATTGTGGGGATTACAAGTGTGTACCAACATCCACTCATTTTTTTTTTCTGTAGTGCTTTAAAAACATTAAGGTATATATTCACAAACATACACACAGACACAGACACACGCGCGCACACACACACACACACACACACACACACACACGAGTTTGGCAAGAAAGGAACCTGCTGGCAAGCTAAACTAATTCAGTTCAATCCCTTGAACCCACATGATGGAAGGAGAGAAATGGCACCAGCAGTTAAGCATGACGTGTATATCCCCCACAACAATTAAAATATAAAATAACTAAAATAACAGCATTTACTTGCGCTGATTACATTCAGCATGTAAGCCATAAAGAACTGAGTGACTCACCAATTGTATAAACAACTTTAACACTGTCCATTTGTGAATCAGTAATGCTATTCTTGGCTTCACCTTTCATTTCACCAAGTAGAAAACCTTCCTATGAGAATAAAAATAAGCAGTATGTGAAACACATTGGCTAGGATTCCTGTTCTGTCTCCTAATCATATTTTCTCATTATTTTACAATGTATACAAGTGTGTGCTCCAGGTAGTGGACATGGATAACTAGGAAAGGCTGTGTGGAGACAGTGAAACTGACTTTAAAGGACTGGGTAATAATTTGGGAAGGCAGAGCTAGAAGCACCTAACAATCAGTAGCATGAAAACTTGAAGTCTGTTCAAGAGACCAGAAGAACAGTTTTTGTCTTGAAGCACAAGACTCCTGTGGGCAGCTGTGGAGAGAGGGTAAAGCCCCATGACAAAATATCCCAAATGTGCAGACAGAGCCTGGATTTTACACATATTTCTGGAATCGGTGGAAGTGTCTAAGCTATGGAGTAACAAACTGATTAGTGTTTTCAGATTTAAATCTGTGTAAAAAAATTATGGAAGAGTAAAGATTTGAAATTCAGTTTTAGCATCTGCTTCCCAAGGGGGCGACTGTGTGCCCGTTTTCTTTTAAAATACAGGCATACAGTTTTTTTTCCATTCCAGTGAATTCAATTATTCCTTTAGGTGCATTTAAAGATCAAGTGTGCTTGAAAATGAACTTTTAAATGCACTAAAATTAGTTAATAATGCTCTGCCCCATTTCATCATAACCAACCAACCAAGCAAACAAATAAACCCATAAGGCAATGTTCCCATAGTCTTTTAACAGAACCAAGTGGGTAAAACTCTGCCACTGCAAGTGTTTTTTATTTTGACACTCCCAAAGTTAAAAACTAGGAAAAGTACCAGTCAACTTTAAGTACAATTATTTAGAAAACGACTCCAAATTTTAGCTAAGGAGCTGGAGAGATGACTCAGTAATTAAGAGCACTGGCTGCTCTTGCAAAGGATCAAGGTTCAGTTCCCAGCACCCACATCTTTAACTCATTCAGTCCCAGAGGATCTGATGCCCTCTTCTGGTCTCTATAGGCACTGCCCATATGTGGTCCACAGATATTCAAATAGGCAAGCTAAACACAGGTAACATAAAATTAATATGTAAACAAAAAACTAATGTTAAGTGTCTTAGAAACGAGGGTCCAACGCCAAGATGTAGTTTACAAGGGCTAATCCTATATATAAACTACATATTTAAGGGCGGTCTGCTTATGTTCACACTAAACACCTTAGCATAAGTGCCATAATTACACATGCACTTTTTAAAATATGAAATGCTTAAATGTGCATCTCATCCTCTTGTAGACCCATGATAATTTCGGTATCAGTTTATTATTATTATGCCCAGGTGAGCACAATGCACATCCTAAGAGGTCATTTGTTTGTTCTTTGCTAGGTGTTAATCTATAAGGTAACTTGATGTAATGTACATATAGCATACCAACCACAACCTTTATTGTACAATTCTTAGCATAGAACTGTGCTGGAAAGCAACTTTAGACAATGCAGATCTTACAGAAAAAGGGCACACTACCTTCACCTACCTTTATCGACACTGTTCAGTAAGGCACTCTCTGAACTGTATTAGTACAGTCTCAAAGCTCATTTTACATGTTTCCAGTTTCCCTCATTATGTTACTAAGTACCCTATTACAGGAAACCACTTGCGGACCTCAAGGTGTTACAGTGAGTTTTAAATTCAAAGTTTTAAAAACAGGCTTAAAATTTGTTTTCAATTTCACTCAGTGTCTTCTAAAGTAGGCAAAAGCTTTAAAAGTGTATTTACACTCCTGATTCTGGGCAAAGCTGTGTGTGTAACTGAAAATAGCACATGAAGTAGCTGGGCCTTACAATGCCAGGTCGGCCAACTCCCTGCCGCTGCCAGCGGTCCTCCCGAAACTAGGCGCGCACGCGCGCTACAGGCAGGCAATGGCGCGGGAATCCCTTGCAGGGACGGGTAGTGAGGAGGGAAAGCGGCCCGACTTCCCCGCGCCGGACCAGAGGCCGCCGGGAACTTTCCTACATGCCCAGGCTTGACCAGATCAAAAGGGCCCGGATGAGAGCCGGGGAGGACGCCCCGGTCCGCGAGCCCGCACGGCGAGCGGGAGCTGCGGGCAGAGACGGCAGCCGCGCGCCCGGCTCACCGTGTCTGAGTCGGTGTTGAGATGCTGGAAGGTGAGCGCGCCGAGCACGAAACCAGACAGCAGCCCCAACGTGCTCTCGCCTTCCATCACTGCCACCTCCGTCGCTGGCGCCACAGACACTACCGCGGCGCATGACGGGAGGCCGGGCGGCGCGCGGGGTGGAGCCTAAAGGGGCGGGACCTGCGCCTGCGCACAGCCTGGCGCGTGCTCTGGAGGGAGTGCGGCAAGTGCGAGCGCGCTCTAGCCCAGGGAGGATGCTCCTTTCATCAACTTGGCTAAGAGAGCTGTCTATATTTAGTTTAAGGCAGCTAACGGTTGTACAAATAAGAATTTCTTAGCAGTATTTTATTACCACTGATATTTGTCGTTTGGTTTTCCTAACTGTATCACACTGCCCTTCAGCTGTTGGAATTTAGAGAAGACCATTAACCAGTTTGGTTATCTTTTCTAGAATATTCCAGCAGTGTCTGTATTTGGTTCTTTGGTTTGTTTGCTTGCAATAGGAAATTATGAACGGAGTCTAGTTTAAAGACTACGTAGGTTTTTAATACTGATAGTTTAAGGATAAGTGCAATCCTACCGTGCTGTGTCATTTGATGTGGGTAAAGTAGGTGGGATGACGAGGGGGGTGACATGTATTTTACACATGCGCACATACACAATCATGAAAAGCAATGGTTTTTAAATAATTGAAAGTTGGCAAAATAGCAGACTGCTGAAATGAATTAGTGGTGCAACAAAACCAGACGGGTTTTGTTGTACAATAGCCGGGGTTGGCTTGTAGGTGGCAACAAGGAAGAAGGCACAGCTCTATTCTGTTGCCACTGGTAGCTTGTAGAGGTCTCTTGCCCCTTAGGGAATTTCAGGAAAACAGTATGAAGCAGATTTTTTAAGCACCGGGGTTACAGAGATGCTCAGGAAAAGCCCGAGACCAAGCATGGTGGGAGCTTCTTAGGGGAGGGTTGCACCTGGGTCACGTATGTATATAATTGATACAGATTTCTGGTACATGTCACATGCATCATACGTACAATTATAAGTAATATATATATATATTGCTGTGAGAGTTAATATTCAGAAAACTAGTATGTTTATCTGAAGAATTACATGAACTAGCCATAAGAGGTCAAGGCTGATTGTGAAGGCAGAGGGAATAAAAACAAGAGTTGTAGATGACAAAGATCCCACCCAACATATAGATTTCATTGACCTCTGCACTTCCTTTCCTTCCTTGTGAAAGGTTTTCGTGTGCCTGAGTTCCCTAATATGAAATTTTGGGGAGAGAGATAGTTCCCCTCATCTTTTCAGAATGCTAACCCTGATTTTCTTTTACCAACTCTCATTCCCTGAACATTGGCTTTTTAAGCATGGAGCAGATGAACTTGGTGTGGTCGCATGTCTACTGAGCACCTGCATTACTTGCTTTTCTAGTGCTGTGATAAAATGTGATGACCAAGGCATCTTAGAGAAGGGAAGGTTTATTTGGGCTTACACTTCTAGAGGGATAGGAGTCCATTACCATCACATGGGGAGCATGGCGGCAGGCAGGAATGGTGACTGGACTAGCAAGCTGAGACCATCTTGAACCTCAAGCAATATGAAGAAAGGGCAAACTAGAAATCGTACAAGTCTTTAAACTCTCAACACCTGCCCTCAGTGACACACTTCCTCTAGCAAAACCACACCTCCTAAACCCACCCCACAGTGCCACCAACTGGAAACTAAGTGTTCAAATATCCTGGACTATGTGGCATATCATTAAAATCATAGCAGTGAACTGGGATAATTTGTCCTGAACAGCCTCACTGGGCTCTATTGCTGTCTGAAAATTCCATCACTGTGTTGTGACAATGCAAATGTTATACAAAGCAAGAAGAGAAAATGTTAATCCCACGAGGTGAGAATAAGACCAGTTCCACAGTTTTTGAGCAAAATTTGAAGAAAGCTTTCTTAAATACTATTCAGGATGATGGACAGTGGTCAGGTCCATACCTGGGATTCCCAGAAAAGGGCTGTAAATTACATTAGACAGGGATTTATAAAGGTTAAACTCACAGGACTACATATTCCCACCTTCAGCCAATCAGGAGCAAGGATACATCCTGACATAGTTCCTGCCTAGGTATCTCCCACCTATGTGTGACCAAGCAAATCCTGTGCATTTAGAGCAACCAAGCTTGTTTACAGAAGTGAAAACACATGGCTTGTTACCTTACTTGAACAATGGCCCCCAGCATTCCAGGAGGTTATCTGTCCTCAAGCAAGTGGGGTTTACAGGTTAGAGGCAGTTTGTTTTATAGAACTCAAGCACAGTAATTAAAACTGTTGGGAGTTGACCTGGTCCTATTTTGCTATGTTAATGACTTCCCCCCACCCCAGGCCTGCTTGCTACAAGCAGACACTCACATAAGCAAATGAGGTTGTAAACTTTTCCTCTCTATTTGACCAATGAAATGCTGACATACCTGAGCAAGGTGGATGGGGAGGTGTGGCCTGGGGTTGAGGGGTTGGAGGACAGAGAGGATCTTGGGAGAGAGAGAAAGAAAGAACAGGAGGAAGCAATGACGTGTGAGGGGGAAAGGAACCATGTGGGCGGAGAGGAAGACTCTGAGAGAGAAAGGAACAATTCAGATAAAGGGTAAGAAAGTATTTATGGAATTATAGATGGGAGGTGGAATGAATAAAGCAGATGGATGAGATGGGGGCTTTAATCATAGGTGATATTATCTGCCCTGCCCAAGGTGATAGATATGAGGCAAATATAAAATCTAGCAGGTGTCTGTGTCTTATTGGTGATGATAGCCATAATAATAAATGTTATTAGACCTTACCACTGAAATAACCACAACAAAAACTTAAAACGTAACTTTATCTTTCACAGAAATGAAAGCAAAGGAGTGAGTATGAATTTGTGGGTTGCATGATGAAGGAAATCTAATACTGTGTTAATCCCTGTGCAGAAACAAAAATAAGAGGGTACCGCTTTGAGCTCAATTGTACCAAATGCCTGGAAGGGAAACCAAGTCATTAAGACCTCTCTTGCAACCAGAGTGGCCAGTGTGAATATCCATTTCTGCTGCGCTGTGCTCTGAGAAGGGCTTTTGTTAGTATTTAGGCATCTCGCTTCTGGGTTGCTTAGTAACCTATGATGTCATCATGTGTCGCCCGCCAGGTAGACACACCTGGCAGGTGCAGTTCAGCTGCACAGAGGCTATCAAAGGACCAACCTGCCACCTTGTCTCCTTCTTGCCTTCTTGCTCTTACACTCTCTTGCCGTCTCCTGCTCTCTCCCCTCTCTCTGTCGGGGTGCTCCCTCCCCTCCCTCTATCATGTTTCTCTCCTTCTCTCTCTCCATCCAATAAACCTCTTTCATATAATATCTGTTGTGTGCATGATCATTTCAGCTTTAATTCTCTGGTGTCTTCTTCAGAGTTTTAGTGATTTAAGGGGGAGGGGGCTCCCTGTGTTTTCAGTTTGCCCTGGAAGTTGCAGAGATGGCCCTGCCTTTCTTGAGTGTCTTCATCTGCTTTATGAGGACTACAACAGAAGATCAATGCACAGAATCACTCTCAGGGTCATTCCAGACACAGGAAACAGGAACAAACTCAGCACTTGGAGTAGAGCAGCCTGGATAAATTCCCCTCAGGGCCTCAGGGTGGGAGTGATAGTCTTGAGGGTCTCCCAGGTCCTTGATGTCCGACAGGGAAGAATTTCAGCACGGACTAGAGTGAAGCAAAATTAGCGAGTTTATTGGCTAAGCAGAAAGAGAAGACAAACCTGAACAGTCAAACTCAGGCTTCAGGAGAGAGACACATCTTAGCACCTACGCATATTTGACTCAGGGGCTTTAAAAACTTACTCTGAAACTGATTTCAGACATTCAGGGGACAATAGGCTCATAAACTAATTTCTCTTGCACACAATTTTGACCTTGAAGATACTTTCCCTGATTTATCATGAGGGCTTGCAAATAAAATGAAACAGAGTAAACAAAGCATTGACTTCTTGAAGGCAGCTAGACACAGGATGACAGCTTGACATTTCTGCTGGGATTTTTGTTTGTTTGTTTATTGTTTGTTTTGTGCATCTGTCTCCTCCTTTACTTTGAGGACACGGAGATAAATCTCTCTCTCTCTCTCTCTCTCTCTCTTTTCTTGAGTCACCTTGGATTTGAGGAATAGCAAAGCTTTGCAGGTCAGAGCTACTCAACCACACCACAGGTAAGGACAGTTATCTATAAGGACAAGGCCTCATCCTACAGCAGGACCAATCATCTCTCAACAACAACCTTTTCTCCTTTAAGTGAAGAGACTTGTTGAGACCAGTCAGCAGGATTGGAAGAGAAACCGGATCGGGGACAGCACCTAGGCCAGGCCTGCTAATGCACATGCCTTGCCGCTTGCCTCGTTCTTCCCCTGTTTAAACCTAAATCTCCTTTCTGTTCCCTGAAGATGAACTTGGGATCAATACTCTGTTTCTCTTCCCAATTGTGCCACTGAAAAACTCCTCCTCTTCTTGCTGTGTATCTTGTAGTCCTACTTGATGTAGTTTTAAGTGGTATATTGGGATGGATGGACAAAACAGCCCTTTTAGGGCTGCTGGAGGCCTGCGTTTGCTCTAAAAACCCTGGTTACACTACAAGAGAGATGCGATGTTGATCAAATGGATTCTTGTCTAAACACAGGTTGCAAGGAGATAGGACCTAAATCATAGCTCAGCAGCCACACTGGCAGTCACGTTTGTGATGTCACTAAGAAGTTGAGGACAGTTCCTTCAGTGGCCTATAGTGTTGTGTGAAAATCTCCTGCGTGCCATCAAGCAAGGGATAGAAATCAGAACCAGGAGAACGAGGACAGCCCTTTCTCCTGTTTCCTCCACTTCCTAACTATCTTGCCTTTTGGAGTCTCCCTAGGACACCAAATAAGCAGGATTCTTGGGCCTCATCTGAGCTCACTGAAGTTAAGAAGATTTGAGCTCCTTGTCCTGAACACAAGGTTCACAGTCCTTGATAGAAAAGACCCCTCTTTGACAATTCTCACACTAACATGAGATTTGGGGGTTGAGATCAGATGTGAACTTCGCTAAGTTGCCCCACGTTCTATGAAAGAGTGGTTTTTGCCCTGCCCTAAGAGACTCCATAAAAAAAAAAAAGTTTGTTTGTTTGAGTCTCTATGTAGGATGCTTGTGTGTATGCATGCCTGAAAAAAAGAAAAAAAACAGAAACAAAACCAAACCAGAAAAACACCCTGACCAAAAGCTACTTTAGAAGTAGGTTTGAGGACTCGGTTTTGAGGATGAAAATGTCCAGCCAGGTCCTGTTTTAGCCTCAAAGGGTACCAGGTGCAGACACTCAAGCAGGCCCCCACACGAAAAGTAAACTGACTTAAAAAGTGTGAGTGGCTTTTATAAGGCTGGAGTGGTTGGAACTTAGGCAGCCCCTGCTGTTTGGGAGGCAAATGCAAGAGGATACGTAAAAGAACACCTGCTTTAACTTCACCTCGGTTGCTGTGATGAAACAGAACAAAACAAACAAACAAACAAAAACCCACTCTGACCTCTAGGCGTGGTGGCTTATGCAGAGGCAGGCAGATCTCTGAGTTCAAGGACAGCCTGGTCTACAGATCCAATTCCAGGACAGCCAGGGCTACAAAGAGAAATCCTGTCTGGAAAAAATAAACGGAAACCAAACCAAACCAGAAAAGCACTCTGAGCAAAGGCAACTTGGGGAAGGAAAGAGTGTATACACACATGCACATTATAGCCCTCCACGGAAGGACTTCAGGGCAGGCGCTTGAAGAGAACACTGCTGGTTGGCTTGCTTGCTGGCAGGCTGATGGTAGGAAGGCCTGCCTAGAGGAACAGTGCCAGCCACAGTGGGCTGAGCCCTCTCACATGAACTAACAATCAAGACAATCCCACACCAGTGTTCACAGGATAGTCTGGGTAATCCCTCCCTGCTCAGGGAATGGGTAAAGCTCACAACACTGTCACAGGAAAAAAAAAAAAGTACTAATTAATTAATTATTAATTAAAAGAGCCAAATTGTTCCTAGACCCTGTAGATGAAATTAATCAGAAGCACTGGGGAAATGCCAAGCATTGAAACTTTTCAGGATAAAGATTATGGGAGTCATCAGTTATTTTATTACTAGTTCTTACTTTCTGAATAAGATCTGTGCGCCACCTGCTGGTGCAGTGCTCCTAGAGGCCAGAAGAGGGCACCAGATCCCTTGGATCGTGAGTTCCGATGGACAGCGGTGAGCTGCCATGTGGGTGTTAGGAATTAAACCTGGGTCTTCTAGAAGAGCAGCTGGAGGTCTTCACCACTGAACTCCAGCCCCAATTTTATAAATCACCGCTTCATTGGAGACTATACATGATTTTATTACCAAAGCTTACAAGTGAATAGTTTCACAGGGCTATGAGTAAGCCTGGACAAATCTTGCTTCATCCCTGTAAAGACAATATAAGTCAACTCTCCGGAGGAAGAACCAGGGACAAGACGGAGAGGGAAGGAGTTTACTGACCCCTGGCAGCTCTGTCTTTGAAGCCCTCAGACAGGAGTTCAGAGACAGGTCTATGTCATCATGTGTCGCCAGCCAGGCGGCCACACCTGGAAGGCGTGGTTACCTTGCCCTTTAAAAGGCTGTTAGGAAACCTGCGCCTGTGAAGATTACACAGCGGGTTCACAAATCACACCACGAGATCGGTTCCACGTGGGAGGTTTATTAGGGGAAGGGAGAAGGGGGTCAAAGAGAGAGGAAGAGAGAGAGAGAGAGAGTGCTCCAGGAATTCTCTTATAGGGTGACCCAGGGCATGCGCAGGTAGTTCCAGGCGGTCAGCAGGTGGTCTGGGTGTCTTCACAAATGCCTGCCGTTTGTCCTGGTCCTGAAGCACACCATTTCAGCCTTTTGTTAACAACAAGTGAACAACGGGCATAGATTCTCTTCTGGCTACTTCCTGCTGACACTGGGGGGCGCTGTAGGGAGGTCAAAAGGCTGAAATGTTGGCCAACTCCAGGAAGAATAGGCTGCTTCGATGCTGTCCAGGGTCTGCAAGAACATCCATGGCTGGGAGGGAAGATGCAGGTCCAGCTTGTTGGAAGTCTGTGAGGTCAGAGTTGAACACCTGCAGCTGATTTGGTGCTGTTGTGGCTATAGGAAACATCTGTGTCTGGCAGGACACTGAAACACAGATATAGGTGAAAGATAAAGTTGAGTAGAGAGAAAATCCTGTAGATATACATTGAAAGGTTTGGATCGATGAGGCTTGTACATGGGAACCTCTGTCTACCTGGGGGACCTTTATTTACCCCTCACTGGCAATATTTAAAGAAGGCTTTGTTTTTGATCTGTCATTGAAGTGAGGTTGGTTACAGAAGCATGTAAACTTAGAGGCCCTAGTGCCAGCTGGCACTAGGTGTAGAAACCTGAAATTCTCCAGCCTGTCGGAGGGACGGGTGTCTGGGCATCTCCCATTGGGGGTAGAGAAGTAGAGGAACCGTGTTCGAGGGGGAACCTTCCCATGAGCAAGCAAGTGAGCGAGCGTGCGAGTGAGGGGGGGAAGGAACACGTAGAGGGGGCATACCGCCCAAGGGAGAGTGTGGCCCTAAAATGAAAGTCAGCATAGAGGGTCAAACCTAGACAATTAAGGCTACGGCTGAGGGGGGTCCCTTCGTCTCAAAAGATAGTAGGAAGTTGCCAGAGCTCTGTGGTCAAGCTTCCCCTACCAAGAGTGGCGTTTATGCTGAGAAAATGGAGTAAACTCATCAATCTAGTCAGTGTTGCATGCAGTAAATAGCAGTCTGGTAGCCAGGAAAGGAAGTCCCAAAACCAGGGAAAAGGGAGGAGTCCTACCTTTTGAGATAGGCAATAAGTGTAGTACTTACCTGGAGTCCAATTGACCTGAGAGGTGGATTTAGGTGGACTTTTTGCAGCTTACAAGAATTACTTTTAAGTTTTAAGAAGGAGATAAAACTTTAGACGTGTTAGTATCACAATTGTACTGTGCATTGAGAAAAAGGCAGTAGACATACATATGTGTTAACGGCATAAGTACTTTTTAAGGTGAACTCTGAAAAGGCAAAAGCCTTTTATGAAGTAAAAGGGAAACTTACTTGATCTTAACCTTTAGTATAAGCACAGACATTATGGAGGCTTACAATCTTGAGCTTAGGACCATAATAGTGGCATAGTGGTATAGTGGAATGTTTTTGTATTAGAGTTAGATTAATAAATTAGAGTCCTACTGATAAAGGTCAAAACTCTGGACAGTCAATACAACAGTAGCATAACAACAGGAAGAAATATTAAGCCTTTTTACCTATTTAAGATACCTTAGATTACCTTAGACCTTGTAACCTTTATAATTTGCGTTTATCAACCTTAAAACATTTTTAGAACCCTCAAATATTTATAAATTGCATTACCAACCTTAAGACACATTTTTAGACTCTCATACATGTATAACTTACGTTTGCCAACCTTAAGATGTTTTTTAAGACTCAAATATGTATAACTTGTATTTATTAACCTTAAGACATCTCTCAAATATGTTTTTTGAGAGGGACCTTTGTATTTAGTTATTTACCATGAGACATAGTTGAAACTGCTATGAACATTTATTGTCCTTTAGCTAAAGGGATAGTAAAAGACTTTATCTAGGCCTGTTTCTTGAGTCTGGACTGTGTTTAGGCCTGAAAATAGCAGCTCTATTGCTTAGGCTTAAGGCCTGGTCTCTTGCACATAAAGAGAACTGGGAAGGTACCTGAAGTCTCCCAACACAGAAGTTGGCAATATGTCCATGGGGCTTCATTTTGAGGTCAAAACAGACCTGTGTGAGAGCTGTGGAGGTTGCTAAGTCAAGGAGCCATCTGTCCTCCGCCAGGCCAACGAGCTAGAAGGCTGGAAGTGTCTGTGCTCTTGTGCTGGTTGAACCTCCATGGCTGGGCACAGAGGACAAGCCTGCTTGGGAGCATTTTGACTTCCAAAGGCCAGTTTGCCAGCAGCCAGCTTTGGCATGTTGCAGCAGCAGGACTAGCATCCACTTTGGCTGCATTTCAAAATGTCACCTGGCAGAACAGACTTTTTGGCTATGCAAACCTCTTGCGGGAATGCCAGCAGCTTCCAAATGCACCTAGGTCTAGGTTTAGAGCCCTTCGGGACGACTCACTTTTTACCAACTCCTATTTGGTGACTCAATGACCATCCTCAGCTGTTTATCAAAAATTGCAGTGAGACCATGTTCATCAGATCTCTGACAAGCTTGAGGGCCAGCATATCTGAATTACTTTGTCTGTCTTTATCATCTGCTCCAAACTGTGTCCTATAAAACAGAATGCTATCTAGAACCATATTTTAAGTAGATTTATAAAGGCAACTTTAGTTACCCGTCCTAGGCTTAACCTTAAAAAACCTAAAAAAAGACACTAGGTATAGCTCAACATCTTAACTAACTGCAGTTGTTAGCATAACTTTAAATCTGCTCTTTCTGAACTAAAATCAAAGCAAACCTTTTAATCAGATACAGTTTATAGAGAGGCTAGCAAATCTTGCTGCTCCTACCACTTGCATTAAAATTGAACAGTAAAAAGCTTCGAATTTAGCACTAATCAGTGGACTGAACATAACTGATAGACCTAAACAAAAATGATCGCAAACTCATAGCTCCACCCTCTTTATCTCTGGACCATTAAATATTAGGACTTTAGGTTTTGTCCTTGATAAGTTAGAATCTTAAAAGTCATGAATATAATTTTTTAAAGTGAGAGCAGAAGAGTTTTTGTATGATTTAATATATAAAGGTTTATAGCTTGTAATAGTCTAAGGCTATACTACAGATTAATAACATCATTTTAAGAGAGCAAGACAAAGCTTATATTAACCTTTTGATAGCAGAGATACAGTAAATTGACCCAGTTTTAATATAAATGAATACCTCTAAAATTAATAGATCTTAATTTAAAATATTGATAAACAATTTGTATGTAACAATGAATCCCTAAGCAGAAGAGTATAAAGCAATTTAATAGTCTTATATTTTAAACCAACTCAATTTGAACAGATATTTGTAACTTTGAAATTTTATTATTATATAAAATTTATTTTGAAGCAGGATTAAATCATAAAATAGTAAAATGTAACTTTGAATTTTTATAAAAATCCATACCAACTTGAAATGAGGCTTAGTGTTGGCCTAAAAGACAAGATAAACAGTTAATTATGGTTAAGGCTTATAAACGTAAACCCAATGAGAAAATTATATAGATTATATAAAGCATTTGAAAATAGTGGAGTATAGAAATCAAGAAGAGAGAGCTTGGAAGTAGAAGGACCATGGGAAAGCCGCTTGGGAAAGGGGGTGGGGGAGCGCATGGAGAGGCAGCTGGAGAACGATGCGTGGGAGACGGGGCCTCTTTGCCGGACTCTAAGATGGCGCAGGCCACGTGGAAGCCTCTGATGAAACCCAAGGTCCTGTCCATTTTTTCCCAAAGCCAAGATGGCCGCACCCAGGGATCCCAAGGGAATTTTAAATTTTGCAAACTCCCTACCAAGTTCTGAAAAGTCGATTCCTGCACTGTGTGTCTCCGCGTCTCGGAGTGCTGTTGGGCCGCAGAGGTGGTGGCGGTGGCGGTGCAGCAGGCGGAACTTTATCCGCTGGGTCAAAGGCAGAACTCCTTAGATTGAGGTTTTATGGTTAGGAGGAGTTTAGTAGGAGCACAGGAGGAACAGAGAGGAGGTTTAGAGCGAAGGAGAAAGAAAGCCTGAATGTAAGGGACCTTCCATTTACCAGTTTGCTGACAATGGTTAAGAAGATCCCATAAAAGACTGGGATTTAACGTGCCATTAATCAGCCAATTTGGACCCTTACCTAAAGAGTTTGTAGGCCAAGTTTTATTACAGAGGCGTATGAGTTTAGAAGTTTTTAACTGTGGTTGTAAACACAAAGTCTTAAAATTTTCTAGAAGACATCCCAGTGGAGAAGCTGAGGGAACAGACGGCGTACTCTGGGCGTTCCCCATTGGGAGGCGAGAGAGACGTGGCCTTTAATAGTGTCCCAAAAAAAGGCGCGACTCTAACAAGAGGGGTCCTTCTGATCCAATATCTCGTCAGATTTTGGCCAGGGACTGGGGAACAGAAGCCGAGAGAACACTGTTCTGCCTAACTAGGGCTTTCTGCAAGAGCAGGTAGAGAGAGGAACCATGTGTAGAAAGCTCTCCCAGGGGAAACTGAGGCCTTAATAAAGATGGGGTCTAGCAATAGGGATCAACCGTAGTCAGTAAAGATAGTTGTTGGGGGTTCCCCCACCTCAAAGAGCAGTGGGGAGGTGCTGGACTCTCAATGGTCACTCTCTCTTTGCCCAGAGAAACGTTTATGCTGACCAAAAGGGAAACTCACCAATCCTTCTGGTGTTGGATGCCTCGGTAGCGATCTGGTAGCCAGAAAGTGGAGATCTCGGGCGGATTTGGAGAAAAATAGGTCTCTAGAAGCCCTAACGGGGTGCCAGCACTCCCTGCTCGGTGTGCCCACTGGAGGGGACCTATCCTGGCCAAAATGCACCAATGTTAGGAAACGTGTGCCTGTGAAGATTACACAGCGGGTTCACAAATCACACCACGAGATCGGTTCCACGTGGGAGGTTTATTTCTTTAAATAAATAACACTGCCCACTCGGTGGAGACCTGGACTGACTGATCACTCCAATGGCTGAGAAATGGGCTGTTGGGTTTCAGATGCTGCAGTCTCGACTGCGTGTCCTTCCTCTCGAGTCTTACTCTGCATGCTGAAGCTCTCTTCACCTGATAGAACAAGCCGTTGAAGCTTTAGCTGAACTCTATTTTTCGATCCAGCCTTTAACTAGGAGAGTGAGTCAGGCTGACTTCAAACAGGCAGCAGTTATTTCTGCCTATTGCACCTGGTGGGTGTGGTGAGAATCCCTAAAATAACAGAAACAAAAACACTTTGTAAACTGTGAAGTGGCTCATGGTTGTTATTATCCATGCTACATCTTGCTAGGCATCACAAAGTAAAATAGGTACTCAGCAGAACCGGCTCCACACCACCCAGCAAGTACATGTTTCATAAAACATCTAAAGTAAGCCGGGCACAGTGGTGCAGGCCTGTAATCCCAGACAAAAAAATAGAGAGGCAGGCAGATCTCTGTGGGTTCAAGGCCAGTGTGGTCTACAAAGCAAGTTCAGGACAGCCAAGGCTACACAGAGAAACACTGTCTCAAAAAAACAACAAAATAAAACAAAACCAAAAAGAAAACAACAAAAACTTGCTAAAGTAGCCTTACACTGCTGAAATTTTGGACCCTCCTGTTTCCCTGATAACACTAGAGATGCAAACCATTCCTTAAAAGTTAGATTACCATATGTGGAAGCAGAGGTATACAGCTTTGTTCTAAGTTCCATCTTAGCTCTGGGTACAGACCTGGCATTCTAAGCTGCCCAAAAGGAAATAGAAGAAAAAAAATTTGCCCCCACTGCACCCTCCTTATTGTGTAGCAGTTTCCTCAGAAACCGAAACATTCCATCTATCCTGCAGGGAAGTTCCTTAAGCAGTAAGGCTAACGACTCTAAATAGCTTCAGGAAGTTCCTGAAACCCACCAGAGTGACTAGACCCCTCCCTGCCTGTGCAGGGTGCTCCAGGTTCCCAGCTTTGTGAGCTGTCAGCCATGCAGAAGTGAGCCTTGATGCAACTGTCCAAATCATTTCTTCTCCTGTAACTAACCACAATAAAACTCATAATTGACCAAGCTGCACTTTGCTGTTATTTGTACTTTGGTCTGTTGTGAATAGACAAGTTTGTATTTTGTCTCACAATTCCTCCTATTGAAGTAATATACTTTTCCTTCCCAGAAGCCCCCTTTTCAGAACAGCCCTTGCAGCTGTTGTCACAATGTCCATCACAAGGCTTGCCCACTTTCTTACTCAGAAAAGTGGACATTTCTCTTCTCCTTTTTTTTTTTTTTTCTAAAGCACTCCCCAGGAGTGTGCAGAGCCCAGGCCTGCTTTCCCCGCTGACCTTCCTATTCGGTTCATGTCCCAGAGGAAAAAAGCCAAACCCTAAAAGCTAAAAACCAAAAGCTCAAAGCTTGCTAGCTCAGCTGACAGCCCAGGAGGAAAAAGGTAAAAACTAAAAGCCAAAAGCTCTTTCTTCTCCATGCTGCTTTAAATACTCTTTTCTCAATGTCCCTCCTTTCTGCTCAATTTCTGCCATCTGGTTACTTGAATCCTATGCACAGAGAGCTCTTGGATTAAAGGTGAGTGCTAGGGCTAAACCTGGAAACAGGTTTTCACAGTTCAAACCTTGGGGTTCGCAATGCTGTCAACTATCCTGCAACATTTACACTGCGCACACACCTGCACACACAGACAAGAGATTTAAATAGAAACTGTTGGTATAATGTTCTTTCAAATGTATACACCTTACCCTTGTTCATTCAAATGCTAATTTCTCCCCACCCCACACACTCTCTGGTTTCAATCAGGATATTGCATTGTGATACTTATTCTAAGCATCTTGTCTCAACTTTGTGTAATCAGGCCAAAATAAAGCAACTAGACATAATGTTGAGTGATGGGAGGAGCCAGAGGGCAGGAAATGAGTGGGAGGAGCCAGAGGGAGGAAAGGAGTGGGAGGAGAGAGGGTGAGAGAGCAGAGCTTGGGAGAGAGCTAGGAGAGCAGAGTTGGAGGACAGCTCTTGGAACTACGTGGAGATGGACTGGACATAATATTTCACACACACACACACACACACACACACACAAACAAGTATAATGGGTAAAATCTAAATGTTAGGAAACTATGAGGGTTTGGAGGTTTAGGAGGGAGTAACTATTGCCCAGCATTGTGCTCTAGGTTAACTAAAGAAATTCCCAGCGTCTGTGTTGTGATTTGGGTATACAGCTGTTTAAGATTAACAGCAAGCTTTACCAGAAGATAGATCAATAGTAAATATTAATCACCGTTTACAACAAGAAACAAATGTAAATCGTTTTTTTGTAGTGAGAATAATAATCTGAACCCTACCTAGAGTGAGTGTGCCTTGCAGCAAGCTACCACGTAGCTGTTCTGTGTGTCCAGCTGCGATAAAACAAGTTGCCCTTACCAAGAGTAACGGAACCACAGCTAAAGGCAATGGAGTGCACATAAACATGCAACCTTCTGCCTCAGGCTTATTACTGCCAAGACATGTAACAACAACACGGAATAACATGACAGGACAAGACCAGAAGCATTTGGAAAGGAAAAGGGTTTATTTGCCTCACACGCCCTGAAGCACAGTCCATTGAAGGAAGCCTCATCAATCGCTAATTAAGAAAATGCCTTACAGGCTTGTCTGTCCGCAGCTCAGTCTTTCTCAATTGGCTTCCCTCCTCTCAGATTGCCTCCAGCTTGGGTCGAGTAGCCATAAAAGCAGCCGGCACACCTTCCCACACACTGGTTTTTGTCCGTGGGGAGCCTGTAGTTCCCACTACTACTTCAATTCTAGGTGTCTCCCTCAACCCAGGCTTTCCTGTAGACTTGGGGCAACACGAAATTGCAGCCTGTTGGAGGCTGGTGGGTGTTAGTGAATTTGAGGACAAGGTAGCTATGTGTTGTTGCCCTCAGCAAAGGGTAAACAGGTAAACATATGCTCACTGGCTTGACCATATCTTTTTTTTTTTTTTTTGAGAAGATTTATTTATGTATGAGTGCTCTAGCTGCATGTCAGAAGAGGGCACCAGTTCATCATAGATGGTTGTGAGCCACCATCTAGTTGCCGGGAATTGAACTCAGGACCTCTGGAAGAGCAGACAGTGCTTCTGAGCCATCTTTCTAGCCCTGTCCACCAGCTTGAATGAGTCATTCCCTTCATTGTTGGTGTCTTTGCAGTTTGGGAGCAGACATTAATTTAACCTTTTCCCCAGAAAAGCTACACATTCATTCTAATTCTAATTCCACAATGGGCCAAGACTGCCAGATGCTCATTCTAGCAAGACACAGACAGGTAATAGGTCCAACTCACTGGCTCAGTGATTTGAAGGCTAGGGAACTGGCTTGGCATCACCGAGCTGTGAGTGCAAACGAGGTGGTATGCATGTGTACCTGGTACTTTTCTTGCTGCTGTGATTTGAAATGAGCAATTTAAGGGATGAGAAGAAGTTTCTTTCGGCTTAGGGGAAGGCATGGCAGCAGATGACTTCCTGCCCACAGGAGTATTTGGCAGTGTGGTCCACGACATCCTGGCTCAGGAAGCAGATAGCTTTCTGCTTTTTCCCTTTCTGTTCAGTCCAGGGACTGTGCCACCGACTTCCAGTGTGGCTCTTTTCCCTTCCATTATTCCCGTCTGCGAAAGACTTCACAGATACATCCAAAGGTGTGTCTAGTTACTGCCCTGGGTCTTTCTTAATCTGATCACGACAATTCAGCGAGCTCATCTGTATAGTATGTAATATTTGTAGGTTACTACATTGATAAAAGTTAAAGCAAAAAACTCCCAGAGGACCTGGGAACATTTGAGTGCATGTCTGTGTCTCCTGTGGAATCCAGAGAGGCAAGTTATTGCCACCTAATTTACTAGGGGACCAAAGGCAATTCGGTAGTCTTCAGTAGTTTATGGTAAATCTCAAACAAACTGGAGGGGATAGTTCTGATGGGTTTAGAGGTAAATAAATAGCTGGGTGTGGTGGCGCCTGCCTTCAGTCCCAGCACTCAGGAGGCAGAGCCAGTGGATCTCAGAGTTCAAGTTTTACTTGGTCTATAGAGCAAGTTGCAGGACAGCCAGGGCTACATAGAGAAACCCGGCCTGGAAAAACAATAAATAGATAAATGTAAATAAAATAAAGTTTTACTAACAATAGCAATATGAACCTGGTGTGGTGGCACATACCTGTAATCCCAGCACTGGGGGAGGCAGAGGCATATGGATCTCTATGAGTTTGAGGCCCTCCTGGTCTACAAAGTGAGTCTAGGACAGCCAAGGCTGCACAGAGAAACCCTATCTGGAAAAACAACACAAAAGCAAACAAAGAACAGCAGTATGAGGGGTAGGATGTAGCTCAGTGGGCAGTTTGCTGTCCTGGCATGCACAGTGCCCTGGGTTGGATCCATAGCAACATGTAAACCCCAAATGACAGTGTTTATTTGAAATCTCAGCACTCAGAAAGCAGAGGCAGGAGGGCCAGAAGTTCAAACTCATCCTTGGCTCCATTAGTGTGAGGCTTTCCACCTCAGTTTACCTAATCTAGATAATCCTTCAGGAGCAGGTCCAGGGATTTGTCTCCTGCAAGATTCTAGATCCTGCCAAGTTATTATAAGAACTCAACCTGACATTCAAACATATCACAGGTAAGCCATAATCTTCCATCTCTTGTCCACCATAGGCCCATGAAATAATGCAAAGAGCATTCCGTCCAACTTCAGAAGTGCCCATAGTCTTTCACAGTTCCAAAGGTGTTCAAAAGCTTAAGCACAGTCTCTTTTGGGACTCAGGTACTGTCTTAAACGTGAGCTCTTATAACATCAGAAAGTTACATGCTTCCAACATATGATGACACAGAGTAAATGTTTCCCCTCTAAAAGGGAAGAATAGGGCTTAGCAACAAACAATCAGACCAAAGTAAGGTTGAAACCCAGGAGGGAAAACAACAAACTCTGCAGCAGTATGTCCAGCATCTGGTTCGTGACAGATGTGTCTGGACCCCTCCACCTCTGCTGCCTGAAGCATGTATAACCTTCCTATAGGGTCACCTCCACTCCGTGCTTTCAGTTTTTCCAGTAGCCATCTTTAAAAAAAAAATTATTTATTTATCTTAATTTCCTGTGTGTTGGTGTTGTGCCCGAATGTATGTCTGTGTGAGGGTGTTGGACCCCAGGAACTGGAGTTACAGATAGTTTTGAGCTGCCGTGTAGGTGTTGGGAATTGAACCCAGATCCTCTGGAAGAGCAGGCAGTGCTGTTAACAGCTGAACCATCACTCCAATCCTCCAGCAGACATCTTATGGTCCTAGCCTCTCCAACATCCTGGTGGCTCCATTAAGACCTAGGCTTTCTAGAACTGACCTGAATGTTCCCTCCCTGAAGACTAGATTTTATGGTGCCATAAGATGCCCATATAAGCTTCCCAAAGAGAGAGGCAACCAGCTGTCCTACCCAGCGTGTGCCACCTTTGAATCACATCGGTGACCACTGTGTGACCCTAACCCTATGGATATATCAGTGGCACATTTACCTTGGTGGTAACCAACTGTTGTGTCAGTGGAATTAAGACCCGCTTAATAAAGGGATACCAGGCCTGGTACTGGAAACTTAGGTAACTACTCAGTGCTTGTGAAAACTATTGGAGGAACCTCTACAACCACTAATTCACAGAGACAGCATATTCCCTAACACCCTGTAAGCATTTGTTAAAGGCTATAAGAGAGAAAGCAAGGGTAGAAAGCGTGTGAGAGCTGGAAGGTGGAAAGGAGCGCTGTGAAATGCTGCCTTCGGGGCGTGACGGGCTGTCACTCCTAGGAACACAGCAGCTGTGGTTGGCTGCACAAAAATGCAACCCATCAACATTCCATCATGGGTGGGGGAGGGCTCACAAGGCCCCATCTCTCCCTGAGGAGCTATAAACAGTTGATTTTTGTAAGGGAGGTGGGTTTGTTGGTTACTTTTATATTTCAATGTCAAAACACCACTACTAAGGCAATTTTGGATGTAGAAAAGTATTTGGGCTCATGATTCCAGAAGTTAGAGTCCAAAATGGCTGAGACAGTGGCAGCAAGTGCCAGGCTTAGCAGTACTTAGCAGGAAGCTGAGCTCACATCTTAAATCACAAGCATGAATCAGAAAGAAAGAGAGAGAGAGAGAGAGACCTTCAGAACTATTGCATCTCCTAGAACTTCCCAAGCAGCACCAACAACTGAGGTCCAAATTTTTAATTACATGAGCCTGTTAGGCCCAGCAAGAGCCTAAATATAAGAAGGTATGAAGAGAACTCAGGAAACTAATTATCCATCGATGCAAAAACGCAAGAGACTCTTCTTAACCATTGTACAATGGGGTCACCCTGCTGGTCAACTAGGAGTGGCACCGGGAGACAAAGAGCTTAGGTTTTTACAAGACACAAGGCGGGAATCTCCTGGGGTTGACTTCTTGGCAAGTTAGGATTGGATGAAGTGTCTAACTTTTAAACTAATTGGTTAGTTCTGGTCACCCTTAGGTCCAGTCAGCCCTGTCGTAAATATCTGATCTTCAAGTCAGTTTGGAATTTCCTGCCATCCACAGTTAAATGTGGGGGGTGATTAACTCATCCCATGTCTGTTCTGAGGAGTAGGGGTTTCAGGCTTTGGATCAAAGGTCAGGAGAAGGATTGGGGCCATTTGGCCCAGTTTCCAAACAAAGCCCATCTCACCAGTACCAGCCAGTGACAGTAGAGATCTCTGCTTGTTCTCTTCCTTATCTCTGCCCTCACAGATGGCTAATGTCAGGAACTTTTACATTCCTCGGTTCTCTGGAGAAGCACTAAGAGGCTTTAATTAACATGGGCCTAACAATTAAAAGAAACATAGGTTACAAAGTTAGTCTGATTCTTCCAAGCCTATGACAAACATTCTCACTCAAACCACCGGAGGGTGGTTTACATTGGTGTATGTACGGTTGTATAGGAATTTTCACCCAGCGACATAGCTACTCTGCTAAGGGATCACATCCAAGGACCTCGGTCTGTGTGCTCCGGCTGGAATGCAGACATACCCCCAGAATGTACACCTATAGTCCCTCTGGCTGGAATCCTTCAGTACACAGCTTTAATCCCAGTGACGGCTAGGACAGACAAAGTAAGGAGTCACAGAAAGATTTGACAGAATGAGTCAGAGACAGGAAATGCCCAGCTCTCCGTTGGGAAGACCTAGTCTTCAAAAGCAGGTTTCAACACAAGCAAAAACGCCGTGTATCTATAGAAAGCAGAGTTATTAGTAAGAGAAAAACATCTTTATTTAGTCCATCTATGTACAGAGTTTGGAACAACCCTCAGTGAAGGACAGGCTGAGGCACGGCTAGAGAACACTTCAACAGAGATGTCAGAAGGCTGGGTACATCTTGTGGGGATGCCTGGAGGAACACCCATCCTTTCCTTGGGGGTGACGTGGGGTCTACACTGTTGAAACTTTTCGTAACCTTAAGACGTTTTCACCCTCATTCTCCCGCACACGTAACTGATATTTTTCACGTGTCAGTCATGCCTGATCACAGTCCCTAATTCCTGATTCAGATACGAATCCAGATGTTGCTCTCAAAGTTATTTTGTGGAATAATTACATGGTGGAAGTCTCCAATGTTGTGACTCTAAGCCAAATTGTCCTCAGCTGTTGGGGCAGGCTGAGACAGCTGATGTTAAAGCTCTGAAATCTGAGTTGAGGCCTTTCCAAAGAACAAATTCTGACTGAGTTGCTTGTGGATCAGAGTTCCAGCTTCATAATAGTTGTGTTTTTTTGTTTTTTGTTTTTTTAAAAGAAACCAAAATTTCAAAATTCTCACTACAGAAATCAATGGATTTTAAGCTCAGGTCCATTTGCAATGTATCTAATGAACCCTTAAACAGACACTGTATGGTTGTGTTTTTTTTTTTCCAGTTATAGAATATTCAATTGCTATGGTTATATTCAGGAACTTATAGGATCCAGTATTAGATGCTTGACTTGAGATATTTGAGGGAAAGAAGGGGAGAGATGTGAATATGGCCACAAACAGAAGTATTGCAATGTGGTGAGAGGGCCTAGAGAATGAGAGACCCTGTATGGGCGGGGTAAGGTGGGGTGGGGTGGTGGTAGGTGGGTGGTGGTTGCACACGAGAAAGGTCTGGTTGGAATGTGCTCAAGGTACTGCAGACTGTGGGAGGTGGAGAAGTAGAGGGGTTGTCTCTTCAAATTAGGATGTCCTGTGGAACTGAACTGAGTGTTTGGGCCCAGGACTATAATCCTATGTTGGGACTAGGATTAGGAATTCAAGTCCAGCCTTGTGTACTTGCTAAGGTCAGCATGAGCTACATGAGACCTGGTTTCCAAAAAACCGAGGATCTGGGTGTGTACTGTTTTAGATCTCTGTGAGTTCTAGGATAGCCTGATCTACACAGGGTTCCAGGACAGCCAGGGCTATAGAAAGATCCTGTCTGAAAGCAAAACTAAACAGACTTTAAGAAAACAAACAAAAGGCACGTGAGAGAGGGAGGGAAAGAAAGAGGGAAGGATCTATGTGGTGGGAGATAAAAGTGACTTTCTTCTCTAATCTTTGGGCTATAATTCATGATAGAGCATTATAGCTTGTGCAAGGCTCTGGGTTTGAGTGCTAGTACTGCAAAAGACAAATGAATGCATAAATGGAATGCTGCTGTGCTATTGTATTTGAACCCAAGGCCTTGTATATGTGCTCTGCTGGTAAGCCATGCTTCCAGGCTCCCAGGCTCCCAGGCTTCCAGGTTAATAAAGTATATGCTAGGGATCTAGGAAATGTAGCTTAGCTAGTAGAATGCTTGCCTAGTGTGCGTGAAGCCCTGGCTTGGCTACTCAGCTCCACAAGAACTGGACAGAACCGTACATACCTCTCATCCCAGCACTCAGGAGACAGAAGTAGGAGTCTTTGAAATGTAAAGTCATCCTTAGTTATGTAGTGAGTTTGAGGCCAGCCTGGGACACATGGGACTCAGTCTCAAAAAAGGAGCATTAAAACATACATATCCACACATGTATATATTCAACAAAGGGTGCATTAATACATACATATACGTACATCTATATAAAGGCACATTAATACATACATAAGCACATATCTATATATCTGATAAGGGTCACTAGTAAGTGCCCCAACCATCGGGGCTTCAACGTGGGTTCCTAAGGGAGGAGAGTGGAAGGAATGGGAGGGGACGAGAAGCGCAAGGAGGGAAGCCAAGTCTGTTTGTCTGATCAAGGCTTTATTTATTAGAAATTTTTACCCAATTTATATAGGGAGAAGGCAGGAAAAGGCGAAGGTAATTAGCTGCTGCAGGAGACAGGAAGAGTGCCTTTATGTGTTAAATAGGGTGCCTGCAAGATACCATAGGGATGTTTTCTCACGGATGCTCTAACAAACGGATGTCCTCACAGTCTATCACCCATGAGTTAGGGTCCTAGATAACTTACACTAAATAGCTTTAGGTCTCCACTAAATGACCTTTGCTCACTATTTGGCTTTGGCCTAGTAAACACCTTTTGTCTCCACTAGATAGCTTTGACTCACTAATTGACTTTGGCTTCAGTAGATAGCTTTGGCTCCACTAGATAGCTTTGACTTTGGCTTCAGTAGATAGCTTTGGCTCCCGGCAAATATGTACATACATCTATGTATCTATATATGTGCCAGATAACGGGTGATAAACAGGCTTCGAGACAACTTTCTTTTTCTTTCCTCCTTTTTTTGTTTATTGTTTGTTTTTTTAAGATTTATTTATTACTTCTACAGTATTTTGCCTGCATGTACACCTGCACACCAGGAGGGGGCACCAGATCACATTATAGATGGTTGTGAGCCATCATGTGGTTCCTAGGAATTGAACTCAGGACCTTTGGAGGAACAGTGCTCTTAACCTCTGAGCCATCTTTCCAGCCCTGTATTTATTTATTCATTGTTTGTTTGTTTGATTTTGGCTTTTGAGCAGGGATTCTCTGTGTAACCTTGGCTGTCCTAAAACTTTCTCTGTAGACCATGCTGGACTTGAACTCAGAATCTGCCTGCCTCTGCCTCCTGAGTGCGGGGATTAAAGGTGTGCACCATCACCACCAGGCTTCTGGACAGCTTTCATATTAAGTGGTTTACAATTAGCTGAGTTTTATCTTTTTGTTTTTATTTTGTTTATTATTATTATTATTATTGAGACAGGGTTTCTCTGTGTAACAGAGCCCTGGCTGTCTTGGGCTTGCTTTGTAGACCAGCTGGCCAAGAACTCATAGATATCTGACTGCCTCAGCCTCCCAAGTGCTGGGATTAAAGCTTTGGGCCACCACAACTGGCTTATCCTTTTTTTTTTTTTAATGTAAATAGTTTCATTTAGAAACAGAAGCCTTGTCTTTAAAAAATAATAGAAAAAAGGAAAGTGTTAACTGTGGGTTGGGCTTATTGGCTTATGTCATTAATTCTAGCACTCAGGAGGCAAAGGCTGGTGGATCTCTGTGGGTTTGAGGACAGCCTACAGGGGAAGTTCCTGGTGAACCAATACTATGTAGCAGCAGAAAAAAAGAGAAAGAAGAAAGAAAGACAAGATAAAAGGATGCTAACTGTTCTGGAGTTCTAGAGACTTCAGACTTGGGAATAAAAGGCCCCTCTCCTTTCTTGTGTCCCTATAATTTCTGTATCCTCTCTGTCTCAGTCTGGTGAACCATAATTATTATCTGTTTGAGTCAAGGTCTTACTATGTAGCCCTGGCTGGCCTAGAACTCACTGTGTAGACCAGGCTGGACATGAACTCAAAGGGATCTACCAGCCTTGCTGGGATTAAGGGTGGTGCTGTTATTCAGGTCCAAGTAATGATGGGTTCTTAGAACCATCTTTTAGATTAGATTAGGCCCTAAATCCGGGATTAAATGTCTTTATTAAAGAAAGAAAAGGCTGAGGATGTTGCTCAGCGGTAGAGAATTTGCCTAGGAAGGAGGTCACATGAACACAGTGGAAGAATTCTGCAAACAGCAGAAGCTCGAAGAGGAGAGCAAAGATTCCCCTAGGGCTTTGGGGGGAGCCTGACTGTGCATTACAAACATCCTGATTTCAGGTTTCAGGCCTTTGTTAAGGTAAAAACTCTAGGGGTGATCTGTTTAGACCCAGGGGTCCTGACCGTAGGAAGGGGAAGGCAAGGAGATTCTGAGGAGGTAAAGCAAGACAAAGGCCTAGGCTTGCCCTGAGCGTCCTCCTAAGGCTGTCCAGGGGAGCCTGTGTCTTATAGGCAGCTCCAGGAGGTCGACATTACCGTGTTTTGGGTGGTAGCAGTTTTCTGATTTCTGGTTACCGCTTTGTTCACGAAGACATTCCTAAACAAGACCCCAAACCTTGTCCCCAAGTGTGTGAACAATAAATTCACTCAGCCCCAGTGTGTAAGCAGAAAGAAGGGCTGTCTGTGTGGTTCCTCCGCAGGGTGGGCCATGGAGCAACCATTCAGCCTTCCGTAGTCATTGTGATTGGAGGGAATAAAGGAGGTTAAATATTTCACCCGGGCAGTATTTAAATGAGCTAATAAATCTTGCTTTGTGACTAAATACAGAAAGCACACATGCATACACAGATATGTCGGCCAGCTTCCAGCAATGTCCATTTCTGCACATAGGTGTTTCTTAGACAGGGTCTCTTATGGCCCACGCTGGCCTTCAACTCCTGGTGCCAATGTCTACATTTTCCTCATCATGCCCGGTAGACCCTCCTCAAAACCAATCTCTTCATTGTGTTTTATTTATCTTGTGTGCGTGGGGTCAGGAGATGAGTCGGTTCTCCCCTTACACCACGGGGAAGGGGGGTGTGTGTCCAAAGATGGGCATATTTAGCACCAGGCGCTTTTGTTGATGAGCCACGTCGCCGGCCTCAGAAGCTGCACTGGGAGGGCGAAGCTTTTCACTTATTTCCCCCTTCCTGGCGCGGAGAGCGCCAGCGATGGGCAGGAGGCGCAGAGGACAGGACGAACCTTTACAGTCTCGGAAGGTGAGCTTCCTTCGTCCTCCGCTCGCAGCGTCTCTGCAGTATCTGCCACCGACACTTTCTGTTCCGCTTTGCTAGTCCCACGTCTTCCAGTTCCAAGACCAACCCCCGACTGTCAAACTGTGAACCGGAGTTTGGTCCTACTAAGAGTTTAGAGCCCTTCCAGGGACGGGCGGGGTCGGTTTGCGTTCTCCTGCTCTCAATCTCCCTTCTCAAGCTCGTTCTTAAAACTGGTTCAGCTGCGGCGGAATGCAGGCGCTTGGTCTTCTTGTTCTGTTCTAGTAGGGGCTGGCACCGTAGCGGCGTGGGACGGGGAAGCCTGAGAAGCTCGTGCAGCATTTTCTGCAGTGCGTGTGCGTGCGTGCGTGCGTGCGTGTGAAGGGAAGCTTAGATCGGAATCTCCTCCGGGGAGTGACAAACAGCCTTTAGGATGTCCTGCTTCCCGCCCTCTCCCCTCCCCCTCCTGCCCGCCAGCCCTTCTAAAGAAAAGGTTTGTAAAGGTTCTGGCTAGTTAGCCCCAGGCTAACTAGTGGAACTCAGCCCGGCCCAGACCCGTCTCCTCTGGATCCTCCAGTCGAGCACAAGCGCTGGAATTCTAGTCCTGTGACACCACCACTCCAGTCTCCTGAGTCTGTTCCGTGCCAGGGGGGTGGTGGCAGAGTGGCTAAGGCGACTTGTGAGCAGGGAGCAAGCAGGCTCCCTCCATCCCTGGCCTGCAGCTGGCTAGCGCAGGGAAGGAGGCGTAGGAGAGCCGGGAGGGCTGAGGGTGCCTGCTCACCCCTTGCTCTGCAGTTTCCTCCTCCCGACAAGCCCTCCCCAGGCGGTGGTGTTGCGCTCCCACAAACGAGATCTTCCCCAGCGTCCCGGAGACGTCAGCGGTCCATTCCGGTGAGCGGTGATGGAAAGCCTGCCACCTAAAGGACCTTGGCTGGGAGGGCGGAGGGCGGGGGGAGAGGCGGGGCCGAGGGCCGTAGCTCCCCCGGCGGCGGCGCCCCCCGGGGACGCAGTCATGCCAGGGAGCTCCCCGTTGGGTGGCGAGGGGGGTGGGGCGAGGGCAGAGGGCAGAAAAGGGGAGCCCCGGCGCGCCAAAGCCACCGGCTACTCGCGTAGCCCGCAGCCCACAGGGAGCCCGTAGGGATCCGCGCCGCCCCAGGGGCCTGGGTGAGTCACCGCCGGTTGTCGCAATCGCTACTCGGAGGAAAATCAGGCCCGGGGTGGGGCGCGTTCCGGGCTGCCTCCGCGCGCCCTGGCCGCACCAGGGTGTCCCCTGGATCCCCGCCGGCTGGGTCTGCTCTCCCGAGAGACACTCAGCCCTGCGCCCCGAGCTTGGCCCCGGCTTCCAGTAGAGGGCTAGCCCGCGGGGACAACGGGGACCCACGAGGAGGCGGGAAGGAGGTGGCAGTAGTTCTAAGAGTTCTCGCCCCCTTCTCCCCCTCCACTCCGCAGAGCTGAAGGGAGCGAGCAGGGCGGCGCTGACTCCCCCCGAGCCCGGCTCCGGGTGGGACGCTGTGTTTTCCCCGAGCTGCGGCCGGACCGCCCGGGACTCCGCTCGAATCTCCTGGGGACCTCTCCCGGAGGGCGTGCCGAGACATGGAAGGCACAGACCTGGCGCTGAAGGTCCTGTCCACCTGGCTGACGCTGGTGGTCGGCCTCATCCTGCTGCCCTCGGCCTTCGGATTGTCCCTGGGCATCTCGGAGATCTACATGAAGATCCTGGTGAAAACCCTGGAGGTGAGCGCAGGGAAGGATGCGGCGGAGCTCGGGTTGCCCTGGGGATCTAGGGAGCCAGGAGTCGCGGGGGCTGAGCTTAGAGCTGTGGGAGCTGTCTGAGCAGAGGGTCGGGGGTGTGTGGGGATGGGGCGGGAACCTGAGAGAGTATTTTGGTTTCTGGTCTGCCGAAGCGAGAAAGACAGCCAGGCTGATCCCAGCCACGAACACCAGTCCACCTCACAGGAACCCGTTCACCTCGGTTCTGTCATAACTACTATTTTTTACTCACTAGATTATAACTCTGTGACAGCCGTTTGCTGTATCAGCAGATTTATTTCCCACTGTGCCTCGCGGGCTGTCACTTCACTCTGAGGTTTTACAGCCCCAGGTTTCAGAGGTCCTTCAGTGACTACGGAGGCATCACGTTCCGCTTCGTGCCCGAGATAAGAAACCAATGGCTGGGTGGCCAGAAATGAACCTGACTTTATTTTAGTGGAGTCATGGGGATTTTTATCTAACCAGGGACACTGGCATACCGTCGCAAAGGTTTCTCTGACCTCAGTTTGGCCTTGGGTTTGTTTCCAGGTTCCACAGACAAAGGTGTTAGATGCAACTGAGTGAGGCGGCGGGAGGGAAGGCCTCAGCTTAAGTTTATACAGGCTTGTAGTAAAATTCAGAAGGCCTTTTCAGGTAGGGTGGTAAGTGCTGTGAGGTTCAGCGTTCAAAGATTTGTTTGAATTAAGTGTTACAAACTCAATGGCGAGAGGCCCTGAGGGCTGTTCAGGGTTACCCAGATCTGGTACCTAAATCTCATCCGTTTCTCTGTATCTGCTCTGGCAAGGTGATGACTCCTGAACTTGATTGCACTCATCTACAGAATAGAAGTAACAACGTCTATTTGCACAGTTTTTGCTTGTTTGTGTTTGAGACAAAGTTTCTCTGTGTTACAGAGCCCCAAGCCCTCCTGGACTTAGTAGAACAGACTGGCCTCCAACTCACAGAGATCCTCCTGCCTCTGCCTCCGGAGAGCTGGGATTAGAGGCATGTGCCACCATGCCTCCTGGCACTGCATACAGTTTTTGTTTGTCTGGTTTGGTTTTGACACAGGCTCTCCTCACCCAGAGCCCTAATTGGCTTTGAAATTCTTGACATCCACCTACCTCAGCCTCCCAAGTCCTGTATTACTGACGGGAGCCATCACGCTTAGCTTCCCACATTGTTGTTTTTAAGAGTGAAAATACATCAACACACTTAGCCCTTATAAAGGTGCCTGTGTATGGTGGGTGCTCTGTGTCTTTATATTAAATGAAGAGTTATTGCTTAGAGTCTGCCGCCTTTGCTTCTCCACCGTCTCTGTTACCACCTACAGCTGTGCATCTTTTGGCCTGTGATTTTTCTCCTCCCATAGGACATGGCTCTGTCCCTTCCTTCTTAGTAAAGGAGTGACTCTTACATACAGATCTCTAGCCCAGGACAGGCTTGCTGCCTGCTGCCTGCTTTCCTCCAGATCCTTGTTGGACTTTCTCTTTGTGGCTGTTTCTTTGCTGAGTCCTTGAAACTATGCTTTATCCCCTGTCTGCCTAACTCTCTTTTCCAAGATGACATCTCACTATATAGCTCAGACTGGCCTTGAACTTTGGAACCTGTTGCCTCAGGCTCCCTAGCACTGACCTAAGAGGTGTGTACCTCCTTGCCAGCCTTCAAGGTTTTAAAGTCTCTTCTTTTTCCTTGTTGCTTTTACACAGTGTGGTCACACTGTACTCTGAGTCTTAGTTTCCTCCTGAGGGTAGACTTTTTTCAGAACGGTAATTCCACAAGCAACTGATGATCTTCTTCAGCCCTAGCTCCTGAAATGATTGAGCTGGTTTCCTGGGCAACAGTGTCCTTTGGAGAACTAGATAAGGGGAATCAAACACACACACCTCCTTCTAAGTGCTTATTACTGCCTTCTTGCTTTAATCTTTCTGGACAGCTGAAGCAATCGGAGGGAAGGCGTTGCCTTGTTGTTCTCAGCTGGCAAATTACTGTATTTGTTGGGATGATTGCCAAGCCAGGTCCTGACTTTGAGTTTGGTTGACAGGTCCCTGAAAGTTTGCTATTTAAGATAGAAAGAAACTTCAGATAGGATTTCTGTTTCTCTCCATATGTGCAGGAGTAAAACCAAGCAAAACACAGGCCACACACCACACTCCCCACATACACATCTCTCTCTCTCTCTTACACACACACACACACAACCCCTCACATAGACACACATACACACACACATACACACAAACCATCGTCCATTGTGTATTTGCTTTAATTTTTTTTTATTGTTAATAGGTGGGTTTTTAAATGACTGTACCCAAATCTGGAGGTTGAATTGGGTTTGGATGCCTGCTGAAGAGCCTCCCATGGGTGGGTTTATGTTATTTTGAAACCACCGCATGTGTAATCCTAGCACACCAGGGAAACTAAGGCAGGAGGATTGCTTTCAGCTTGAGGACAGCCTATTACAGAATAAGACCTTATCTTTAAAAAGATAAGGTCCATAAGAATTGTTATTATTGGGGCTGGAGAGATGGCTCAGTGGGTAAGGGTGCTGATGCTCTTCCAGAGGACCTGAACTCCATTCCCAATACTCACATGTTCCAAGGGCTTGCAGTGCTCCCTTCCATCCTCCTCAGGCACTGTACAGATGGGGTGAACAGATATACATGCTGGCAAAACACCCATACACATAAAAAATAAATCTTTAAAAGTATTTTGTTGTTATTATTATTATTGATTTTTGAGACAAGGCCTAAGATTTATTTTTATTGTTACATGTTCTCTTTAATACAGGGATTTCATATAGACACATATGACACGAAAGTAGAAAAGACTATCTGGGGAAGGAAAGAAACTAGAGTCAGAGTAGATCAAGGGGGAGAGGGGACCCAAAGGGAGAGGGAAGCAGGTATGTGGTAATTATGGTCAAAGGACATGGATGCATCTGAATGGAAACATCTTCATGAAACCCATCACTCCGTACAAAGTTTAAGTAATTTATTAACAGGTAGAAACAATCTTTTGGTCTGCTAAAACATACATGCTAAAACCCTATAAATGCTATCATGGAGTTAGAAATATTGATATTCCCTTTTGTCTGACATAGAGGTCATACCTATAATCTCAACACTCAGAAGGCTGAGACAAGACTGTCATAAGTTTGAGGCCAGGTTGAGCTGTGTCTTGAGTGAGATCCTATCTCAAAGCAGGGAGAATCAGGAGACTGGTGAAGGCATTTGTCGCCAAGCCTGACACCTGAGTTTGATCCCCGGTACCCACATTAGAGTGGTGGTGCCCTCAGGGAGGTGGGGACAGAGGCACCTGGATGACCACAGGGCTGACCATGGCAAGCTGTCCTCTGACCTCCACCTGCTGAATTGTAGATGCCCTCAGATATTCTAGTAGACATTACATTTTATGTGAATAATGACAGCTTTATCCTATTGTTGGATGACCCCTTTCCCTCCCTCCTCTCCTGCTTTTCTATCATTAAGTAGAATAGGAAGGATCTCCTTGCAATGTGGCACTATGATAGTGACAGATAGCATCAAGTATTCTTGCTTTGCTTTTTACTTTAAAATATTTCCGATTTAAAAAATTAGTATATTTACTTATTTATTGGGTGCGTATTTGCGTAAGTGCTAGCAAAATTACTTTTGAGCATGTGCTGCATGCTGCCTTCTTTGTTGCAAGGTATCCCTAAATATGAATACATGTCTCTAGTATGTCCATCTGTTTGAAGACCAGACTTGAATATTTGGGATAGAATGATTTCAGGGAGTCTTTAGATCAGAGAGTCCTATACATACCTTAGTGATATCTAAGGGGTATAGAAGATTCTTCTAGGCAATGTGTATGCCAAAGATTAGTTAACACTGGAGGAAATGGTTTCAGATACAAAGTGAAAAGTAAAACTTGAGAGTGAGGAGGCATGTGGGGGAGAAATGGGCAGAATGTATGTGTTCGAATCTCTGGCGTGTATGTGAGGTTTTCATAGTTATCCAACAGGAGTGTAGGTTAAACATTGCAGGGAGCTCACTGCTCTCAGTCCTCCAAATAACCTTACAACCAACATTATAAGGTTAGTGATTAAGGTGAGAGTAAGGAGGGACTGTTTTTCCATGGTCTAGGTTTATGATTAGAAAGAAACCAGGAATAGAAAGAAAATATAGAATTATTGACAGGAGGAAGGGGAAAGGGCTGTGAGCGCAGCTCAGAAGAGTGCCTCTCCAGTTCAGCTCTGGGTTCTCTTTCCAACCCTGAAAGAGGGACTTGTGAGATGCAAACTGTTCCTGATTATACAGGCACAATGAGGAGTGGCCCCTTCCCTCCCTTTTTGAGGAATAAAATGGAAGTGTGGACAAGTTCTCCCGTATTTCTGGCTCTGGTCTCTGGCTGGTTATTTGTCACAGCCTTGGTTTCTGCATGCATAGATCGTGTGCTATCCTGTTGGATTATCCTGAGGGGTAAACTAGGAGGGGAGATGAGGGCGCTTGACACACAGTCGGTGCTAAGTTTTAGCAGAGTTTAGATTGGGACAGCACGGCAGATGCTGTATCATTTGCTTGCACCAGACTGAGATTTAACACGTTCACTTTGGTGGGTGAACACGGACTCAGGCAGTTAGTTCTTCCTGCCTACGTTGTATGTTCTGACTCTCTACTCTCTCTCTTCCATCCACCAAAGATCTTTCATCTTTTGAAAGAGTCATTCCCAGGAGGCTATTACCAGGTTTGTATAAGAGATGCTCCCTCTGATGTTGGAAATCAGTGCGCTAGGAAGGCCCAGGCTGTTTATAATGAGCGACAACAATAAAGAAAAGCTGGCTTTTCACTTATCTTAATTCCACAGGGGCCTGTCATTATTCTTATCAATTTAGGGCAGGAGTTCAGTAGCATGCAGCTGTTAGAGGTAGAATCAAGTTTTTATTTGACTTTGGAGCCAGGATTTTTATTCTACCGATATGACTTAAACTCTGCCAAGAAGCACTCATTTGGCTACAGATAACACTTTTGGCTGTTATTTTTGTTAAACCCTGGAGTTTGAATTTTTAGAAGATTTTATTCATTTTCCTTATCTCGTTTCCTGGCTTTACTCAATCCTTGAATATTTACAGCATAAAACTTAGATGCTCTGATTGTCTAGAATGAGAACCTTGTGGTTTTGCGAGCTTTTGGGTTTTTCTGGAAGAATAGCCAGTGTTGTTAACCTCTGAGCCATCTCTCCAGCCCCAGATTTTGGGTTGTTTTAAAATCAGGCTTGAAGGCTGAGGATGGAGCTCAGTGTTCTTCTGGCATGTATAATTCCCAGCACCACATAAACTGGGTAACATGGCACATGCCTGTAATCTCAGCACTTGGGACGTAGAGGCAGATTATCTATCTATCTATCTATCTATCTATCTATCTATCTATCATCTATCGATATCACTAATAATTAAAAAAGAAAAAGGCTATGAATTTGACATGGAAAGTGGAAAATGGTGGAGTGAAAAATGATGTAAATATGGTGCTCATATATGAAATTTTCAAAAAGAGAAAAAAAATCAAGGCTGTCTTCATCTATACAGCTTGGAAAAGAGATTTTTTTTTTTAATGTGGCTTGAAACACACTTTAGCGAAGTCCCCCTTCTCCCCTTCAGACTTTGGGAATTAAGTGGCGAGAAGCTTGATAGATGTATGCCTTTTAGCTTTGCTCTGGACTCAGCCAGGTGCGGGTGTAGCCGCAGCCGTTGTTAAAGCTGCTTCTGCACTTCCGGTCCTCTTGTCTGCATGGTCTCGAGGCAGAATCATTCTGAGATTATCCTGAAGAGACTTAGAGTCTCCAGAAGAGCCATACTGCCTCTGGATCGGGGCTCACTCACTTGGGTGGAGAAGCTGGCGAGGTAAAAGGGAAGCGGCGGCCTGTTGGGAGCTGCCCTGGTGGTCCAAAGAAACTTTGTCTTTGGTACCTGAACCAAGGGTGAGGTGTGTGGAGGAAAAAGCAGTCTATCCTACTGCTTTGTGTCTCAGTGGGCCCCAGGCAGTTTCTCTCCTTTAATGCTCTCCTTCATGCCCACACCCCCATACTGGGGGTTCAATCAGAGGATAGCTAGGCAAGTCTCTCCACCACTGAGCTGTCTTCCCAGTCCTCATTTTACTTTGTATTTTAAGAAAGGGTCTCAATAAGTTGTGCAGGCTGGCCTTAAATCACCAGACTTAGTGATTAGAGTTGGTCTAGACAGGCCTTGAATTTATGAACCTCCTGCTTCGGTCTCCCAAGTAGCTGGGTTTACAGATCCGGTCACAGGCCTTGCCTGGCTCTCTAACATTTACTGTCACCTTTGGTACTGACCCTCCTTAGAGAGATGATGAAACAGGCCCTGGGAGAGTAAACTTTCTGCTGGGAGACAAGTTCTCCCTGACACCAGGCTGGCTGCAATGCTTCTTCGCTTTTGGTAGTGCATAAGCAAACACTGGAAAGCAGCTGTCTACTCAGATTCCCAAACAGCTGTCTGTCTGTCTGCTACAGATTCCCCAGCAGCTGTCTGTCTGTCTGACTGCTATGGATTCCCCAGCAGCTGTCTACTATAGCTTTCCATTGGCATTGAAGATCTGCTTCTCCAACCTTGAAATTTGTTCATCTTGAGCAGTCTTTGTGGGGCAGACCCTTGGCCCTCTCAAATGGGGAAACCTGGTGCACTCTCAAATGCTCTTTGCCATCTGTCTTGCTCTTTGAGGGATGTGATTTTCTATTTGAAGAATGTCATTGTATATGACAAAGCATCACAGGCTGAGCGGGCTAAACAGTACAGAGTAACTTTCTTGGGGTTCCGGAGACCAGCAGTCTCAGGTCAGGGAGTCCATGAGGCTGGTTTCATTTGTCTCTGTGTCTTCACACACACACTCCTGATATTTTCTTCTTTTTTTCCTGTGGCCATACAAACGTGTGCATGTGCATCCTTGTGTGTGACTGCAGGTGACTTTGTTTCATGTAGAGGTGTCAGCCTTGGGTGGCAGTCCTTTCTTAGGTCTTTGAGACAGTGTTTCTTACGATGCATGACTGAAGCTAGCCAGCCAACCAGTGAAGTTCTGTGGATTCTCGTTTCTGCCTCCATCTCTCTGTGTAGGAGAGCTGGGATTACAGACGCTAGCCAACATATCTGGCTCATATGTGGGTTCTTGAGATTTGAACTCAAGTCCTCACACTTGCACAGCAAATATTTGAATCCACTGAACCATCTCGTCTCTCCAGTGCTAGCCTTGGTATTTCTTTGGGTATCCAAATTTCTTCTTAGAAGACCACTCATCAGATAAAATTAGGGCTTAGTTTAAGGGCTTCATTTTAACCTAATAATATTTTTAAATGATCTTACCTCTAAATATAAATCTGCCCTGTTCAACATTTGAATTCCAGAGGGTTCATAGCTGAACTCTTCCCTCCTAAAAATGTTGACATCTTCCTATGGAATGTTTGTTCTAGTTTAAGGTGCCTTTATAAAACATAAAATTAGGTGGTCACAATAAAAGGGTGAATTCTAAGAATAATAATAATTGGTTGTCACACAAATTTCTTTTATACTATCTTTGGTTTCCTTACAAATGATAATAGATGCCACAGCTTTAGGGAAAAACTATGGACACTAACCTTTACCTCAGTTGAGAAAAGGTAGGAGCCCAGGGTTAAATGCCTCCTTCTTGAGCAAGAATAGAAAGGATGCAGCCAGATCAAGTGTGAGTCTTACTGCTAGAGATGGACTGCTGAAAGACTGGGCCTCTATTTTTAGGTGTTCTAAGTTAGGTGTCAGACTCCTACTTGGCTCTGGGCTGCACAGTCCTGTGGAGGCATAGTCCTTGACCTTCACATGTAAGTTCTAGGCTATTTATTCTCTACGTTATTTTCTTTTCCTTTCTTCCTTCTTTCCTTCTTTCCTTCCTTCCTTACTTTCCTTCCCTCCATTCCTCCCTCTCTCCCTCCCTCCTTCCCTTCTTCCTTCCTTCCTTCCTTCCTTCCTTCCTTCCTTCCTTCCTACCTTCCTTCCTTCATTCCTTTCTTTTTTCTTTTCTTTTTTTTTTTTGAGACAGGGTTTCTCTGTATAGCCTGGACTCTCTTTGTAGACCAGGCTGGCCTCACACTCACAGTGATCTGCTTGCCTCTGCCTCCCTGGGTGCTGGGATTACAGGAGTGTGCCACTGTGCCTGGCTCAGTTGTTTTGTTATTTATTAAAAAAAAAAGTGTTTAATTTCTCTCTTTAACATATATTTCTGTGCCTTTCTGGTCTCTTTTTTTTATATTAATAAATCTGTCTTTTTGACAGTATTTGTCAAGATATTTGAAAGTATTTTTTTTTTCACCTAATTTGTCATTTTAGGCTTGCTGCCTCCATCTGCTAACCTAGGCCTAGTCCTGGAAGCTTCTAGCCTCCGTACAGTACAATCTAATCTAGGCCTAGTCCTGGAAGCTTCTAGCCTCCGTACAGTACAATCTAATCTAGGCCTAGGATGTTTTCAGCCTCTGAGACTTACTGCTGAATAAACTCACCCTTTATAGCTCAGAACATGGCTGCTCTGGCAAGAGATCACATCCAAAGATGTTCTAGGCCCTTTCTTCAACCTGCCTTTCAAACTCTCCCATGAACTGAACTGTCACAAACTCAGCTCCTCTGCACTGCCTCTCAACTCACTAGATCAACCAAACTGTCTGAACAGAACTGACTAGAACTCGGAGATCTGCCTGCCTCTGTCTCCTGAGTGCTATACCAACATGCCTGGACCTTTTCTTTATAAAGCTTTTCTTTATCTGATACTTGCTCTATACCAGGCTGGCCTTGAACTCAAAGATCTGTCTCCTGGAACTAAAGGTGTATATGTATTCCAGCTGAATCACAGACCTAGAACATCTTTGGATGTGATCTCTTGCCAGAGCAGCCATGTTCTGAATTAAAATTCCTCTACACAGGTGATTATATTTAGTTATCATCACCACAGTGCATTTTGCCTCTTATTTTGCTCTTTCCCTTTCAGATTAGTCAATTTAGACATTAGTGTCTGTTAGGTCTGGGAATCACTGAAGAAAGAACTCAGACTCAAGTAGTATGCAAAGGCAAGAAACATTTATTCTGCAGAAATTTCCAGCATGCAGGGGCTACTATTCTATAGAATATCAGCCCTGAAGTGAACAAGCGGGCTCAATTTAAAGACAGTTAGAGGGTTTCTCAGTGTGCCTAGGTAATCTTTGCATTGATTGGCTGGTGCTGATCTAGGGGATATGGGGGAACTCAAGATTGGTTCTGAAAGTTGGGGGACTTCATGGAGTGCCCAGGTAACACAGTATCATTTTGAATAGCTAGACAAAGTGTTTTTAACTGACCTTCAATTTGATTGGTGAGTGCCTGGGAACTTACCTAAGTTATTGTTTCTGGTTTTTCGGGAGGTTATTGAGTTATTGTATCTGGTTTCCATGGACTGTAGTTTCATGTTCCGAGAAATAGAAATTCAGGCCTGTTTAGTCTGAAGCCACTTTTGAAGTCTGTTACAGGGTCAGACTGACTGGCTTATTAAAAACCATTCTCCTCAGTGTCTAGGCTGGACAGTGTTGGCACTGTCAATCTTCTGATTTTGAGGCCAGCCTGGTCTACATAGAGTTCTGTGACAGCCAGGGCTACACAAAGAAACCCTGTCTGGGAAAAAAAAAAGACATTAGTATCTTGTTGGGGTTGTTGTGAAGCTTGTATATTGATGCTGGCTACTGCCTGGGCACACCCATCCTTGTTGTGTAAACCTACTTGATTAAATGGCCTAAACCTGGGCAGGGCAGAATGGGATAGGCATGGCTAAGGTTCCCTAGGCTTTAGAGGACAGGAGAATCACGGGAAGGAGACTGACTGACAGGAAGAGAGGGAAAGGAGGGCTCCATGGTGGGTTATCTTGGAGAAGAAACCACGTGGGTCAGGAGGAAGGACTCCAACGATGACATGAAAAGGCCCAGATAAAGAATACAAGCAAGTATTTTGGGATTATGTATGGAAGGTAGCCCAGATAGGGATGATTAAGGCAGATGGCATTGGGGCTGGGAGATGGATGGTGAGGTTACTGAGATAACATAGGTAGAAATATCTGCCCAGCCTAAGGTAATAAAGGCAATTTTAAGACCTAACAAGTGTCTGTGTCTTATTGGTGATAGCAGGTTAAATAATACCACTGCAATAATCATAGGGCAAATAATAAATAATAAAAAGCCCAACACATTTTTAATTTACTACTACAGTATCTGAATTGTAACCTTAGATATTATTTTAATTGCTTTTTAGGATAAAGTTATCTATGTATCTATGTATGTGTCTACATATCTAAGTATCTCTATTTCCCACCTTTATGTATGCAAGTATCTATTATCTATTATCTCTATCATTTATGTATCATTTATTATATCTATCTATTCTATCATCTCTGTGCTCTGACCTTGAATGTGCTAGGCAAGCATTCTATCACTGAGCTATATCTCCAGACCTTAGTTGCTAAATTTAAAACTCAAAACCTAACCAACCAAAAGGGGCAGATGCAGTATTCCTTCTTTCTCTCTTTCTTCTTTCTTTTCTTTCTTTCTTGGTTTTTGACCTGGACTAATTCTGTAGACCAGGCTGACCTCTGACAGCATGCACCACCATCACCCAGCCAGGTCTACAGATTCTTTAAATTCGATGTTGAAAATAATCCACGTGGTCATTTTAAGGTGCGTGTCAAGTGGTAAATGATATGAGAAGTGCATAAGAACTGTAGGAAGAGGGGTGCTTGCCTCACGTGCATGAAGCTCTGGAGCCAGTCTTCAGGACTGCATGGAGCAGGTGTGGTTTGTCATCCTAGTGCTGGAGAGGTGGAGGCAGGAAGGTCAGGGACCCAGAGCTGAGGGGCAGGCGGGGTGGAGGTGGGGGTGGGTCAGCGTAAGTGCTTGCCTAGAATGCTCCATGCAGGGAGTTCTGATCCTGGTTTTTGTTCTTGGCTATTTAGGAAGTTGAGGCCTGCTTTGGTTGGTTTGGTTTTGGTGGTTTGGGTTCTGAGTTGGTTGGCCTTTCTCAACCCCGACGCTCTTGAAACAGCCATCTGCTGTTATCTTGCTCTACATGTTTCCCATTTGTCTTCTGAAGCAACTTCGTATTTACTAGGACGTCATCAGTGACAACTGTGGGGACGTACAGAGGCCTAGGACTGGGACAGAATAAGACCACTACCACAATTTTTGACCTGAATTTGAAACAAACTTTGTTAAATACTGCCCAGTTCCATACCCAGGATTCCCAAAGAATGGCTGATAATTACTTTAGTCTGGTGCTTATAAAGGCAAAACCCATAAGGCTACAAACTTCCTGCCTTCATCCAATCGGGGGCAAGGATACCTCTTGACATACTTCCTGCCTACATACCTCCAGACCAAGCACATCCTGTGCAGTTGGAGCAACCAGACTTATTTACAGAAGTGAAAACACGTGGCTTGTAATCTTGAACAATAGCCCCCAGCATTCCAGGAAGTTGTCTGTCCTTGGGCAAGGGGGGCTTAAGGTTAGAGGCATTTTTGTTTTGTAGATTTCTTGAGCACAGTAATTAAAATATAACTTTAGCTCTCATGCCAGCACTAGTGTACATGAGAGATTCCCAGAGGTATCTCCCCAATTCAGACTGAGTCTGGCCTTAAGTTCACTTCGGTGTAAGTGTGCTTCAGTGTTAACATGTGTCTGTGGAAGTGTTTCAACACATGCTTCTTGTTTTGAACAGTGGGCCACATTACGAATCGAGAAAGGAGCCCCGAAGGAGTCAGCTCTTAAAAGCTCAGCTTCTGTGGGTAAGTCTTTCTTTTCATCGCAATTGTTTATGTACTCAGACTGAACGGTTTAGAGCCACCCAATCTGGAGCTGGTTTATGCAGAGAGCAATGTCTTCTGTAGGCCTCAGGTTATTCATCATTTTGTCCATAATATAAAATAGTAGCTAAGTTTTGATAAGATGATATCAGGAGGGCTGGACAGTACGTGGTAGCTCCTGTGTGTTCTTCCATGTATTATTTTATTTCCAAAGGTTGCATTTGAAGAGTACTCATGGCTATAAAGATGCCAGGGATTAAAACAGGCATGGGCAGGCAATTTGTACTTTGTTACAGTACCCTTACAAGCTAACATGAGTATTCAGCTCATTCACATATAATCATGGACATGGTTCAATCTCCCACAATGCTTGCTACTCACTACTTGTTCACTTGGTTTTGTGTGTGTGTTTTGGGGGAGGGATTTTGTTATCTCTCTTACATTTTCTAGTTGCTGCAGATTATATGACCATCTTAATTATTCAGCCTTACACAATTAGAACTTCTGTTATAGACATATGTTATTATTGTTTGAGGTTTGTAATCTTTACATTGGAAATTTTGATACGTAGAAAACATCGGTAATTATTTTTTCTTCATTTGTTTTTTTTCCAAGACCAAAAGAGGTTTCTCTGCGTAGCCCTGACTATCCAGGAAATCTCTGTAGACTAGGCTGGCCTTGAACTCAAGAGATCCACCTGCCTCTGCCTCACAAGTGCTGGGGTTAAAGGTGTGCCCCACCACCGCCTGGCATGGTAATTATTTTATCATCTTAGTTTTTGACTTGTCCTTTGTCTTTGCTTGTGAGTATGTTTTGATGGCAAACTCTTTACGTCATTTGCCCCTTAATTTTGAGATTGGATAATTTTTCAAGAGGGTGGGGTGGGGGCTGTTTGTCAGTCTGTTCTCATTTTTTTGTCACTGAGGTGCAGGAGCAGGGCAGGGTGCTGTACTCAGGTCTCAGACTATCCCTGCTAGATGATGGGACCCAGGTGGTAGGTGAGGAGGAGGAGGCCTCTCCCTGTGTGAGGCAGAAGCAGGCAGTAACTCAGGTATTGGCACAGAGATGGAAGAATCACTGGCTTACTCTCTTCCGAGGGCAGCACCTTCATGCCCCAGAGACTTAATCAAGGCCCCACTTGTGCAGGTCCTCAGCACTTCAGCATGCTGAGGGCCAACCCTCTATCACAGGAACCCTTGCAGTTTACATGTAGGCCACAGCAGAGGCTTATCCGTGTGCCCTGGAGTTAGAACTCGGAAGTTGAAGTTCTAGCAGGGTTCTAGCAGAACCTTCTAGCAGGAGGTTCTTAGAGTATGTTCCTTAGAATGCTTTTGACTGCTGAAGGCTGAATGAATCCTGCACAAAAAAATGCAGGCTGGAGAGAGGGCTCAGTGGTTAAGAGAAAGTACATGACCCGGATTCCATTCCCAGGACCCAGGTTGGGTGGTTCATAGCCACCTGTAACTCCAGATCTAGGGATATCGGATACCTCTGGCCTCACTCATGTGCACTTACCACATACAGACACATAGTGGAAAATAATTAAGATAAATAATAAAGAAGTTAAGTCAGGCAGTGGTTGTGTAACTTTAATCCGAGCACTTGGCAGGCAGAGACAGGCCGATCTGTATTTCCAGCTCTAGAGTTCGAAGCCAACCTGCTCTATAAAGTGGATTCCAGGACAGCCAACGCTACCCAGAGACACCCTGACTCAAAAACAAAACAAAACAAAAAGTTAAAAAATACCCAACTCTTGTCTGGGAAAAGGGTGTATCTCATTGGTTGAGTATAGACTTCATGTATGTGAAACTCTAAATTAAATCTCCAGCACCCCAAGTCCCCAATCAACTAAAGCAGATTCTCCAGGGGAAAAATGTCTAGAGGGAATTATATACTGTCCCTTCCTCTGGAAGAGAAGATCTATATGGTGATAAAGGTCTGGGAAAGTCCCAGAATACAGAAGCATGTTAGCTGGGCATGGAAGGATATATCTCTAATCTGGAACTCTGGAAGCTGAGGTAGGAGAATTGTATGTTTGGTAGCCTGGGCTACATAGCTGATCCAAGGTCAGCTTGAACTATGTTAGTAAGACCTTGCTTTAAAAAGTTGGAAAAACAAGAGAGTGAGAGGGAGGGAGGGAGAGAGAGAGAGAGAGAGAGAGAGAGAGAGAGAGAAAGAGAGAAAGATTTCTTAAATGTAATGCTTTCCTACAGTTACTTGATACAATCTTCTTTTCCCCCCTGGAACATATGACACCTGTTAGCTTCTGGTAGAAGTGAGTTAAAACCAGTCCTTGTTCATTTATGTGCCTAAAGAAACTGTTTTAGTTGGAGTAAGAATTCTGATAATCATTTCAGTTACTAGATTCATAGGAAGTCAGTTTATTGGAGTAGTGACTAAGCAAAAAGGAAGAAACAGACCACTAGATTAATCAAAAGTCTGAACTTGTCCGCGTTTTCCCCTGTCTGCCCTCTGCTTTCTCTGATGGAATATTTGATCCAGCCTTGCTGTCTCTAACCAAAGAGCAGAGTTTTATCCTCCATGTCACTGTGGCTGGTCTCACTCTAGGTACTGACTCGCCACCAAGGGTAACAACAGGCCCTAAGTTTAAGGACTGCTCAGCCATGGACGGCACACACCCACTTCCATTGCATCCGGTGGCCTACTGAACACCACTGAAGTGTCCCCTTCCTTCTCACTCCTGCCCCCCTTGCTGCCATCGACTTTTTAACAGGAGTTTAAATTCTCACCTGTTTTGACTAACCTTCATTTCCAGTCACAGTTTTTTTCTGAGTAGAATAAAAGATGTACAAAAACATTTCCCGTCTGATTTAGGATTAAAACTGGTCAAGTGTCCAGGTACTTTGTTAAGAAGAAATTTATTACCTGAAGGGTTGTATGTGAGGGATTGTAGAAACAGTTTGCTGTTGGGGAGCTGTGGATTTTAGTTAACAGAGTGCTTGCCTGGCATCCATGAAGCTCAGACTTTGATCCCTAATACCACACAAACTAAGGGAAGTGAGGTACATTGTAATTCCTAGCACCCAGGACATGGAGGGAGAAGGAACAGATGTTCAAGGTCATCCTTGACTAGAGTTTGAGACTGGCCTGAGCTATAATAGGCCCTCAAAGGAAAGAAAGAGTGGGAGAAGATACATCATAATTTAGAGTAAGGCCAGCACCTATGACATTTGCTGTATTTAATTCAGAGTGGCTGTTCTCTAGTCTGTGAAATCAGAATAAGCTTTCGAAGTTTTCGAACATCTGTGATATCTAAGCTTGGTGTGGGATCCTGAATTTACCAAAATGTGGTGTCTGTGGGGAAGACAGTCCTCTTAGATAGGGCACTGTGAGATGCTGAAATAGGAGAAGCAGCGAAAGATAGCGTAAGAGGAGCACTGTGCTCTGTGCTGTGTTCTTGTCTGTACTAATCCATGCTAATCCACGGCAGCATGCTGTGTACCTCTGCCCCACTTCTGACTCTATGCTCATGAAGCCTGGACTTACGGGTATGTGCTGTGTTGATCCACCCAGGGTTTGGAGTCATTAGGGAAATGGTGTCACAATCCTAGACAGACAGTAGAGGGTGATGAAACGCTCTGAGCTCTGGCTGGTGCAATCTTCCGTCAGTTGGGGCATCATGTCTCTGTACTGGAGCCAACAGAAGCACAAGGCAGCCTGGAGCCAGCTCAGGCAAGGGTCACGGGCAGGCCCGGGCCCCGGGCGCTGTGACTTTTGACATGCCTCTGAATTACACAGTCCTGATAAGACATTTGGAGGCACAGATCCTCTAAGCAGGCTAAGGAGGGATGATAACTATTTTCTGCACATTCACACAGATTCTTTCTGCTGCTTTTTTTTTTTTATTTAATGAAGCACATATATTTTATAACACATCAGGTCTCTCTACCTGATATGACGTGCCCTCTGTACCATATTTCTTCTCTGCTTTTATTATATATGCCATCTGCGTGTAAACCCAGGGATATATTATCTTCATGGAAAAGTAATTTTTTTCTGTCTTACTGATTTTCCTCTGCTGTCTGTAGGAGGCGTGTCACTGATTGGGCTCAGGAGTGGGCAATTTTCCCTTGCTTCATGGAGACTGCTGAAGGATTTTCCCGTCCCATCTCTGGGGTTAGAGGCTTTTCTTCGTTGTTAACACATAGGTGAAGGTTAATCCCTTCAAGTAAGTGCTCTACTCGCATTCAGTTGGTGGGAATATTCCTACCCCTCACTCTCTATCCTTCCCTCCTGCCACAAACACACTGGGGAGGAAGGGCAAGACAGAGAAGGAATCTAATGTCTTCAGTGTTACCTTTTCCTCCCTCTGCCCACGGTCTCTAGAATGCGGTCTGAGATCTTAATAACTTTCATTTTAATGTGTTATAAATAGTGCAGGACTTCTAAGAATTAAAAGAATATTATTTCTAGTATAAAGAGAGGGCTTCTCTGTGAGCCCCCGGATGGTTTGGAACTCTCTGTGTAGACCAGGCTGGCCTCAGAGAACCATCTGTTCTGCCTTCTGAGTGCAGGGGTTAAAGGTGTGTTGCCTCCTCGCCTGGTGGCCCAGAGAGTGGCTGGTCTCACTCTGGGTACTGACTCGATTCCAGCACGCTGTTAGGCTTGCATTGGTCGGTTTGGATAAGTGTGATTTCTCGTCAAGTTGTAGTTGCAGCAGGTAAATGATAGCACAATGTAAGCACGTTATGACGCCAGGACACTAGAATGGTTTCCAACCCAGAGTCAGCCGGTATGAGGAAGCGACACCGATCCAAGAGTGAGTCATACAGGGCAAGTCCTGTACACAGAGCTGGGCACAGTCAGCTGGCCGTGCCCCTGAACCTGCTTCCGGCCTTTGCTGACCCTGGCTGCTTCGGGGCATGCCTGTGGCCTCCACAACTCTGGGCATGACAGGAAGATTGTGGGTTACCTAGCCTCCTGTTATTTTAGCCCGCTGCTATATTTCTCTTCTGCTTTGCACCTCAGGCCCACAGTTTCTGTGCTCATCTAAGCACTTAGCAGAACAGAGTGCTAAGGTGAAGCTAATGTGGGACAGAGAAAAGGTTGTTCAGAGAGAATGCGGGCTGCCTAACATTTCCTTCCAATTTGACTTCTGAAGTTCTTTCTGTGAGGTGTTTGACTGACCACGCTGGTAGCCTGTATACATTGGTTATGATGACATTAATGATCTATTAAATTCAAAGGAAATGTGGGATAATACTTTGTCATGTGTTTGCTTTATTTGGGGAAAGTTATTAGGTTGTCTTTGATACTCTGATCGCCCCTCCCCTCCCCCTGAGGTCGTAATGATCAAACTCGGGTCTCATGTATGTTAGCCAAGTGCTGTGCCATTGTGCTATACCTCAGCCCAGTAGTCTGTGGAGTAGAGTGCATTTGATGGAGTTACATTACTGATGAAATACTGACATTGTCTAGCTGTTGTACAGAGCAAGCCAACCCAGTTAGGTTTTGGAAGATGTGTTTGTGACATCTGGGGACTGTGACAAAAATTCCCGAGATAATCAACTTAATAAAGGAAAAGGTTTATTCTGCCTCACGTTGTCAGATTATGGATGTTCAACCCCACTGCTTGGGAGCTGGGCTTGTGAGCCTCCACAGTGTAGATGTTTTTGACTGGGTGGCTGGGAGCTTCTTTGTTGCGGGGAGTAGGCTCGGCAGCATTCCTGCCTGGGGCCCAACAGTAGTGGACAGCCACCTGGCAACCAGGAATGTGTGCCGATCCTCCGGTGTGCACCTGCTTGTCAGCTGCCACCATTACAACAGGGCATTCGGGTGTTGGCATACGCATTGTTAACGTGGTCGGTTTCTGTGTCCGGCAGGACTTTCCAGTGGCTGGTTTGGGGAAGGGAGGGATTCCCGGACAATGTGGGTGGAGAGGGAAGACTAAGTGAATGGCACGGGAGCCCTGCACACAGGAAGCGGAAGCGTGCTCCCTAAGGAAAGGCAGTGGCAGGTTAGGCCTTCCCAACTCTTGTCTCATAACCCACTGAGACTGCAGTGTTTGTGTCTTGGTCTCATTCTAAGCCAAGGATGAGCTTAGCTTTAAAGCTTAGCTTTAAAGGAGATGAGAGAGGCTTACGTGTCTCTGGCTCATCAGGGTCAGAATGTCTGTGTGTTCACTGCCCCTCCCCACAGATTGATTGTTTGAAATCTTTATTCTCAGCACTATGCGTATTATTTACATGAAAGAAGTCTTACTAGTCCACACTGTCCTGGTGAGGAAACAGAGGAAATTCAAGCAACTTGATCCAGATCACACCAACAAGTCAAGGAGGGCTGCAAAGAAGTCCCAGTTTGTCCTCTTCAGAGCCCCACCCCCACCTTAGAACCCTACTATTCTTGTTCCCCTGGTCAGCATCTACTTCTTCTCACCCAGCTGGTTGAGGTGACCCTTCTACAAACAGCACCCCCTTTGTCACCTGCCTTTGTCACTAACTGCCTTTGTGACCTAACAAGAAATGCTCCTTTGCCTCCCCCACCCCTTGCTGACATTTAGTATGTGACGCTGGGAATCCCTGACCAGTGGAATGGTTGGTGGTAGAAGTCTCTGCGTAGCTTCAGGATGGAGCTGATGACCTTGAACCCAATCCCAGGGGATAGGGACTGTATTAGCCACACCATGACCAGGGCAATTTACAGAAAAGAGAGTTTATTTGGGCTCACTGTTTCAGGAGGATAAGAGTCCATTGAGGTGGGCGGGCATGGCCAAGGGCAGCATCCATGCAGGAACAGGGAGCCTCCAACAGAGGGAACTGGAAGTGGGCGAAGCTTTAAACTCTCAGCCCAGCCCCAGTGACGTACTTCCTTCAGCAAAGTGGCACCACATAAGCTTTCCTGAACAATGCCACTGACTGGACACCAACTGTTCAAATGCCCGAGCTTGGGGGGGAAGGCGGCATTTCTCATTCAAACTACCACACAAAAACAACAACAAAAAAACCTTAATGGCCTAATAAAGCGTGCCTATCTAATGAGGCTTCCACAAATCTCCACAAACAGGGTTCAAAGAGCTCCCCGGACTGCCCAACACACACAGGCCCTGGGAGGGAGGCCCATTCCATTCCAGAGGATGGACATGCCCACGCTTGAGACCCTTCTGAACCTTGCCCCATGTTTTTCTTCTGGTTGTTCATGTGTGTCCTGCAAAACACTCCTAGTAACCAGCAGCAGCAAGGAGAGGGTTATCTTAGGATCTGGTACTTTTACAGATTGCTGGACCCGAGAAGAGGCAGGCAGAGCTCTGCAAGTTCCAGGCCAGCCTAGTCTACATAGAATTCCAGGACACCCACGGCTACATAGAAAAATCCCCTCTCAAGTGTTGGGCAGGGCATGACCATACACGTCTAATCCCAGCACTGTCAGGTGGATCTCTGAGTTTGAGGCCAGCTTGCTCAACGTTGTGAGTTCAGGGTTAGTCAGAACTTATAGCAAGACCCTGTCTCTCAAAAAAGAAAAAATATATATATATATATTTAAATTTTACAATTTACAATTAAGGATACTACAGATGTACCCCAAACCATAACATTTTGTCTTGATTTGCTGGCTCATCTGGGAATAGATGATGTTTCCAGCCCGTGGAGTTTCTTGTTTAATTGAGTTAACTATGTACAGATCACAGTGTGGGCTGTCAGCCAGAGTAAGAAGACACAGTGTAGTGAGGCGGGTTGTTAAATTGGAGTCTTGCCTGTTGTTCCCAGCACTTGTTTTCCTCTCTGTGGTGTTGACTGACAGCTGCTCGCAGTGTCTGCAGCCCACCCCTTCCTTTCAGGCTTCAAAGCACATAAGTAACGCTCATATTTGGGCTAAAGGGCTTCCCACTTTATGATCATCATTGACTGTTATAGATCTCCTCCATAGAACATGCAGTGACTGAAAAGGAAGTTGAATTTTCTGTTAGTGTTTTCAGTAAAAGAATACCTTTCTGATACTTTTAGCTTGGCATGAGTTTTAGTATGTTTTGGCTCATAAGACAAAATAGGATAGTTTGTACGATTTAGAAGTGACAGAAATTTATTTATTACATCTCCAGAGTTCAGTTCAGTTCAAGGGTATTAGACAAGAGCCTTTTCACTGTGCCCTTAAGAGGCAGAAGGGGTGAGGGATTTCTCTGAGGTCTTTTATTATTTGTGTGTGTGTGTGTGTGTGTGTGTGTGTGTGTTGCAAATGGAGGTCAGAGGTCAACATTAAGCAACTTCCTCAGTTGTCTCCATCCTACTTTTTGAGACGGGTCTCTCATTGAACCCATCACCATGTAGTGTGGCTAGCTGGTGAGCTCCAGGAATCTTCGATGGGATTGTAGTCACATGCTGTCCAGCTCTGGAATCTGAACTGAGTTCTCATGCTTGCCACATCCTAACCTCCCGGGGGACACTCTGAGAGACTCTGCTCTCATGACCTAGTCAGCTCCCAAATGACCCATCTCCAAATACCCTCACACTGAGGAGTAGATTTCCATGTGTGGATTTTATGGGTATACAGCCATTTATCCTATAACAGTAATTTTATCTCAGTCTTGAAAATCAAGGGACACCAGCAGAAAATGAGTGTTACAAAAAGTGTGTGTGTGTGTGTGTGTGTATGATATGTGTGTGTGTATGTGGTATAAGTGTGCATGTATGTGGTATAAGTGTGCATGACATGTGTGTGATTTGTATGTGATGTATGTTTGTGTATTATGTGTGTGTATGATATGTGTGTGGTGTGTATATGATGTGTGTATCTGTGTGTGTGTGTGTGACATGTGATGCGTGTGCATATGTGGTTGGTTGTTCTTGAAAGGTGTATAACACGTGTTAAAATAGGACTACAGAAGGTACATTTATTGGGATTAAGCAATTGAGTCTTCATTGCAAGTGATGGCACCAACAAAACCATTCCCCATCACCCTAGGGACACCACTCCTGATGAGATCTGTTACTAAACTAAGGTGTAGCCTGAGCCTTCGTGTCACAGTCCTGCAGACAGATGTTCAGTTAGCTAACTTGGAGCTGGCTTTCCTGATGCAGCCCTTGTCCTAGCTTGCAGATGACACCACCAACCCACAGAGTACCTGGGTCTTGGCACATACTTGGCTTCATGGCCTCAGGTTATATTGATCAATTTGACATAATTGAAAGTACACTGCAGCTTACTGACTGCTCTTAAAATTCACCATGGTTTTAAACAATATAGGAAACAATAGAATTTAAAGTTGTCTTGGGCTGGGAGTGCAGCTAAGTGGCAAAACATGTGCTTAACATGCAAAAGGCCCTGGGTTCCATACTTACTAAAAATAAATAAAAATAGATTTTCACGGTTTTGATCAGTGAGCCTTTGGACCAGGGGACTTCAGTTTTACCCAATTTACCCAAGGATGATGAAACAGGGGAATTGGGTTCCCATCTGCAGGTCCCTAGTCTGATTAATAAAAGAATTTAGGAATTGATTTAAAGATTAGAGAGATGGCTCAGCAGTTAAGAGCACTGGCTGTTTTTCCAGAAGACATAGGTTCAATTCCCAGCACCCACAAGGAGGCTCACAACTATCTCCATTGAAGTTCTAGGGGATTTTCTGGCCTCCGAGGGTATGGTTTGATTCTCCTCCCAAAGGCATCAGTGTTCTACTTACCTATTAAAAAAAAAAAAAAAAAAAAAAGAGTGGATTCAAATGAGAGCTGGAGGGCATTTTTTTTTTTTTTTTTTAGTTTTATAAAAACTAAACAAAACCAAACAAACAAACAAACAAAAAAACTCCACAGGGCAGATAAGCTTTAAGTCTCAGCAGCTGCTTAGAGGAGGAACAAAGGGGAAAACAACCAAGCTGTTTAAACTAGCATGGATGTCAGACTAGCAGGGAGGGGTAGCATTATAAACTGAGCAAGGAAACAAAGTATCAGAAAAAGGAAACAAAGTATTAGAAGCTTCTGGAAAAAGGAAACATTGTAGCTCTCTATGTCAGGGTTGTGTTCTATAGGGGTGGGGTTTCAGGGAAGGAAAAGACTATCTCATTAAAGGAAAAACCTAACTCCATCTGACTCTTTAGCATGGTTTCAAATGAGCCCACATTTCTAGGTGTGATTTCCTTGGCCAGGTGACTGACCTGGGCCAGCTGGAATGTTGCGCAGGTTGATCCAGGGCAGGCGTTCTAGCCACTTGGCCAAGAGTACCTACCCACACCGAGTGAGTTTACTGATGATGCTTGGTTACATGATAGAAAAAAGCTTGCCACAAAATGTCAGAGGGAGAAAACGGACCAGGTGAAAAACAAGGCAAAACTAGAGGCTAGTTCCAGAGCCTGAAGGCTCAAACATGTAATGATAGGCTGCCAGACCCTCATTTAGTAATCTTAGTTCGTGCCAGTGTGATGACACTGGGTGTGTCCTTATATAATTCTTAGCTTCAATGCTGGGTGTCCAATGAGAGCCAGGTAATGAGAGCCAGGCATGTGTCATTGAGTTCCATAAGCATATACATACAATTAATCTGAGAAAGACAGTTCTTAAGCATTTCATGGGATGGGCAAATTGATGTTGAGCCTGCTTGTGGTGATGAGTTGGGATTAAGACGAGAACATTTCTAAACTGGAGAAATAGTTGCCCACGAGCATGTGTTAGTTTACAGAAGGAAGAGGCAAACAGGTGAGCAATAGAGAGAGACGCTTGGCATCCTACGCCGACCTCTGCATGCCTGAGTATGGGTACATGAACATGCGTACGGTCATGCATCACATACCATGCACAGAAAACACTCCCCCCATATGTATGCACGCACACACACCCAAACAGAAATGACCAAGATTTGAGATGGCTGTTGGTCAAATTCAGGAGAAAATGAGGGATGACCCATTAAAACTCCTTATTAGAGGAAGCAAACTGAACTTTTCCTCCTATTCCTAAAAGATGGAACAAAAAGGTTGGCTGGAACTAAAAATAAATAATTACATTGTATGTAAGGGAAATCTCCTTATTAGTTAAAAATTATGAGAAAATCAGGCCAGGTTAGTGCATTGGAAGTTGAGAATTGTAAACTCTGTTAAATAACAAAACTTTCCATTTTAAAGAAGAATTAGGGAGTTAACAGGCAGTTGTGAGTTACATGCTTGCTAGGAGCTGAGTTCTGATCCTCTGGAAGAGCAGCAAGCATTCTTAACCACTGAGCCATCTTTTCGTGAGTCCCCTTTCTTTCTTTCTTTCTTTCTTTCTTTCTTTCTTTCTTATTTCTTTATAGTTCCTGGTTGTCTTCGTTGGTAAAAATTCTCCATGAAAAATTGAAGATTCCTCTGGGGGCTGTGTTTATCTTTGCAGTGGTGGGTTCACCTGTAGAAGGTGGATCTCTTGCTCCATAGGTCTAGAAAGCCATAAAGATGTGCAGTGCTTTCTCCTTTTCTCTAAGAGGATTGTGGCATTTCCCACTTCTGCTTTCTTTCTGTTGTTCTTGGTTAGATTCCCCCCAACCCCAGCACTCCAAAATATAAATAAAGCCAGAAGGGGAACCAGGGTCAAAGCAGGCTGTGCACAGGGATGGTGGGGTACACGAGGTGTGCTTCTGTGTTGAGAGAGGATCTTGGGCTAAGGAAAGGAGAGATCAGTGGTTTGGGGCCTAAAGAGACCCTTTTCTTGTGGTTCAGTGATGTGTGTGTGGTGATTGACGAGAACTCAGGCGGGGGTCCTTCCCTCAGAACAGTGTGAGGGAGCGTCACTCACTCTCCTGGGTCAGATGCAAGGTTTCCCAGCATGCCTCCCTCCAAGTTCTGTTTGCTCCTGAGCTTCTATTGGCTAAGAAGAATACTGACTGCTGGGACTATTCCATTTTCAAAAGAAAGGCCCCTCCAGGAGCAGAATGAGTAAAGCCTTCCACCTGTAACTTCTGAGAGACAGTGGAATGAGAGAGAGAGAGAGAGGCCCACAGCCTCTGGGATGAAGTGACTGCTACTGAGCTCCTGAAACCCGAGTCTGGACCTGCTTACTTACCCTGGGAAGTGAGTCAGCCCTGCAGCACCAGGATAACAGTGACAAACTCTGGCCCCTTCGTATTTCAGTGTCTTGAAGTAGGCACTGTGTGTTGAGGGCACCATGGGCATCATGAAGGAACAAGACAGCGGGCCTTTCTAAAAAGTTAACTTAATGTTGGCCACAGTGCAGCGTATGCAGTAAATGACATCATTTTTCAAGTCACAGGTGATGGTGGTGCTCCACTACAGCCAGTGACATTGAACTTAGGGCCTTGCACAGGCTGTGCATCATACCACTGAGGTACATTCCCACTTATCTCTTGGACTCGGGAGTCATAGAAAGACCGAGGTTCGAAGAGATAAGAAGTTGAAACTGAGTAACTAGAACTCATTCTGGTTACTTGCTGGAATACGTAAAGTAATGCAAGTTATGAGGCCTGGTGGCTCGGGCCTTTCAACCCGGTAACTGGGAGTCAGAGACAGGCAAATCTATATGAGTTCAAAACCAGCATGATCTACGTAGGAGACCTGGTCTCAAAAAACACACTACAAAATTGAAGTTTTTGCAAGACACGACACCTACTCCCCCCGCCCCCACAATGTGGTGTGACTTTATTTGCGTTGGCACCTACGAAGTGTTTCCTGTGCACCCGTTCCTCTTTCTGCCTCCCCAGTGACGTTGCGGGGCTGAGTTAACTTCCTTGTTTTTTGCTGACTCGTGTGTCCGAATGAGCTTGGGTCTTGAGCTCACGTATCTGAATCAGTGAGTGCTTGTAATCTTGCTCACGTTGACCCAGCCCACAAGGTCAACATCAGCGTCCGCCGCTGGCAGGCTTTCAAATCACGATGCCCAGTTAGCTTCGGCGCAAGAACACGTGTCCGTTACCTCCTTTGGTCAAGCCTGATTTAAGTTTTCCAACTTTGAGATGATATTTCAAGATTGATATGACTTTTTTTTTTTCCTTTGTCTTTGCTCATAGAATTGGTTAAGATCTCTTCCCCTAGTGACTGGAGCAGGTGGTTCCTAACCTCAAAGCAAACACAGAAACAGCATTCTCTTGGGTGTGATAAGTCTCACTGATGGGAGGAAAAGGGTGTGAGTCGGGAGAGGAGGAGCTCAGGAAACAGAGGATGCTCAGTAACTAGCCTAATTTGGTGTGGGATGAATGGGGCTAGTTGGGATAGAAAGAGCTGAAGTTGGATATTCCGGTTCAGGTTATGCCCTAAGTGGATTTGAACCAATGCCAAGCTCAGCTCTTCAGGTGAGAGGATTTCGTGATCCTGAGCCTGACACAGAAGCAGGATTAGATAGGGAGAGGGTGGGGCAAGTGGAAGGAGGAGGTATGGTGGGGCTGAAGCCATCCCAGGGGTAAAGGACTTGAATCTGAGCAAGGAGAAGCCTCGGGCAAGAAGGCCTTACTGCAGATGTTCCTTTGATAGCACTGCAGTGAACGCTGAAGTATGTGCCGGTGTGTGTGTGTGTGTGTGTGTCCCATTTTTTCCCTCCTCCCTTCCTCCTTTTTTCCTTCCCTTCCTCCTGCCCTCAACCTCTTTCTGTACTTCTCTCTCCCTTTGGAAACTGAACCTCTGGCCTGCTAGGCAAGCAAGCAGTTACTGAAAAGGATGCACACAGGCTGGAAGCCTGCTATAGGAGAGGGTGAAACAAGTTCAGGTAGGAAAGGAGAGGAGCAGAGTGAGTGGGAAGAGGAGGTGAACAGGCTGTGTGCTTTCTCTTGCCTTCTTTCTTCCACCCACGAATTCTCTCTGTATACGTTTTCCTCTCAAGAATGATAGATGTCTATCAACTTGCCTGGAGGTGAAAATACTGAACGTTTTTAATCTCAAGCAGGCTATTGTTAGTTAGTGGCTTCATAGCCCACCCAGGGATCAGGCACTTAGGGTTAAGATGTAAGATTTGGGGTTCATTGGCAGTGATGTGGTCACAGCCTTCTCAGCCCCACGTAGTGCGTGCTCTCCGGCTTGTCTGCCAGCTCTGTTTAGAGGCTTCCTTCTTCTGTTGTATGAAGAGCAGATTTTTAAAAGCAATTTTGTGGTATATTTATTCCTTCACACAAACGCTGATGGTTTGTTTATTTGTGGTTATATTGGTTGACATTTGGGTTATTCTTCTTTTTACTGTTTTTACGTATTAGAAACAGAGCTGCTGAGAAGTTGTTGTACAGACATTCGGGTGAATCCTTTGGCTATAGTAAATGACTAACTGTTCAGTTTTGTTAGAACGTGCCAATGGTATTCTAAAATGATTGCACAGTCTCACCAGCAGCATGGACTGATCACTCACATAAAGCACTTACCAAGAACTTGGAGCCCCACTCCAAGGTGTGGCACAAGCCTTTAATCCCAGTACCTGGGAGACAGAGGTTAGCTGATCTCTGAGTTCGAGGCCAGCCCAGACTACAGAGTAAGTTCAGGACAGCCAGGGCTACATAGTGAAACTCTGCTTCTAAAAAGACCTTGGAGCCTTTTATCCCAGCACTTGAGAGATGGAGGCAGGCAGATCTCTGTAAACTCGGGAGCCAGTCTACTCTACAGAGCAAAAGTTCCAGGACAGCTGAGGCTACACAGAGAAATGCTGTCTCGAAAGACAATAACAAACAAAACAGAAACAGAATTTGGTACATTTGTTTCACTGTCTTTTCTTTCAGGGTTTCTTTTGTGGAAATACTTATGTTTTGATTTGAGACAGTCTCCCTGCCTGAGGCCCCAGGGATAAGAGCATAGATGCCGACCACCACCTCATACTTGGTTTGTTGGACTATTTTTAAAACTCAAATTGATTGGTAGATTAAGCAATATAAACGGCATAGAAAGTTTAGGAATTACAAAATAAGTGATAGCATGTCCAAGGGCTGGAGAGATGACTCAGCAGTTCATCCTGGGGCTGGAGAGATGATGACTCAGCAGTTCAGAAAGAATTGCTTTTCCAGAGGACAGAGGTCAATACCCAGCACCCACAACAGACAGCTCACAGCAGCCTGTGGCTTCAGCGTTAGGGGACTGACAGGCACCTACACTCACACGGCCTCGCACACAAAACACTGGGTTCAGCTCCCAGCACTGCGTACTCTGGCTGTTGTGGTACATGTCCAGTCTGGAGGTAGGAGGATCAGAAGTTCATGGTCCTCCTCAGCCACACGGAGACTTCATTCGAGGCCAGCCCAGATATGAGACGCTCTCTCAAACAAAATCACACAACCATTAAGTATAGCTCTAAATTCCATTGTTACACTTAACTAAATTTATAACAATAAAAACAGATAAAAAAAAAGAGTATTTGGGAAAGAGCGAAGTGGTCAACAGAAACCCCAAGACTCACTGCGAAGCGAGCACAGCCAGAGTGTCCCGCTAACCTAAGCCTTGCCAAGCTAAGCTAGACCACGGTGGGAAAGGATAGGAAGGTGGACTGGGATCCAGCTATTTGCCTGTGTCGTTGGTGCGGTGATTCACATGTCAAGGTCCACAGCAAGGAACAGCCAGGAGAATGAGCTGAGACCAATGTTCGGGTCTCGACAGCTAAGTCAGCTGGACCTCGCTCTTGCCACTCCCTTGGCATCACGTATTCTTGAATCTCAACGCTCCCCAACTCTAACCTACAGCTGTCCATTGTAATTGTTCTTTATCTGTTTGAAATTAGGCAACCACATCTGTGGGTCAGAAGGAAGCTGGGTTTTGGTAGGGAGAGACCCTCACAGGAACACTGATCTAGATCAAGAAATGGGACATTACCAGTTTGCGGAATGTTCCCCTGGAGAGCATCCAAGGCCGCAAGCTGAGGGTCCTTGCCGCATTTGTTTAATGCCCGGGAATGAGATAGAAGAACAGCAGGGGAGAGTCCAAGAGTACAAACGCACGATATTTTCCAAAGGGAACTTGGTTATCTTTCATCTAGAGCAGTGGTTCTCAGCCTTCCTGATGCTGTGGCCCTTTCATGCAGTTCCTCATGTTGTGGTGACCCCCCAACAAAATGATTTTCATGGCTACTTCGTAACTGTAGTTTTGGTACTGTTACAGATTGTCCTATAAATATCTGTGTTTTCCAATGGTCTTACGCAGTCCCTGTGAAAGGATCTTCTGACCTCAAAGGTTGAGAGACACTGTTCTAGATCAGAAATGGGACATTACTAGTTCCCAGGATGTCCCCATGCCCCCCTTCCCCTGGAGTGTACATTTGTCACTTCCGTATATTTCGGTAGGAACAATGTCAGAATGGATGTTTGCCTCCTTTGTTTGTTTGGTTTTGTTTTTCTGAGACAGGGTTGCTCTGTGGAGCCTTGGCTCTTCTGGACTCGCTTTGTAGACCAGGCTGGCCTCGAACTCGCAGAGATCCGCCTGTCTCTGCCTCCCTGAGTGCTGGGATCACGGACGTGCTTGTTTTGAGACAGGGTCCCTGTGAACCCAGGCTTACCCCACCGTGCAGCTGAGGCTGTTATCCTCTCCCACCTCCCGCTCCCGAGCTGCTGCAATTGCAGGTGCGTGCTGCCTCTTCCACTCTTGGAAACATTATTTTTAATTACAGTTTTAACTGTGTGTACACATGTTTTGCCTGCATGCATGTCGGTGTACCCTAACGCCTACTACCCAAGGAGGCGAGAAGGCAGCATTGATTCCCCCACCAGACTGGAGCTGCAGTAGGTAGGAGGCACCAAATGGGTGTGGGGTACTGATACGGGTCCTGTGGAAGGACACTCATCTGTCTGTCCTCCCACTTCCGCCTTTATACGCTGAAGATGGAGCCCACTGCCCTGTGAAGGCCAGGCAGGGACCCTGCTGACTGAGCTGTGCCCCCAGCCCCACCTATTTTCTTGATACAGGCTTATGACTGAGTCGGCTTCGTGATGAGCCAGGGTTTCAGTGAGAGAGTGTGTTCAGAACAGTGGACTTGTGACCTTTGCAGCGTTGGTAGGTTAAGGGCTGACTTATGTGTGTAATTACCATGTCCTCTTTGGTGCTGCAGCAGGCCTGCCTTTCCTAATTGGATGCTTAGAAAGTTCCCCGTGTAACCGAGGGAAAGAACGCTGGTGTGATTTATAACTGGGCAGTTATTCCGAAAGTTCACTCAGCTAATTTGGAGTTAATTATGGCTAAGATGGTTTTAGCTTCTGCCTCCACTTCCACAGGCCTTTCACATGCCGTGTTATTTATGTACCAGTGACTTGCTGAAGGCAGAGGGCCATAGGGCAGCTTGTGCAATTAATCTCTTGCATTAGACTGAGAGCCAGCTCTTATTTTTTTTTTTCATCCAAGCATGCTCTATGTTGGCTCAGCGTGAACATTTGGTATAAGGGCAAAGTTCAGATATTGATGGCTTTATTTCCTTAAGCCGAGTTGTAAATTTAAAAGAAAAGTTTCCTAAGATCAAGCTATGACAGTTTAAGGGGTGTGTGGGAGCTGAAAGACCAGGATTAATCTGTTAAGTCAGCTAGGCTTTCTTTAAAAAAAGACTGTTATTGTTTGTTTTATGTGTACGGGTATCTTACCCGTGCATATGTCTGTGCACTGTGTGTGCCTAGCGCCCTTAAGAGGCCAGAAGAATGCATGAGATCGCCAGGAACTGGAGTTACATATAGATGTTTGTAGGTGCTGGATATGAAATCCAGATCCGCAAGTATTGCAGCCAGTGTTCCTAACCACTGAGCCATCTATCTCTCCACCAACTCCTGGTTTTCCGAATGACAGTGTAAGAATTATTTTGAGTGTGTGTGTGTTAAATTTTGCTCTCCTTCTGGATGCCCTTTTTAGTGTCTAAAGAAATATTCTATTCTTCTAGCCTCTAATTTGATTCCTGGCACAGTTTGCACTGTGCATTGATTACATTAGTTTTTTTGTTTTTTGTTTTTTGTTTTTTTCTACCAGGAGTTTATAATTTGGCAAACTGGATGCATAAGTTTGACCTGCAGTAGTTAATGTCCCTCAGGAAGGAAGCGACCTGTTTTGAGTAGTAACTCCTTTTAGTACCTACTTAATAGAATTTATCTTCAGATACTGTGTGCTTATTGATATTAGACCTATAGGCTGGTAGCTGCTCTCTCATACTACAGAAATATATGTTTTTCTGTTATGGTTTTGCCATGTATGTGCTCAGAACTCTGCTTGACAAATAAAATAATATCTTGAGAGATTAAGCTTGCTTAGTGGTTTTAAAGTTGCTAAGAGATTTGACAGGTTAATGTGATGTAAGAGCCTGGGTTGAATCTTGGGTCAGGAAAAAAATTGCTTTGAACGATATTATTGGGACAGCTGTGAAAATTTGAATAAGGAAAATTCGACGCCAGCATCATATTAGTGCCAATTTGGTTTTGATACTTTTGTTCTACTTAAGTCTGTTGGGAGATGAAGAACATGGTGGGCCAGAAAAGAATAAGCTTTATACGTAGAGATAGAACAACAAAGCAAACAGTGGCGGAATGAAGGTAGCTAGTGAGTCTGGGTGTTTGACACATCCTCGTACTTTCTGTGCATTTGGCACTTTATAAAGGACCTTCTCTTAGGTGGGATCCCTGAGTTTATTAATAATGTTATTAGTTTATTAATAATGTTTATTAATAATGTTTTATTCTGCTCCAAAGCACTGAATTGTTTTCCAGCACAGTTGTACTAATTTTATTCCTGTTGGTGCCCGTGTTCAGAGCACTTGAAATTGCCATATTGGGGCAGAGTTAACATCTCTCTGGGTATCGTGAAGCTGGACAGCGTTTTAGAATACTGAGTCATAAAGGCTATGTTCTTAGCCTTTTTTCTTACTGAGCTTTGAATTCGTTTTTCTGCTGTTTTTATTTTGTGTGTCACTGTATTCTAGAAATCCATTCTTTGTTGATTTTGTGGTATCGCAACTCTCCACATACTTTTGAAAGATGCTTAGCTAAAGCTATATATAGAATTGTTACATTTCATTGGAGTTGGCGGGGAACAAACTAGGTCCTGGAGCAGAGAATATTGCATATCAGGAGTGCAGGTCTGGGGTGCCTGAGTGTTGACAGGGCTCTTTTCCCTTAGACCAGTTACTTAATCAACTCATAGTTGCAGTCTCTCATTTCTGGCCTTTCTGAGAAAGGCTATTTCTAGGAGGTTTATCAACTGTCCCCCGTGTATTTCATTCAGAGATTTACTGGATAGCTTGTACTTTCTTCCCCTTGTAGATGTTTAAGAAATTTATATGTTGCTAAATAATGAAACTGTTGCACTGCTAAGTATTGGCCAGTACTTGGGTAGAGCGCCCTTCCCTAGTGGCATTGCAGAGCCTGTGTAGCAAGAGGGCAACTTGGTAGGGACACTATCTTGGACTATCCTCTGGCACTAATTAAAAGCAAGAAAGATTTGACCTAACTCAAAAAAAAAAAAAAAAAAAAGACAACCCAATATGCATTTAAGAACTTGCTTTATTGTTCCATTTTTGATTAACTTTTTTATTGTTATAATTATAAAGTTATTAGATAAAACAATTAGGCAAAACTACACACATTCTCTCTCTCTCCTTTCTTCCTTCTCTCCTTCCCTCCCTTCCTCTCCACCCTCTCAGATTCCAAAGTGTTAGCTCTGTAGGGAAACTCAAAATGTCTTACTTCTTCGTTATATAAAAGATGCCCAGCGTGGAGCTGGTGCCTGTCGTAAACCCGACCTGGCTTTCAACTTTAAGTCATGTTCCTTTCTTCCCTGCTGTGTACAGAACCCAGAGCAGCTGGGATTTGAGATCTGATGGGGGCTTTGAAGAAGGGACAGACACATGGACAAACAAACACACAAAAACTTGGCTCTGATGGAGCGAAGCTGCTAGGCAACAAGTGGGAACCTTGGGATGTTTGTTACGAACAGCGCAGGAAGGGAGTCTTGGTAATAAGTGTCTATAGTTGAGCAGTCTCTAGTTGCAGTCATTTGGGAGGAGGATGCTGCCATTTCCGGTACACACACTGGCCATCACTTGGACTGGAAGAAGGCTTTGCCATCCTCAGCCTCACCCCAGGAAGGCTTCGCTACAGTCCTTGGGTCCTCACGTAGCTGTGCACTTGGGACTTTATCTACTACACACACTTTCAGTCAGGACTTCCTGGGCTCCCCACACTCCTGCAGGGCACCATGCTGTTATCCTTTCAAAAAAAAAAATCAAAAAAAAGAAAAAGAAACATCCCATTCTTTCCATTTCTGGTAAATGGCTTTGAAAATCAAATTTTAACTTGTTTCTTTATGGAAAATAGTCTCCGTGGAGAAGAAAATCTAATGCCATTGCATACAGAGAACCATGTGTCTTCTTGGTGTGTGTGTGTGTATGTGTTTTTACATAAATAAATTTCATTGCTTTAGGTATGTTTAACATCCTGTCCTTTTCCACTTGATACTAGAGCCTTATCAACAGGGGTGTTCTGTATTACGGCCAGGGAAGAGTACCGCAGTGAATGACTTCCCCACATTTCACGTCCTGAGAGTAGGACGTAAGAGTCTGCTGCAGAACTCTTAGTCTTTTCCTGCTGAGTCACCTTTAAAACCAGCTTCACGTCCGCCCACTTTACACAGGGAGGGGCATGAGAACATTGGTACCCTTCAAGTCGCCAGACTTGCTCATGACACGAAAGTACCCATTTAACCCAAAAGTATTTACTTATTAAAAAGTATCTGTTTACTAACAGGCTGACTCCTATCAACCTAGTTGTGCTTTGCTTATTTATCTTGTGCTTTTATTTTGAGATATGGCCTCATTGTGTAGCTCTGGCTGGCCTGGAATTCACCATGTAGACCAGGCTAGCCTCAAACTCACAGAGATCTGTCTGCCTCTGCTTCCTGAGTGCTAGCGTAAAAGTATTTTTCTTAGTAAGTTATGTTCGGCAGTACTGACCTCAAGACCTTATACCTCTGAAGCCAGCATTCTACCACTGAGCCAGCCTCTTTTTCTGTCATTTTTATGAAGTGCTGGGTAGAGGCTTCCTTGTGGAGATGCTGTGACTTCACCTTTTCCCACAGTCACTGCTCTAACATCTTCAGGTCACACACAGGCTTGTTTTCCGGATTCTGCGCAGTTGCCCCTTCAATCAATTGCTCTTTGCTCCTATGGCGTTTTCTCATGTCCTGATGCTTTCTTTTAAGGTATTATCCAAAGAGATGAGTCACCCATGGAAAAAGGGCTCTCTGGTCTTCGAGGAAGGGACTTCGAGCTCTCTGATGTGTTTTATTTCTCCAAGAAGGGATTGGAAGCCATTGTGGAAGATGAAGTGACCCAGAGGTTCTCTTCTGAGGAGCTCGTGTCATGGAACCTCCTCACGAGAACCAATGTCAACTTTCAGTACATCAGTCCGAAGCTCACTATGGTGTGGGTACTGGGTGTCCTAACACGCTATTGCCTCCTGCTACCCCTGAGGTAAGTCATTGGCCTGGTTCGATGGTGCCGTCAGCTTAGAGTTCCTTTTTATCATGTGTTTAATGGCTACCGAAGAGTATTACAGGGTTGATCTCACCTGTTCTCCATTAGGAAACGCCACCATGTTAACTGCCTATTCCTTTTACATTTTTTCTTCCAAATAAAAATGTGCACTCAACCCCCCCCCCGCTTTTGTGTGTGTGTGTGTGTGTGTGTGTGTGTGTGCATGAATGTGTGTGTCTTTTGCTCTTATAGTGGTAAATAATTTGAGGATGGAGGCAGAAGAGAAGTTAGGGCAAAGAGGGGGGTGGGTAGCTAGCTCAGTCAGTTTGCCAGGTAATTAGGAGAACCTGATTCCACCCCCAGAACATGAGCTGAGTGTGGTGGCCAATGTGTGTAGAACTCTGTGTTGGAGAAGCAAAAACAGGTAGACTTTGGGGGCTTGCTGGGCCAGTGGTTGGTTCTCTTCCTGCTTGGGGGCTGTCTCCCAGGAGCTCGAGAAGCCAGGAGGGGCACAAGAAGCTTGCCTGGAATGGCTGGCAGTGAGCACCATACAGAGACCACAGACCCAAAACAGCTGATGGCTAATTCAGCTTTAATTCTAGAGAACAAAGATTATATACCCCTTGGAGTGGGTGGGTGGGACTAGGCACTTCAAGGATGCTTGATTTGCATTATACAGCAGGCTCCTATCTTATGAATGGAGACACAGTACCTAATTAACCCAGGCCTGTGGGAGGGGAGAGCTAGCTGGGAGCTGTGTCAGAGGCCATATATCAAAGGTGGTTAGGGGAGTCTGTGTCTAAAAGACTCCAGATGAAGTCAGGCAGAGAGCAGGGCACCCTGCCTAGGAGAGGGAGTCCTGCCTTTTATGCCAAGCTCAGAATGGTGAGAACTACAGCCTCAAGCAGCCAGTCTAACCTACTTGGCCAGTTTCAGGCCAGTGAGAGACCCTGTCCTAAAAACCATGTTTTTAAAATGGATGCCAGCCAAGCAATAACCCGAGAGATCCATCGCTTTTGGACATTCACATGTGCATGCCTACACAGGAAACTGCACTCAACCTCCTCCCTACATGAGAGAATTAGTTTCATATGAGTCAGAGCATCAGCTAAGACAGCACTGCCCACAGGCAGGTATGGCCTCGTCTCTGATGTGTAGGCTGACAGGTGACAGCACCTATCCCAGAAAGCATCACGGAGAGCGTCAATACACCAAAAGGGCCATTCAGTGGTGTGAATTTTTTCCATCCAGTTCCACCACTGCAACTGGGCTCTTAGTAAAGGCTTCCCGACCTGAAAGGTCTTCTGATTTGCGGCTTGAATGCAGCCTCAAGATGGAGAGATGACAATGTGGCCATGCTCTCTCTATCGTGATGGCAGGGAGCAGGCCCGGGTACCAGCCACAGCGATGGTCATCAGCATCTTCTTGGACATAACTGTGACTTCCAGAAGTTGCTTCCTGCCAGCCTCCATTGGTATATGAATTGATACTTCATTTCCGTGCCTAGGGTGGGAGATGCTGGCCTCCTTCAGATCTGGCACTGGGGACAGCCTTGTTTTTAGCATTAAACATGGCTTAAGAACAAGCAGCTGGGGCTAGAGAGATGACTCAGGGGTTAAAGATACTCGCTATTCTTCTAAAGGTCCTGAGTTCAATTCCCAGCAACCACATGGTGGTGAATGACACCTGGTTTGCAGGCAGGATGTCATATAAATCATAAATAAAAATCTAAAAAAAAAGAACAGACAGATGCAAATCACTAAGAAGTTCTGTTTGTGTGTGTGTCCCTTCATGTGCTAACATTGTGGCTTAGGCTGTCTTTTGGGAATTGTTGCAGCTGTGATAAACACTGAAATTCAGGATTGCTCTAGAACCTTAACCCAACGCTCCCAAAGTGGGGCTCAGAGTGCATACCCTGAGGCTGCACAGGACTATCTGTTGACTTTTGGGAAAGAAATTTAAAGCTTATAGTTTTTGTCTTGTTTATTTGGTGGTTGTTTTTTTTTTTTTTTTTTTTTTTTTTTCAGACAGGGTCTCATGTAGCCCAGCATTCTACTGCCTTGATTCTCCTGCCTTGCCTCCCAAGTGCTGAGATTACCAGTGTGTGTCTCCATATAATATTTGTTAGAACCTTCCATCTTCTTCTCTTCCTTCCAAAATGTGTCATAGAACAATCTATAGAGTCGTGTTAGAATTGATAGATTTTCTAGCTCTCTTCATCGATGCACCATGCTTTGCTAGTGATCAGTCTGTGAGTGCCTCCTTTAGGCTCTCGTCCTATTATCCGGCAAGTGTTTGCAGTAGCCTTTCTTTTTTTTTTGTTTCAGGGTTACCCTGGCTTTCATTGGGATCAGTTTGCTGATTATAGGAACCACACTGGTTGGGCAGCTTCCAGACAGCAGGTGACGTGTCCCCTCGCCCCACTTAGCCGTAGGTAGGGCTGTCTTCTCTCACTAGCTTTGTCCCCAAAGCCAGCTTTCATAGGGTTCGCTTTAAGCTACTTATGAGAATTCTTACTTCATAGTCTTTATTGCTTTTTCATCATACTTTGGTTCAAAGTGTTGAACCAGTTTTTTTTTTTTCTTCTTTTTTTCGAAGGAGAAATGAAGGGACAAAGGAAAGTTGGAATGAGGGACCCAGAGGGATTAAGAGTTGTAGACACTGGCAGCCTGGAAGACCAAGACCAAAGAGCCCTCAGCTGGTCTTGGTTAGAACGTTCTTGTAACCTAGCAGGGTGGAAGCTGGCTCCTATTAGAATTTTATCTAATCCCCCTGGTACACTTTGGGACCTCAGTAGCAAACACACTGATGAGACGGCAAGAATCCAACCACTGTTCAGTGTAGCAGAACACGGGATGCTGCCGTGAACGGCCCATTGATACTTTTATTGTGCTTCTTAGGAATAGCCAGAACAAAATAGTAAAACGGCTTCTTTTTCTTTCAGCCTCAAAAACTGGCTGAGTGAACTGGTGCATCTCACCTGCTGCAGGATCTGTGTTCGCTCCCTGTCTGGTACCATTCACTATCACAATAAGTGAGTGTCTGCCTCATGTTACCCATTGCCTCTTCAGGTGTCTCAGACATAACAAAGCATTATGCTGTCACAAGGAATGTAAGGACCAGCAGTGAGCAGTGCTCATAGCTGGGCATTTATGGTGTCCTGGTGGGGGGTGCCTCTCATGGGTTTTTCTGGGGGGTGGGCACTACTGTTCCTTTGGATAGATGAACAGTGGAAACTCTACATTTGGTTGCTATGGGTGATACAGGGTCAAAGTCAGGCTCTGAGCTGGGCCTGTCTGTCTTGAAGATGCTGCTGCTGGAAGTGCTGGGCATGGCAGAGCTTGAGCCTGTTGCCCAGGCTTAGTCTCCCCACTTGTAGAATTCTCCACCTAGCTCTTAAGACAAAAATACTTCATTCTCTTCTCTTTACCCTGATAAGAAAATACAAGTAGCTAGGCAGAGTCTTCAGCTAAATTAAAATGATTATGATTGCTTTTGAATTGCTTTCCTCTTAAATTTTTTTTTTAAAGAAATTGTTATTATTTATTAGTAACACTGTCTTTGAGACAAGACCTTGCCACGTAGCCCCGGCTGTCTTGGAGCTCATTGAGTAGTACCGTGTGGCCCCTAGTTTGCTGTAATCCTCTTGCCTTGGCCTCCCAAGTGCTGAGATTACAGACTCAAGCCAACCTGCCTGGCAGCACCGGAATGATAGAAGTTCTAGAACAAGCTGCTCCCACCCTGATCGAGTCTTTCTGTCTCGTTTATAGGAGGAGATGTTTTGTCATGTGCTTTGACCAGGTGTTTATCAACATAGGGCTCCTTAAAGCTTTTAGATTGGTTGTGTGTGGTGGCCTAGTAAGCCTAGCATCTGGGAGGCTGAGGCAAGAGAATCAGGTGTTCAAGGCCGGTCTCAACTACAGCCTCGGCTACAAACAGAGAGCCTGTCTCAATAACATAAGACCACACTGTACTTAGAGCATCAACATAAATCAAAAGTTGTGAAGAGAATCAGCATAGATCATAATTGTGAAGAGGATGCAATAGCCCATCACCCAGCTCAATAGCCCATCACCCAGCTCATCATACCACACGGGGATAATACGTTAAAGATAGGCCTGTGTATCTAAACACTTGGGGGCGGGGGAAGGCCTTAAATAGGATGAGTCTTTACAGGTGGTTCTGTAAAATATCCCGTGTTTTCTGAGGTGCAGTGCTTACTTACCGTTACTTGAACTGCAGGCAGTACAGACCCCAGAAGGGAGGCATCTGTGTCGCCAATCATACCTCTCCCATCGATGTGTTAATCTTGGCAACGGATGGATGTTATGCCATGGTAAGAGCAGCTCTCATTGATACTTCAAGCCTGTGTGTTTGTTGGATTATTAGTTTCTTACTAGAAATTCAGCTGGGACATAGCTGCATAGGCTTTGCATTATATTTACAATAGAAACAAACAGTCAAGGAAATTTGTGTAATTGCTAAGGAGGAGAAAATACCTTACTGAAATGTAGGTCCGCTTTGGTAGAACTTTGTAAAGCTGACTTCGTCTTGCTTTGAACCTCCCAGCCGGTGTGTGATTATACTGTAAAAATTAAAGTCATCCTCTTCAGACTTTTACAGACCCCCCTGCCAGCCAATTAGTTCTCTTTTCAGGAAGATAAGTGCAATTAAAAAAGTAATCTGTGTCTTTAAATGAGGATCTGGCAAGGAAGGCTGAACACTTGTGCCACAGCCCAGTTCTCAGATTTTGTCCACAGCCTCAAAGAGAGGAAAAGAGCAGAAAATCTACAACAACCACAAGATCCACAGCAAAACCACGTCCCCGGATACCCTTTGCTGGGCACGAAGGAAAACCGCCCTCTGGCGCTTCCCTCGTATCTTCTGTTGCCTGTTACTCTAACAGTTTGTCTCGACACTTCCTCTGCTGAGTGGATGTCAGATGCTGACCGACGCTCCCCTTCCTGCTCACCGGTTAATTGTGTCCCAAGGTGGTGTGTTTCAGATGACTGGATGAGTGCTCCGGGGTTCTCCTGTTCTCACAGTTGTGGGGTGTGGATTGTGGGTTGGGCTGTGTGGACCGTAGGTGGGTCGGTTCACTGATCAGTTTTCCGGGTTGATAGTGGTGGTCTGCAGGCTTTTCTGGGAAAGCCTTGAAAGGGAGCCCTTTAGATTAGGCGTGTGCTGCGAATGTGTGAGTGAGCAGGGAACGCCAGCATGCACACCGGCTTTCACCATCCATGGGTTGTAGGATCAACAAAGCCTCTGCATAAATTCCCACTTACTGCCACACCTTCGCTTTGTGTGAAATTTTAAGTTCAATGGCTCCAGACTTGCCCCAGTAGTAGAATACTTGAAGCCCCGGGATCCATCCCCCAGCACTGCCAGAAAAAAAAAAAAAATCCTAGCACACAGGGGTAGGCAGGAGGACAGCTGTAAGTCTGAATCCAGCCTGGACTACATAGCAGGTTCCAAGCTAGTCAGGGCTACACAGTAAAACCCTGACATATACACCAATTTCTCCACCAAGGTAAATAAATAAGTGAAATAAAATCTTCAGAATATATAACCTTTAGACAAGTACATTTTAATGCATCATTAATTTATGGAACTAAGCTTTCTTTGAATCTAAGGAATCTTTTGTCATCTTGGGGGAAAGAGATAGGAGGTGGTTGTTTATCTTTTTGTAGGTTGGGAATTAATTCATGGTTATTTACTTTGAAAAATAAAAAGAAAGCATATTGCATATGCATTAGACAAACACAATTTTGTATGCAATTTCAGTATTTAGGCAGCTCCTACCCCACCTGGTAGCCTACCCAAGGCGGCCCTCAGTAGCACCCCAGCACAGACCTGGAAATATCATATCAGTCTTTGATGTATATGGACATTCCCTTTCTATCCACTGCACTTGATTTTCTCGATGATGCAGCTAGGCCTGGCCTGAGATTTCATCGTAGATGGGGAGGCAGAAACCCAGGCAGCCGATCTGCCTTTCTCAGGTCCATCTTGTGCTCAGCTAACAGTACTGCAGATGGGGTAGTTCACTCAGGCTGAAGATTCTAAAGTCAGGACATCTGCTGAGGCTCCGCCTGTCCTGCCTTTACATACCAGAAGGGCTGGAATAATAGGACGAGGTCTGCTCCCAAGAGCCCCCTCCCCTTGTAAAGATATTCACTTTTATTTTGTGTGTGTGTGTATGTCTGTGCATCATATGTATGCAACTCCCTGGGAAGCCAGAAGAAGGCTTTGGAGGTGACATGGGTTAGCTGCCATGCCGGTATTGGGAACTGAACCTGGGACCTGCAAGAGCAGCAAGTGCTCTTAACTGCTGAGCCATCTCCCTCCAGCTTTAGCAAGAGCCCTTTTAAGAATGGCTTTAGTTGAGCAGCGCTGTGTGGTCCAGACCCTTCATATTTGGCCTCTCTCTGCTGCACTGAGGAGTTTGCAGTGCAAGAATTCTGGGGAACATGTGTAGACCAAAGCAACTGGTTGATTATGATTTTGTGTTTCGGAGATGACACCCCATTTCTTCTGTGCTCCAGAAGACAGAGAATTGATTATATTTGAAGCTGAAGACCTCAGAGTGCTGCTGGTCTTTTTGTAGGTTCCCTACACCACACTCGGTTTTCCTTTCTTCTTTCTTGAAGGGTTAAAAAACGCAAATGTATTGTTTCCTTTTTCATCTCACTCAAAAGATAGCACACTTACCTGTTCTTGTTCCTTTTTCATTTAATGCTGTTTTCTGAAAATCACCACTCCTTTTGTGTCCCAGAGGTCAGCTTGGTCCTTTGTTTAGCTGTGCAATATTCTATTTGATATATGTGTACATATACTCTCTCTCTCTCTCTCTCTCATACACCCCCCCCCCCCCGCACTACCTCATTATTGACAGTACTTTTTACTGTTTGTTTTTATCCATTTAGACACTTAGGTAGTTTTCAGTGTTTTGAAGTAATAAACAGGACCTTAGATAATACATTTTTGAGAACGTGTTTTCCATTTCATTGATGTTGTACTTTCAGAATTCCTAGAAGAGAAATGACTTGAGTGGAGGGTAACTGAGTATGTAATCTTGACAGCTATGAAATGTCTTCACTCCTCCTCCCAAGCACGGTGTCCTGAACCTGGATTCAGAGTGTGGTGTCCAGCAACAAATCCTTGTCATTCAGGAGCATTTAAAATTGTGGTTCAGTGCATGGGAACTTGTATTTCTGTAATCTTGATGGAGCTGAGGGATCTCTGCTTTTCAGAGTTCTAGGACAGCCAGTGGAACAAAGAGTGACTTAAGTGCTGCCAAAGAGCACATTTTGGCTTGCCTTTGGCTTTGTAAATCATCTGATTAGATTTAGAACTTGTCCATCAGTAGAAAGCAGCCGATCCTCTCTCTGGCTAGAGAGGAATGTATTGGTTCCCCCTTCCTTTCCTTGAAAAGACCCCTAGCTTTCTTTGGGTGGCTGTGCCTTTATGGTTTTCTGTTTCTCCCGATCTTTCTAGGTTGGACAGGTTCATGGTGGCTTGATGGGGCTCCTCCAGAGAGCTATGGTCAAGGCTTGTCCACACATCTGGTTTGAGCGCTCAGAAATAAAGGACCGACATCTCGTGACTAAGAGGTAAAAACAGCGCAATTCCTTGGCCTTTAACACAAAAGCTGATTGGTGGGTCATTTGTCCAAAAGAGAAAAAAAAAGATTTATTAAAATAGAAACAAAGTCACCCAAAGCTGTATTTGCAGCTGGGTTTGTCTGGAGTTATTAATGGAAATGATGTAATAATTCTACAGTCAGTGGGATCTATGGTTACATATAGGCTGGAAAGCTCAGACATTTTATTTGGCTGTGTCTTGTGTATGATCACTGGACTTCTAAAGTTTAGTTACCACCTTGAGGGTTAAGTAATTGATCATTTATTTGCTGAATAAAATGTTGGGTTGTTTTTTGCTAAATGGCCACTGCCAATTGACTCCAGTTACCAGTGTGGTAATCACTGCTGTAACTTCATTTCACTATAAAAACACAGGAAGAAATCAGCTTAACAGTGAGGAAAGGTTTATTTTGGCTCATGGTTTCGGTGTAATCAGTGTGTCCCTTGGCTCTTGTGCTTAGGCTCATGAATGACTGATTACATGATAAACTTTGGGCAGATAAAGTTTGGGGCAGAGGAAATCTGTTCGGTACATGGGGACAGGGAAACAGAGAGAGTGGAGGGACCAGGGTCTCGGTTTTCCCGTCAAAGGTGTGCACCCAGTGAGCAATATCTTCCAGCCCCATCTCCTAAAGTCTTTGTCACCCCTCAGGTTGGCTGCTAAAGTGTGGACACATAGCTGCAGAGAATTCGTCCAAACTACAGCAGAGGTTTACGGAATGGGTGGGAGGGAGTCTCTGTGGAGACCAACCCACCAGGGGCAAAGCTGAGGGAAAGCTTTCCCTGAGGGGGCTCTGCTCACTGCTTTTAGACTGCAGGAGTGTCCCGTGTTCCTCGTGAGAGCTCTTGCCCTTTCAATGTAGTCCAGGCTTTCGATATCTGTGACCTGTGACACCCTCACTTCTCATCCTCCTGGATGCTGAGATTATCATCATACCTGGCTGGCCGTGTTTGATTTCATGGGAAAGTTGATCCCAACTCGTTTCAGGACTTTTTCCTTAATGGCCATAATTTGGACAGATCTCGCGTAATCAGAATCCCCATTTATTTTGCACACAGGGAAGTATCGGTGCATGGGGAGGGGCAGATGTTAAGGGCACACGGCTGCCTATAAGTAGCTAGGAGAGCTGGGCTTGGTGGCACACACCTGTAGTTCCAGTGCTTGGAAAGTTGAGACAGGAAGGTCAGGAGTTTGAGCTCATTCTTGGCTACATAGTGTATTTAAGGCCAGCAGGAGCTAATGAGACCCCAGCAGAAACAAAGTAGGTGACAGTCAACAAAACCCATGCACTTCACAGTTAGGGAACAGGAAAGCATGAGTTCCATATTCCCTTTATCTCTTATCTCTCTTTTTCTTATGGCTTTTTTTTTTCCTTCCTGCTAGCAGGGGGTGAAGAACAAGGACTCTCATCTCATTGTTTCTCAAGGTTGACTCACAGGCCCTTTCTTTTTTCCTTACAGACTAAAAGAACACATCGCCGATAAGAAAAAATTGCCCATTCTCATCTTCCCTGAAGGTAGGGACAGAGACCATGGAGCACGTCAGCAAACCATCGGAGGAACATTCCAGAGCTGTCTCCCCTGTCGTGGGGGAGGGGGTGCCCTTTCGTTTTCTGATGAGTCACAGAACTATTTGATTTATAAAGAAATTTTTCCATAATAGTATTAATCAGTGGGGTCTGTGGCTTTGTAGGTGTTACCCCCGGAATGTATTGAAATTGGCAAAAGTGCCCCAATGCCTTTGTTGCTAAGTGTTTAAAGGCAAAGCGAAAGTTCGCTGTTAAAATTGTCCACAAGTTTTTAAATTGTTGACTCGCAAAGTGGCAGTCACGCGCCTGTGGCTTTGATGAGGTTTGAAATGATAGGAAAGTAGTTCCTGGGCCAGTGAGATGGTTTAGGAGGTGGGGGAGCTCGCCTGCAAACCTCATGGCCTGAATTCGATTTCTGGGACCCACGAGGTGGAAGAAGAGGCGTGATTCTCTTATGTTGTTTTCTGACCTCTAAACACACACACACACATACACACACACACACACACACACACTTAAAGCAATTCCTTTTAAAACCTGTTTTAAAAAAGTGACTCACTTCCTCCCACTCTGCCAGGTACCTGCATCAACAATACCTCAGTGATGATGTTTAAAAAGGGAAGCTTTGAAATCGGGGGAACCATATATCCAGTGGCAATAAAGGTAAAGTTACCTTTTTAAAGCACGGGGGTGTTTTAAAGCACGGGGCAGGGGTGGGGGAGATTTGGCTGTTAACTTTATTTGATATAGTTACAGAAATGTAAAACTCGCTAGAATGAAGAACATGTGTGTATTTAGCTTCGTTGGCTTTTTATATTTTACATTGTGTGCTCAGTCTCTCTAGATAGATAATTGACAATTGGTAGATGGTAAGTACATGCATACATAGGTGATAAATGATCTACAGATGCATAGATGGTAGGTAGATACTCAGATACAGAGATAGATAGACAGCTGGCAGCATGACAAGGTGGCGGAGGTTGTATTAGTACTAAGGAGGTCTTGGCGGGCAGATCCGGTTGATCCCTGCTTTCACTGACTTCTAGTTAAGTTTGGAGTCATGGACACAGTTCTCCTACTGTAGTGCTCTGGGCTCTCTTTAGCAAAGCAGTTTGCAGTAATAGAAGACATTGGTGAGATCAGCTTAGTTCTTACAAAAAATTCTATCAAGTGTAGCAAGTCCTCTTGCGATCTGATGGGCCCATTTATCTCCCCACCTGAGAAACATTGATTTGGATGAGAGGGGCCAGTGTGGGACTCATGGCTGCAATGTCTTGTCTTTTTTTTCTCAGTATAACCCTCAGTTTGGAGATGCATTCTGGAACAGCAGCAAATACAACTTGGTGAGCTACTTGCTTCGGATAATGACCAGCTGGGCCATCGTCTGTGACGTGTGGTACATGCCCCCCATGACCAGAGAGGTATTTCCTAGATGATATCCGGTCAGTGGTTTGTTCAGTCAGACAAAAGGGAGAAAGCCTTTGCCTAAAACCTTGGGCGCCTCCATCCCCCTCATCATGCCTTTCTCCTTTCTCAGCGAATGGGTTGTTTCTCAGGGGTGCCTTTAATAATACAAAACAGATAAAAAAGAATGAGACAGGTTAAGGTAGTTAAAAGCTTCATCCCCAAGATGTGTAACTTTTTCATTTCAACCAGGAAGGAGAAGACGCGGTTCAGTTTGCCAACAGGGTTAAATCCGCCATCGCTGTCCAAGGAGGGCTGACTGAACTTCCCTGGTAAGAGAGAACTCAGCAGCGCTCATCTTCGTTTTTTAAAAGATACATGTTTAACAAAACCATACTGGTTAGCTACAGACTTAGCAAAAGGGATGTAACACAGACTTAAGTAAGGCAGAAGCTTTTCTCTCCCCCTTAATTATGGGCATAAGCTTGGGCAGCCTCAGTAGGTGCTGGCTATTTTATGGCCCAAGAAAGCAGAAAATGGCTGGCGGGGGGGTGTGTTGGAAAAAGGACACACCCATGTCTGCAGGAGCCCATACTGGAACTTGCACAAGCCGCTTGTGTTTGTTTGCTCCAAGTCATGGAGTTGCCATTAGATGCAAAGGGAACTGTGTAATGATGAGGATGTCCTTAGGTGAGATGAGAGTTCTTCAGCTGAAGAAGAGGGAGGGAGCTTGGGGGCAGGGCTGTCTGTGTTTCATTCCCACTATAACTGTGTTAGAAAACTTGAAGAAGGGAAGTAGGTGAAATATTGATGATCGATAACTGTAGCTTTCACTTCTTCGGAGGGGGGAAGGTCTGAGAAAGATTGAGGTAGGTGTGTGTGTTAGCTTGGGATAACAACACAATACCTTGGACTTGCGTCTTACCAGAAGGTGTTGTTTCCAAAGGCGAGGTTTGAGACGAGGATTGCTGCCCAGCCAGAGCGCAGTTAGGGCTCTTCCTGTGTGTCTGGAGCCTGCTTTCTCCGGGGGCTCGCAGGACCTTTTCTTTGTTCAGTGAGGAAGGAGCGAGCTCTCTAGTGTCTCTTGTTAAAAGGGCACTAACCTCACCATAACGGCCCCACCCTTTGACCTCCTCCAACCCTAATAATACCCTAAAGTCCTCCTTATCAAATACTGTTCCACAGGGAGTTTGGCTTCAACTTAAAAACTTGTGCGGATAGAAATGTTTGGAGTAAAGCAGTGAATAGTGAGGGTTGAGTATAACCCACATTGTAGGAGGAGGTCAGGCCTTACACGCCTGTGAGCTAGCTCTCACCAGATAGTCTGCTGTCCTTTATTATTATTATTTTTTTTTTGAGAAAAATAAATTTCTTTTATTTTCCCCATTGAAAGTCACATACAAAAATAAAATCATGAAAAGTAGTATAAGAGGAATGGCAAGATTGACTCTACTTTTCCCCCTCCCACTCATCTATTTATTTATATATTTATTTATTCCCTTTACATCCTGTTCCCAGCCCCCTCTGTCCTCTACTCCCAGTCGCATCTCCACCCCACCCCCATTCTCCTCTCTCCTTCCTCCCAGAGAAGGGGAGGCCCTCACTTGGGTACCAAGCCACCCTGCATCTCAACTCACACCAGGACTAAGCATATCCCCCCTCTCTCTAGCTAGGGGGAAGTGACCCAGAGGCAGGCAGCAGAGTCAGAGGCAGCCCCCCCCTCCTTTAGGGGACATGTTGACCAAGCTGAGCATCTCCAATGCTCTGTATTTCAAGTCCAGCAAGTTCACCACATTCTCTGTGACGTTTTGGATACTTCAATACACTTTCTATGATGAGTTCAGTTGAGGTGATTGCAGTGATGTTCCGGGTTCGATTTCTGCGTTACTGGCAACCAAGAACGCCAGCAGCACAGGGCCTCAGGGTTAGTTAGGGGCTACATCTTCAAGGATGAGCTGGCCAGCATTTTATATTCTTTTATCCAGTAGTAGGGCATATCACTAAAATATATCTTTGCCAATTCACCTATCTTAAAACTAGTTAATTTATACCACCCTGGCCTGTTTCTGGCAAACACTGCTTTTTTTGACAGGCCACCACTTTTTATAGCAAAATGGTCATCTTTAAAAGTTATTATGCTAATTAACCAAACTTTGGAGATTGATGGGATATGAAAGTAGGATATTGGATGCCAGATGGCTTCCCGAGCATCTTTCTTGATGGACAGAGCTGATTTCTTCTAACCTGCAGGCTAAGAGGAACATTTTGCACTGTGCAATCTATTCTGCAAGTGTTCAGCTGTAACACTGTAGCATCAGAGTGCTCCAGTCTTGGCGGTTCTTCAGGTTCCTATGTATAGCTGCCTTCCTCTTTCCTCTTCTTAAAACCTCTTTTCCCAGTGCTTCCTCTTACCTGACACGCTAGCCCAGTGTCCCTATTCTGAAGCTATTATGAAAAGCATGTGGCTGGCCTTGTGGGCTCCGACTCGGGGAGAGAAGCTAACATTTAGAGATAGCTTAGGGAGTCATCCTCTTAGCATCTTTGTCAGCAGTGACCTTCACTTCTAATCCTAGTATTAAGAGACAGAGGCAGGAGGATTCCTATAAGTTCCAGGTGTACCTGGGGTGCATACTGAGTTTTAGGGCAGCCTGGGACTGGATCTATAGACCAGGATGGCCTTAAATTAAGGCCTTTCTTCCCTCTCCTCCTTTATTCTCACTATTCAAAATTCACATAAACTCTAAGAATAATTAGAGGCAGCTTTTTGGGAGAGAAGAGGCTTCTGAGGACCCGACCAGACCCTCTGATTTTATTTCATGAAAACGGATCCCCAGTGGACTCTGGTCCATTTTCAAGTTGAAGGCTGTGCTTTAGGCTTGACTCTGAGCCTGAACACTGTGCTGGCTTCAGGCAGGTGTCTGTATGAAGGTCAGGTTCAGCCCCTGTGGCATTGAGTTCACTGGGTAACCCATGACTATTCGGCACTGTCAGAACTGCCTTAACTGGGCTAAAGTTCAACAGTAACAATAGAAAGTAAGCAAGCTCTCAGCCCCCACCCCCGCCAGGAGCTCCAGTCTAGCACAGTGGATCTCAACCTTCCTAATGCTGCCTTTGATACAGTCCCCCTGTGATGGTGACCCGAAGCTATACAATTATTTTAGCTGCTACTTCACAACGGTCATTTGGCTTCTGTTGTGAATTGTAATGGAAATTTTGGAGCCGGAAGGTTGCCGAAGGGGAACCACTGGTCTAGCCCACTGTACCAGGGGAGGGAGCAATCCGTGCTTGTCCACTCTCTTTCCAGCTCTTCTGATTTCATGTTCCTTGTGTCCAAGGAAAGAAAAGCCCTGGTAACCCAGACAGCTGTGCAGTTCACAGCCCTGGAGAGAGTTCAAAGATTCAGGGCCGAGGAGGAGAGCTGTTTACAGTGCACTAACTTTGGGTCAAATGCAGCTTATAATTTTGTTGTTCGTTTTTATCTTGAATCTGTTTTGGGGTATAAAGGTGTAAATATGTAAATAACATAGGGTTAGATTTAGATCATTATTTTTAAGAACTCTATCTGTTTCTAACCCACACACGCATAGCACTTCCATCCTTTCTTGGGTGTGGTTACAGCTCTTCATGGGTTTTCTCGGCAAGCCACAAGTCAAATCAAAAACCAGTGTTTGGTTTTCCTGAGGGAAAAACCTAAGGAAACATCTTGGCTTTAATAATCTTTGTTTCTGGTTAAATATTGGACACAGAAGCTCTAACATCTGAAACAAAACACACAGGAAGGTAGGGCTGCAGCTCAGCATTGGAGTGCTTCCTTAGTAGGCACAAGGCCCCGGGTTCAAGTCCACGCACCAGAAAAACCTCTTCAGGGGAGAAATGGCATGCAGGTGGTATCTCTCTCAGTTTTAACCAGGTGTCAGGGAGCACGAGTGTTCTTGGCTTAAAGGAACACACCCTTGGTCATTTGCAGAACAGAGACCGGAATCTGCTCTTTCTGCTTCCGTTGACTGTCGTATGGCCATGTTTCTTCACGGGCAGAGAGTATCTCTCCTACACATGTCCCTTTCCCTTTGCAGGGATGGCGGTCTGAAGAGAGCAAAGGTGAAGGACACCTTCAAGGAAGAACAGCAGAAGAATTACAGCAAGATGATCGTGGGCAGCGGATCTCCCAGCCTGGACCGGGACTGAAGTACTGTGGACAGGCCTGGCTTCCGAGAACTGGCCTTTAGAGATGAACTTTTATACTATCATTTCGTTGTATTGTTGTTTTTTTTTTTTTTTTTTTTTTTTTTTGCTTGTTTGTCTATTGTTAATCTTTTCTACTGGATGATTGTCTCTACCTCTTCGTGCCAGAGGCAGAAGCTACAGGTGCCCTTTTGGACATTTTTGTTGTGTATTGGCTCAATGAATTGTCAGGCCGATTCTTGAGTGGAGACAGACTGCCTTTTGTAAAATGACAGTGTCATTGATGATCGAATGAAATCTTTGTATGCAAAAAAAAGTGCTTCCAGAGTATGTTTGGAACTTGTTAATAAGAGAACTCTCAAAAATGACTCCTAACTCTGTACATTGATTGTCTCCTCTTTAATCTCTTTTATTATTATTATTATTATTGAGACAGGATCTTATTTATGTAGCCCAGGCTTGCCTCAAACTCACTGTGTAGCCAAGACTGGCCAGGAGCTCTTGATTATCCTGGGTCCACTAGTGCTAGGACTACAGGCCTATGCCCCACACCTCGCTGCTGATTTCACTGTTGTAGCAGGAGTTCACAGCACAGTGCATTTGCCATACGGCCACCATTACGGGAACATTCTGCTGTGAGGTTGAAAGAAGAACGGAGGATTCCTTTGAGGGGAAAGGACAAATTTGTGGTCACCTGATCTGAAAGGAATGGAATGGAGATTATATTTTCTCATGTGTTGGGAGAATGGTGCCGACTGGTCAGATTCACCCAGGAACCTCATAGGATTGGTGTTTTTCCCCCGCAATGCATTTCATCCAGCTGCAGTGGGACCAGCACTGGAAGATCTCCTTTGTGTTACGACTGTCATTATTCTAGTTTTCTAACAAAGCAAGTTTTTCGAAGGGAAGGGGCCTTTGAAAATAATAATAATCATCTCACGATCTGCAGCATGCAGGGGTGAGCTGTGTGGCTCTTGCCTCCCTCTGCCCTACCCTCAACCTCACTGTAGTGTAGTCCCAAACTTTCCCAGCCTGTTAAGCAGGAAGTGGCATAACTACCTTTTGGAAACTGAGCCTTGAGATTTTTTTAAGGGATAACATGAGCGATATTTGATACAATGTATTTCTGCTGTGAGAATGTAACCATGTACAGAAAGGGAACTGTCTTATTGACAGAGAATAAATTTTATATTTTTTAAAGGAGTGTGTTGCATCATTCTTCCTCTGTTCCTCCCCCTTCTTCCTGTAAACAACTAGTGCCTTCCTTCTGGCGGACCATGTGGCAGTGAGTTTTCTATCAACTGGACACAAACTAGAGTCATCAGAGCGAAGGGAGCCTCACTGAGAAAATCCCTCTATAATGGATGGTAGGCAAGCCTGTGGGGCATTTTTTAAATTAGTGATTGATGGGGGAGGGCCCAGCCCATCATGGGTGCCCCCCCCCCAGGGCAGGTGGTCCTGGGTTCTATAAGAAAGCAGCTGAGCAGGTCATGGGGAGCAGGCCAGTAAGCAGCACCCTCCATGGCCTCTCGTCAGCCCCTGCCTCCAGGCTCCTTACTGCTTGATAATGAGCTGGTAAATGGAACTGTTGAGTAAAATAAACCCTTCCTTCCCCTCGTTGCTTTTGGTCATGTGTTTCATCACAGCGCAGTCACCCTAGCTAAGACATTCCAGAACAGTCACCGCTGTTTTCGCCTTGGTCCGTGTGGCCTAGCTATTTGGAATGTGGCCCTTGAATTCCACCATAAACAAAGGCCCAGGCTTAGGGTATTCTGCAGGCAATTTGTTGTATTTTTTTTTTTCTCAGAAAGAGAGGTTCCTGATTCTTTTTTTTTTTTAACTTTTTAATATTCAGTAAGGCTTGAATTAATAAAGTCATTCCATGTTTCAGTTCTCAGGGAAGTTGCTGGGTTTGGACGTATATAAAAATGTGTCTTTCCCAGAGCGTCTGAGAACAGTAAGGCTATCATTGATGCTGGTCAGCAGAATCCTACCTCTGCCAGAACTTTCACTCTGTAGGACTTTGATCTATGTTAGTTTCTGAGTTGTTGCAGGATGGCATCGCTGTGGAAGGCATATTTCTGGAAAGCTAATGCTGCTCAGATTTGGAGCATGCACCTTGGATTTCTCCTCTGTTGTTGCTGTTATTTTGAGGCAAAGTCAGCCCTAGCTGGCCTGCCATTCACTGTGCAAACCAGGGCTGGCTTTGGGCTTAGGCCAGCTTCAATCCGCCTCTGCCTCCTGAGTATTGGGGTTACAGGTGTACACCACCATGTCTGGTCCTAATATTATTTTGATGAAAAAAGTTTTGAGACAGGGTCTCATGCAACCCGGACTGACTTCGAATTTACTATGTAGCCAAGGCTGAACTTGGACTTCTTATTCTACCTCTGCCTCCCAGCCTCCAAAAGCTGGGATTCCAGGCTTACACAACCATACCTATTTATTGTTGTATGTTATTATTACTATCATCATATGCGGTACTGGGAATCCAGGTCAGGGCACCATGCATGCTAGGTAAGTACTCTACCAATTGAAACACATCCCCAGCTCCGAAAGATTTTTCTTTTTATGTATACAGTGTTCTGTCTGCATGTAAACCTACAGGCCAGAAGAGGGCACCAGATCTCATTATAGATGGTTGTGAGCCACCATGTGGGTTGCTGGGAATTGAACTCAGGACCTCTGGAACTACAGCCAGTGCTCTTAATCTCTGAGCCATCTCTCCAACCCATCTAATACTACTTTGTACACACTTTAGAAATATTCTGTGGCGGTTCATACCTGTATAATCCCAGCAGAACTTGAGACAGGAGAATCAGAGGTTCAAGGCCAGGGGCTGAAGAGATGGCTCAATCAAGACAAGTTCAGGGTCATCTTTGGCTACAAAATAAGTTTGAAGCCATCCTAGACTCCATGAGACATTTTAGAAGATGGAGAAGAAGAGCAGCTACTTTTGCTCCCAAGCCTCTGTAGATCCATTACTTGAGCTAGGGGTTTTTTGTTTTGTTTTGTTTTGTTTTTGTTTTGTTTTTTCATTCTAGCACTTTGTCCAGGCTGTGTTTACAGACAGCAAGTTTGAGGAATGCCAAGAGTTCCTGACATACCATGGCACACCCTGGGTTTGGATGAGAAGTGGAGCAGTGAATACTGAAAAAGTAGTATGTGCAGCCTGTGCAGAGAACCATCTTCAGGAGGAAGGTCCCTATGTAATGGGACTGCCCCAGGCTTAGTCACACAATCTTGGTGACTTTCTGTTCTTTCTTTACTCTCTCTCTCTGTGGCACTTGGGCTATTCTGTAGACATCTGCAAATTGAAGACGGGCTGTTGGTTTTACGTGAGCAGTCGCTGGATGAAACCTCTCTGACAGCAACTGGTCCAGGCAGCGAGCTAAGAGTAGAGCAGAATATCATTTCATTGACTTTTTTTTCCAGTTGTATTTGGTTCTATCCCGGGTTTCTGGCTGTTCAGCCTCTGCGTCCAGACCACCCAGGCAGTGTGAAGTGTGGGCCTCAAGTTGGACCAACCACTGGTTGGCCGTTCCCACAGGCTGAGTCACTATTAACCCAGCACATCAGGCAGGACAAATGGTGGGTTGAAGGTTGTGTGGCTGGGTTGATGTCCCAGGCCCACCACTGGTTACAGATGGCCAGTTCAGGCTCTGTAATCTGAGCTACTAGGAGTCTTCAATCAAGGTTGCCCTCACAGGCTTCTGGGAGTCTTTCCTCCACTAGGTCTCTTTCCATATCCCTCCAGGTACCTCCCAGTTCTAGCCACGTCTCCTAGTTCTCCCTCTGAACCCCTGTCCGATCCCTCCTGTTCCCACCCCCCACCCCCCCTCCGGTCCACCTGTGAAGTCTATTCTATTTCCCCTTCCCAGGGAGAACCCCCTGGGGTTTGTTGGAAATTTCATATCGGCTATTTTTGGAATTGTTATCTTCTTTCCCCAGGCTGTTAGTTAGGGATTAGTAAAATGTACAGGACAGATCCTACCCTCTACTTTTGCAGCTACAAATGTGCCTATGCGTAGTCTCCGTTTGCCTCTCTTGCAGCCACAAAGCTGCCCCTTTGCCACAGTGACCATGTGGCCACAAAGGCCCCAAGTAGGTACATTCAGGCCCTTCGTTAGAGGGTGGTGTACCGCCCTGCAGTTTGCACACTGCTACAGCCCACATGTGCACCTGTGGACCGTCAGCAGGAGACACGGAATTCTGTCGTTGGCCTGACATTTATCTGTCCGCTTAAGCGTCAAGGCTTCAGCAAGGGCCATCTTGTGGTTTTGAATTATCAGCCTCATATTTTTGAGACGAATCCACTTTATGCTCTAAGCCCTTCAAATTAATTTTAATTGCTGAGTAGTTTTAAATCCTTAGGGGGGAATTATTTTTTTGCTGTCACTTAGCACTGAAGTTTGACACAAGCCACTTTGCCTCGTTCACATAAGTGAGTGGAGTGGGTGTGTTCTACCTCACTTCTGCTCAGCCGTGTGGCTTTTTGAGATCCCATCTTCAAGGGCTTGTCCCTAGGTGATTCTGGGCTCTGGCTTCTAAGCTGGAAATGTCTTCCTTTAGTCCTTGGCTTGAGTGTTCTACATTTATTTGCTAGTCTTTCTTTGTTTCTTTCTTTTTTTTTTTTTTTTTTTTTTTTTTTTGTGAAACAGAGTCTCACAATGTGGCCCTGGCTGTCCTGGGACTTGCTATATAGACCAAGTTGGCCTCACAGAGATCTTCCTGCATCTGCCTCCTGAGAGCAGGCACATGCCACCATTCCTGGCCCCACTTGCTAGTCTATGAAGGCATTTCTATAATTTTTTTTTTATCACCCAGAAGGAGGGGGGTTAGTTCTTTTGAGAAACAAAAGTTCTAGAAAGAGAGAACTGTAAATTTTTTTAAAAAGAAATGTTCCCTGTCTTTTAATCTGGATTTGTCCATTATCTTAAGAGCTAAAGTGCTCCTTTAGAACAATTGATAGTTTTATATGATTGCTATTTTGAGAAAGAAGGTCTCTTAGTCTATAGTCCTAGCTGGACTCGAACTTGAGCTGAGGTGGTTGACCTGGAACTGATGCTCTTCCACTTTCCTTGAGGGCTGTCATTTCAGGTGTTCATCACCACACCTGGCTTTGTGCACAGTTGGGAACCAAACCCAGAGCTTCACACATGAGAGACAAATTCTGTGCCAACTACATCTCTATCCTGTTTGCAAATTAATAGTTTGCCAAAGAACTTTTACAAGGTAAGGGAGGTATAGGAAGACATGAATCCACACAGGGAGCTCAGGAAGTTTCCACACCGAAGGCGCAGTGTCCCTGGGGCAGGAAGTAGCTGAAGGAAGCTAAAGCTGCAAGGCTTTCATCTTACAGTATCCGTGGATCAAACGCTGACCATGAACAGGGTGCATCAGCCTCTGGCTGCACTCCTGTGCTGTGAGTCTCCTGTGTTTCTGGCTGTGGTGGGAGCCTGAGTATTGTGGGAACTTGATTATTTGGGAACAGTTTTTGATACATGCAGCCCAGGTGTCTGTCTGTTGCTAAAAGCTGGTACTGATAGAGCGCTGTCAGGCTTTCTTCATCAGAATTTTCCATGCTTGTTAAAGTACCTTCAGGGATTGCTCCTTCAGAACCTTAATTTGGTTCAGCACCTTAGAAGGAATGACTTTGGGGACCCATTCCTATGGAGAAAGTTCTGCCGAAATTTGGCTCGCCAATAGTACCCACTGGTTGCGAGGACGCAGCTTCGCCTAGTACATCACTTGGTCCTGTATCTCCATGGAGAGAGAGAGTCCTCGTAAAGATGCCATGTTGGGCATTTAAACAGGTTTTGGGCAGTGCCTACCTGGGGTCAGCTTTTTAGTCCCGAAGCTCTGTGCCACTTCAGGATGCTGTAAGCTTGAACATTATTTTACTTAGAAACGGGTCAATGCCTCATCGTTCACCTTCATGAGTCCTCATGAGTCTGCTAGTTTTGAGAATGACAGGCTAGTTACTTGGTGCGTGCTTTCCTTACCTTGGGTGCCTCTGGTGTGCTCTCACATCCCTCCCATTGCATCTTCTCAGGTGGTCCCTGCTTCCATTTGCCCCATCATGAGGGCATTCACGTCTGGTATTTGATTAACAACCTTGTGTCTAGTGCTACAATAACATGATACTGGGAATCAATTTCTCATAGTGCTGGAGGCCGGAGGTAAAAGTCTGAGGTAAAAGTTTAAACAGGCTGCCTTCTCACTCACTTGGCTTTTCTCTGGTCTCTGCTCTGTGTGTCTCCACCTCCTTTCTCACAATCCTATAAGTCACATTGGATGAGATGTAAAAGGAACTCGATTTGTTTGATTCAGTTGTCCTCTGGCAACACTAGTCCCTCTGTCTGCTGGTCCTGGAAGCTTCGTGCCTCCCTACAATCCAATCTAGGCCTACAATATTTTCAGCCTCTGAGACTTACTGCTGAGTAAAAGAATAAAAGTTACTTTTGTGGTGCCAACATTGGGCACCATATGGAAAAGGTACTTTTATTCAACTGCTTCAATTGTTGTCTTTACATTGCCCCTTAAGCAGCTTCCCTTTCCTCTCTCTATTTGTAAATGAGAGAACAAGCCAGACACAACTGAAGACAGAACAAGCCAGAAAATGAAAAGGACCCAGAAGATTGGAGCAGATTGCTGGAGTTAGTTTGAAGCCAAGCAGAGCAATTCAGAGGCAAAGAGAAAAAAACGTTTTGATTGACTAAATTAGTTGGGAGAGGAGTTTGAGCTAGAGCAGCTGAGTTGAACCAGCCAGCTCAATCTCAGAGGCTGAAAACATTCTAGGCCTAGGCTAGATTGTACTGAGGCTAGAAGCTTCCAGGACTAGGCCTAGGTTAGCAGACGGAGGCAGTAAGCCTCCTAGAAAGTTGCTGAAACAAGTGAATAAAATTTCCTTTTACAATGAGACTTTTTTTTTATAGTTCTGAATATTTTTATTAATGAATCTATATAGACATGATATTTAACAAGTCAATATAATAAATAATTTCAGATAAATAATTTAAAACATTTTAGAGTCCTTGGGGCTTACAAAAAAGAATCTCTAAAGATCCATATTTATCGTCTGAATACTAGTAGTAACAAAAGATAGTGAACTGTACATCCCAAAATAAATATAACATGAAATATTTAAATAAATAGAAAGCCTTGTGTGTTGTAAGCAGGAGACATGCGTTTATTGAGTCATTGTTGAGATGGCACTTTGACAGAAGGCTATCCATCTGCTCAGGAATTCCACCACAGTCACTGTCTCATCATCAAATTTGCACTTGAGTGTGTTTTCTGAGCTCTTTAGTTTCATGACAGTTACTCTGATATTGCTGATGAAATTCCCAGCATCTTCCAAGTAAAGGTTTTTGCTTTGAACCAAATTTAGCACATCATACAGAGGTCCAAGTTCTTCTTTCAAGCACTGAAGATGCTTCAGCTCTGTGGCCTTCCTCGGCATGTAAAATTTAAACGTGAGCAGCATGGGGAGTTTCGGGTTCTTGTAATTATTGACCCCTCTCAGAAGCTGCTGTAAGTCCAGCGACAACTGCTCCAGGTACTGCTGTGTCTCCTTGGTAGGGCTTGAAGGGAGTGTACTGTTGACAAGGAGTACTAGCTTCGGCGCAACGCAGGATGCGAGCTGCATGCTGTACATGCCTGCAGGACTTGAGCTCATACAGTGAGACTTTACAAGACTGCATTTTACCCCCAGAACTATTTTACAGTTGCTGCCTCTAAAAATAGTGCCTTCAAGTGCTGGGGCTTAGGACCTCAGCCTTGAGTTGTGGGGAAGGAGGGACGTAAATGAGTCTGTAGAAGGTAGTGTCTGCTAAACTCTCCTCCTGTAGACTTCCTCTTCCTTCAATAGTCATTTAGGAGATATCTGAAACAATTCAAGTACGCAATTGTGCAAACTTTTAGTTCATTCATTCTTGCTTCATGTAATACATTAAAAGCCATTGCTAGCATTACTTATTTTGATATAAAGTTTGTCTCAGGTTTAACTTCTGGGGCCCCCTAACTTCTTTGTCCTGAAATAAGGTCCTAGCTGTTCCGAGGTTATTCTGGGCTTTCTCTGTCCCTGACCGCATTAACTGTTCCTTCACAAATTTGGTTCCTTTCTGTGGAAAATGATATTTAGACCTTAAAGTTTGTACTAGTGTATGTACTACTTATGGGGTGCTGCTGTTCTCATAACCCTGTCATTGGACAAAGCTAGGAAATATGTGTATGTACATACATGTACACACACACCCTTTGCATCTCTATTTCTGTCTAGTTCTGTATCTACCTACCTACTGACCTATTATCTGTCTATCTATCTATCTATCTATCTATCTATCTATCTATCTATCTATCATCCTTCTGTCATCTATCTCTCAATCATCAGTTCTCTTTTTTCCCCTCCTTTTTTTTTTCTATTATCTCTTTTAAAAGCACAAGTTCTCTCCTGTAACTATTTCCAACCCAGCACTGCAGGCTACACTCTAGTTGTTCTATCTTTCTTGTGTCTGTCTGTTCTTCTAGGGAGGACTCTGTTTTCTCCCCTTGATATTTACCCATTAGTCATCCATCTCATTACCTTTGCTGCCCTCCTCCACTTAGGCTGCTTTCTCCCTCTACTCTGTCTCTGTGCATCCTGGACCCTCTTCCATGAGGGGTCCAGGTCAGCAGGGGCAGATCAGACCTTATGTGAACCTGCCGTGTGGACCCTGAGCTTGATTTCCCTTTCTGTACTGGCTCTTCTCAGTAAGGATGTCCTTATCCCAATGCAAGGTCCTCGACCAGACCACTTACTGTAGCTCTGGTGCCCTGGGAACTCCTTCTCCGTGGAGCTTCTCTGCTTTGACCCTGGCACCTTTGCTCATCTACCACAGCCTTCGTACCACCACTTATGGCTTTAGGACTGTGTTGCTCAAGGAAGAGGAAGGACAGGAGAAAAGGGAAATGCAAGAACGCTTCCTGTTTCTTTTCGTATTTAAAGGCTTTCTTGTATGTCTTTCCCCAACCTTCACTTTCCATTGTTTATGTTTCTTCAGGTTACTCATGGGTGGACAGACATCTTAAAGTTAAGACTTCTTACTTTCTGTGGTGTTAGACGTCCAGCTCTAGGCCCTAGAGTTTCACTTCCAGTCTTGAAGCTATTGCCTCTGTTCACAGAAAACTGTCAAATGTTTTAGTCATGCTTGCAGGTTTCCTCTTGGCAATGTTTTCGTGACACGCTGTCCTGCCTTGTTTTAGTCATGCTGTAGCTGAGCATTGTCTTTCTCTCCCATGTACTTTTTGTTGCCTTGTCACACTGCTGGGGAGTATCATTTCCTCCCACAGGTGTTACCACATGAGCCCTGCCTGCCTGGTTAGGTGATTTCTTCTGGTCTGAGGGAGGAAACACAACCTATGAGCCGCAAGTGGATTCTCTCCCAGAGAGCAACAGGGATAGCAGGAGACCTGGTTCTTCTGCGTCTGCTCAGAGGTCCTGAGAGCTTTGCTGCTACCAGGAGAGTAACTGTCTGGAAATGAGACCAACATGGGTGAAAGTGTTGTGCCCGAATCGATGGACCCCAAAAGATCACCACCAGGAGTCAAGTCCATTGCAAAACACATGAGGATCTTTTTATTACAGGTTGCAGCTTGGGCTCACACACTCACCACCGAAGTGGTGAGAGCCCTGTGCTCAGGTTAGTTGAGTAATTTAAAGAGTCTGGTCCCTCGAAGCAAGCCCAAAGCAGGGGGATTCCTGCCTGACAAGCATCCATTGGCTGAAACACAAAAGAGATGCTGCATTTTGAATAGATTGGCTATAGGAAGGTCTCCAAACCATTAATGACCTGATGTCCCTCCCTAGGGGGATGGGCCGGTTTCCTAGCAATTGTATCTCTAGTGGGCAGAAAAGAATGCATAAGGCTAGTTCTTCCCTGAAGGTGGCTGGATATATCTCCACTTGGCCAGCTTTAGTTCAGGCTTTAAACTTTAAAATAATAGTCACTGGTTTTTAATCCTTTGGTCTCTCAAAAGGGGAGAGTAAAAGAGAGTTGTCCTGATAACATAGTCTGATACTCTTTATTCATCAATATTGGAAGCCAGAGAACCCTCAGGTTTTCCAAGTCTATTAAGATCCACTCCCTCATTTAATCCAGACAGAAGGGGGCTCAGGCCTTTAGGGTGCTGCAAAGGAAATAGTCCTAAAGCAGATGACTTTGTAATGTACACGGACAGAGCACACACTTGAATATTAATATACACTGGATCAGTTACCTACCGCATCAGTTACTTTTCTCATTGCATTGAAAAGAAAAACCCACAAAAGCAATGTAAGGGAGTGAGAGGACCAGGCTTGAACCTCCCACCCCCATGCCATCAGTCCCAGAAACTAGGCCATAGGTCATCAATTCCAGGGACAAGGCCATAACATTCCCTACCCAAGGAACAGCCTGAGGATAACCACAAGAATGGGAAGGTATCTTACCTCAGGATGGGGCATCTGTGCTGGGCAGCCCACTGACTTTGTAGTAGAACATTCATGGCATAGAAAATACCTAACATTCCCGAGGTCTATAGATGGCTCACTCAATGTTAGTTATGTTAGTCAGCCAATCATGTTGTAACAAGCTTGCCCTTGCTGAATGTCACCCAATCATGTAACTGTTAAGCTGGAAATTCCTGGTCCTTCCTCAAACCTCAATACTAGCCAGCACGGTATGGGACCACAGACTGAATATAAGAGATGGTGCTCACAGTTAGGGTGAACAGCTCCATTTCAACTACCCGAATGTAGAAACTCCCCCATTGGCACCCCAGAAGTCATCTTCTAGGTGATTCCAGATCCTGTTAATATCACACTCCTGTACCAAGAGTGCCTTGACTCTTCTCCCTCTGGTCCTCATTTTCCCTTTTCTTTGCCATAGAGGTTTTCCCCACAAAATGCGATCCTCCATAAAACTCCAAAACATGATACTCCCTCCATGCCTTTGGAGAGGCTCTTATGCACCGAGGCTGGCCTCTAGCGCAATATGTAGCTGAGGAAGATCTTGAAGTCCTGGTGCTGCTACCTCCTTCCCAAGCACTGGGGCTTCACGTGTGCACAACCACACCTGGTTTAGACAATAGAGTATTTCAGGTGGACCAGGGGTAGGGCTTGGAATGCCCTGTGTCCATTCGCTCAACTCCACTGCTTCTCTGCTGTACCTTAAAAAGCCTGAGAGCCCTACCAAAGATTAAACACAGCCTCGGAGTAAAGAACATGTAAACTGTAGGCTTCCCCTCCCCCACCGCCCTTTCTTGTGAGATCCAGTTTCATCTTTGAAAACACAAAATACCTACTAGAGAATTTGTTGAATATTTGAAGAATCTAAATATATCCCCTGGAGTAACTATTGGGAAATATAAAACTATTAAGCTGGTGTTATTCTCACTGGGCGAGAATAAGACAGCTGCCACAGTTTTTGAGCCAAATTTGAAGCAGATTTTATGAAGTACTGGCCAGGCGATGGACACTGGCCAGGGCCACACCTGGGATTCCTAGAGAGTGGCCGAAAATAACATTACTCTGTAGCTTATAAAGGCAAAACCCACAAGGCCATGTGCTTCCTGCCTTCATCCAATCAGGGGCAAGGATACATCCTGACATACTTCCTGCCTACATACCTCTAGTCCACATATGAACAAGCACATTCCGTGCAGTTGGGGCAACCAATGTTGGTTATGAAAGTGAAAACACATGGCTGTTGGCATACTTTTAAAGAACTCTTTCATTTACATTCCTTATCTCTCTTTCACCCTACTCCATCCTAATCTCTAACACCCCAACACCAGGTAGGAGAGAGAAAGGGTTAGTGGGAGAGGGGGCACAGTTAGTTCTCTTAGCTGGTTTCTGCTGGTTAGGTTCGCTGGGTTCCTTGGAGCCAGTCCAATCCTCGTTTCAGGAGATCTCCAGCTTCTTGTCTCACAACAGTGACCAGGAGCAGCCTTGTTCTTTCTCCTCTCCACACTCCCTGGGCTCTGGCATTTATTCTGTCTCCAGACTCCTCAGAGTTAAACTATCTGCAGCTGGCAAAGAGCTCCCCTCAGAGCCGGCACGAGGTAAATAGTCTGCAGCTGTGGGACATCTCAGTCAGCCCCCACATCCACACCTGGGATTAAAATAAAACATGTTTATATTGCCAACACGTGGCTTGTTGTCTTACTTGAGCAATGACCCCCACCATTCCAGGAAGTTATGTGTCGTTGGGCAAGTGAGGCTCACAGGTTAGAGGTGCTTTTGTTTTTTAGATCTCTTAAGTGTGTGATAAAAGAATTGTTCTGTATGTATTCACTGACTGCAGGAAATTATTATGACAGCAGTTGTCTTTAAGCAGCTAGTTCCACAGTGATTGATACAGAGATACTATGATTTATTATTAAGCTGTAAGCACTATGCCGGGCAGGTTCTGAGCTATTGCAATCCTACTTCCCTTAAAACCCACATAAAAGCCAATCACTTGTCAATCTGATGACTCCTGGGCAGCTTCTGCTCCATCCGTCTGTCCTCACAGCCGCATGCTCATCGTCCATCCTGCCCCATGGCGACTCCTTTCTCTCCGGCTTCCTCTCCTCCTGCTACCTCTTCTGGTCCCATTGGTGGTCTCTCAAGCCCAGAAACCTAAACTCCATCTGCTCTCTTCTGCCCAGTCACAGACTCCCACATCTTTATTAGCCAATCAGGGATAACTGAGGAAAGTTCCTCCTCATCACGTGGGTACTGGAGATAGGTCAACATTCATAAAAAGTGTGCAGTGGCAGGGCACTGAAATCAGAGCCCGAGATGCCCCTCCGAGCAGCACAGTAATTAAAACTTAAAAGCATAACTTCAGCCCTCACACCACATTAAATATTAATTGAATCAGACTAGACTCTAGACAGGCAGCTGTGCCTGGCTGCTTCTGGAAGTCTCCCCCGTGATACAGAGAAGGTGGACAGACTCTGAGGGTCATGGAGCTGCTGTGGTGTGCAGCTTCTCTGTCAGCAGCTGTTCAGCACGCACGCTGCACAGCGCAGGGCAGGCAGCCAGGGCGAGTCTCTGAAAACTCGTAAGGACTGGAGCAAGACTTTCCAAAGTCTACCTCTCCCCCCAACCCCCATTTCTATAAAAATGAGAGTTGACAGAGAGGAATAAATATTTTGAGGCCCTGAATATTTCTCACTGCTGACTCAACCGCTTGTAACCAGAGGGGCAGGCCTACATCCATCACCAAACATGCGTTTGTCTGAGCTGCGGAGTGGTTGAGCTGGAATGGTTGAGCTGGAATGGGACAGCCACTTCTCATACCTGAACCTAGAAACCCACAGAAACTCAAAGGGCCTTTTGGTCCCAGAGATTGGAGGTTCTCCTTTCAAGGAACGTAAGAAGACAGGCTGCCAGGAGACCCATTCCTGTTACCAGGAGGGAATTCAACTTTACACACCCACTTGGAATTCAAGAGGAATGAGCCACGGTGGCCTTGAGTAAAGAAATAAGGGTCTGGAGAGATGGTTCAGAGGGTAAAACTACTCACCGCTCAGTCATAAGGACCAGAATCTGATCCCAGCACCCCTGTAACAAGCCAGTTTCATCATATTCCAGCCTCTGTGTACCTGTGTCCATTCATACACAGTCATAAAAATACATGAAGTGTGTATTTTAGAGTGATGAAAGAAAGACTCCATTTTCTCACAGTGCCCTGGGAATTGGTCTGGATAAAATAGAAGCATTTTGGCTGTGTCTTTAACCTTTCCCCTCCATTCTCATTTTTTCCTTCTATTTATAGCATGGCTCCTTCAGCACACGTCTGGCTCGGGTTCTCCGTGCTCTCTGCATTCCGGTTTGCTATTTTAAACACTGTGCTGGAGGTCGTCCTGAGCCACCATCATGTGTCTCGGCTAAGAAAGGCACACCGCTCACTAAAGTGATGTCCAAATTTGAAAAAAAAAAAATTTTTTTTAAGAGCAGATTTTTCTGAAATAGCTCTGTGAATTCTCGGATATGTCTTGGAGTTGAGAAGCACTAATTTCCCAGTATTGAGCTCATTTCTTTCTGCTGTAGTCTTCTCAAATAGTTGGTCATATCATTAAAAGAAAATTCAGGTTCATAGACCACAAGTAAGCCAAAATTCTAAGCCAAACTTAAAATGCTACCAAGAAAATAAATGCTGCATATCCATATCTGAAGTTGCAAGGATGGCTACATGCCCACGCCTTTATATTTGTTACCTTCTCTGTGATTTCTTTTAACTGACAATTTAAAGAAAAAAATTACTAATAAATTTATTCTATAAAAATTATATCCATGGATATAATGTGTTCTGATCACTTCCTCCCCTATCACCTTCTGCTCATCGCTGCCAGCCTTTCTACACTCCTACAAATCATCTCCCCATATTCCAGGTTTTTTTTTTTTTCTATGTTCCATGAGTTCACCACTACCCATGTGACTGACTATGGATTTATAGCTATCCACTGGTACCTGGTGGGTGCACAAATTGGATCCGACACCTCCCCGCTACCCCATAATATGTTAATTGCTCATAGTTTAGCAGCAAGTGGTAAGGTCCCATGAGTCCTACTCCTATCTGTAGCTGATTGTTGGTCCGGACAGAAACATTTTTCTATTTGAGAGCTTTTTCCTGCCTGTCTCATCATTGACAATTTCAAGTTGCCTGCTGGTCACCTTGTGTTCTTTCTTTAGTTTTGGCTAGATGTTTCCAACTCTTGCAATAGGGGTCCAGACCAGGCCCCAAATGGATGAGTGAGGGTTTTCAGCCCTGACTCCCGGTTGGTTGGCTGTGTTGTGCATGAACAGGGACAGACTAGTAGATGGGCAGGGAGGTGCTTTCACGAATGCTGAGTTCAAATAGGAGTGACCGATTCTCTTTCCTTAGTCCTTAGTAGTGGGCTTTCTCCCAAAGCCGAGAGAGGCATGTGTTTCCCGGAAGAGAGAGGTTCATCTGCCGCTGCTGTCACAGAATCTGTTAAGCCACACAGTGGGCATTGGGCCAACCCCATTGCCTGTCTCTTATCCTTTCTTGGCACAAAATTCATTGCAATTGCTGATTTTTATTCAGCATACCAGAAACTCTAACCCTGCACGTAAATCATTATGCTCATTTTCACACGTCAAAAAAGTGGAGCTCACAGAGCCTCGGAGAGGGATGGAATTGTGACTGCTGGGTTTTAGTTCTTTTTCTACTGTTTTACTACTGCTTTTTCACATCCGCTGTCTTTCTTCAATGGTCCCTCCTAGCAGCTTCTCCTACTTGATTGACTCTCATCTCCTACATTCTCCATTTTCACTCTTCTGTTGGATTCTCTAGAGACATCTCAAACTTTGTGTCCTTCTCTTCTTCCTCCTACAGGATTCTCTCATCACAATATCTTTCATGGGGCTGGAAGACATACCTCGGAGGTTAAGAGTGCTTGTTATATGCACATGAAGACCTAAGTCTGGACACCTGCAACTCCAGCCCTCACAGCATTGCATTCTGTACCATTTCTTCTTGCTAGCTGACTCACTCTAGAACAGTGGCTCTCAACTTGTGGGCTGCAACCCCTCTGGCAAACCTCTATCTCCAAAAACATATCTACAACACTATTCATAACAGTAGTGAAATTACAGTTATGAAGTAGCAGTGAAAATAATTTATGGTTGTGGTCACCACCTTGCGAGGAACTGTGTTAAAGGGTCGCAGCATTAGGAAGGCTGAGAACCACTGTCCTAAAGCTGCTTGCTGTCTTTCTGCTGCAGGGGTCCTGAGAATCCCCAAGAATCTTTCTTGATTGAACCTCCCAGAATCCTGAAGCTGGGCAACACTGGACTGCAGCTACCATGTCTGCCCCGGGTAACCCAGCTTTTCCACACCCAGATACCTGACTTGAAGTCTCTATAAAAAGCAACTGTGTGTTATTTTAAGCTTCTGAGCTTGTGGCAATAGGCTACTCAGAAGTAAGAGGCTCATACCCACCTCTCCTAGAACCTAGCCTTGAAGGGTGACTTAGCTCCAACAGCAGAACTCAGATGGCTCACCAGGTCTCCTCCAGGGGACTGCACTGTCCCTGGGAGGCAGGTCCCAGGCAGCTGCCACATTTCCCAATGTCCCTTTTCCTCTGAATGGAGCCGTTGACAGGTTCTCAACCAGGAAAAGCCATCTAGGTCATTTCCAGAAGGAGGAAGTGAAGAAGTGGGTGTGTTTGTTCCACCCTCTTGGCCTGTCTGCTTGCTGGAGGCCAAGGTCCAAAAACCTGAAGGAGCCACAGACAGAGGAACTGGCTACTGCATTTTACCTCAGAAAGGGAGGTTACTCACTGACCAGAAACTCCTGGATCACACAAGAGTGGAGAAAAACAAACAAACAAACTTCATGATATTAAGCCATAGACTTCTTGGGTTTTGTTTATTTAGCAACTTATTTGTTTAATATTTTATTCATTTTCTTATTTCAGAAATGGAGATGAAGTTGTAATGATTGAATGAAGCATTCACCAAATTTTAAACTGTCACAAATTGATGACAGTGTCTTCACAGTGACTCTGAGGTAAGTAACTAGAGAAGGAATTCTTCATTTTTCTGGATGCCAAAACTACACAGTTTCACACACACACACACACACACACACACACTCTTGAGGTCAGTGTGTAGATTGGTGATGGGGGTTAAGCCTAAAGCTTTTCATCCCCTGCTCGACTCTCTTTCTATACTGCCGAGGCATCTAGGAGTGAGCCGGGGTAAGACTTACTGGAGGACATTTCTTTTGAACTCAGAGTGGGTGACTTCCAGTTGCTGCCCTTGCTCAATTAGAATTGAATGCCTCTCTCTACACCGGCCTCACAGTTAGCTGTCAGCTCGTGCAAAAGAAACATAACCAGACCGTACGCGGTTAGTCAAGAGATGAATGGGTACATGTTTTAGAATATATTTTGAGGTGATTGTTAAAATACTTTCCGTTTCTATAGTGGAATTTATTTTTCCTTTTGGCAGTGCCAAGGACAGGTCATTTAACTACATATGTTGCCAGCAATATTTCCCATGTGCTTCTGTGAAACTTTTGTCTTCCATGGATGGCCTGTGTGGAGCCCAGTGGCTCTTCCAAAGTGTACAGACAAGACACATGTGCTGTGACCTCCTCAGACTATGCAAGAGCTCTTTCTTGGAAAAATAAATGGCCTTCTGTCCCAGAGGGAATAGTTTTCCATAGAAAATGGCTGCTAAGTTGGCGTGCGACTATAAAGCTGGCACTCAGGGTGCTCAGGCTTGTGAGCCCGAGACCAGCATGGGCTTATGTAGTGAGAGCGTGTCTCAAGAAGACCAGAACATCCGAGCAACAATCCAGAGCAGTGAAATGAGAAAGAGATTCCCTAAGGCTTAAGTTTAGTAGCATCTTTACTAGGTAGAAGGAGTGCTAAGTACTTGGTGGTACAAAACAGTTTCTCCCTCACAGAGTTGGATAACCAAATGGAAGGAGAAAAGCAATTAAATAGAAGCATACGTAAAATGGTCAAAATTATAAGCCATGGTCAGAACGTAACATGTGATGGCATTTTATTACCAAAGGAAGTCTGTGAGGGCTAAAGTTATGTTTTAAGTTTTAATTACTGTGCCTAAGAGATCTATAACCTGTAAGCCCCCTTTGCCCAAGGACGGTTAACTTCCTAGAGTGCTGGGAGCTGTTGTCTGCGTAAGATAACAAACCACGTGTTTTCACTTCTGTAAACAAGATTGGTTGCCTTATCCGCACAGGACGTGCTTGGTCACGTGTAGGCGAGAGGTATGTCAGGATGTATGCTTGCTCCTGATTGGGTAACATAGCCTTGTCGGTTTTGCCTTTATAAGCACCGGATGAACATAATTCTTGGCCATTCTTTGGAAATCCCAGGTATGGACCTGGCCAGTGTCTGTTGTTCTGACTAGTATTTAATAAAGCTTGCTTTAAATTTGGCTCAAAAATTATAGGAGTGGTCTTATTCCCTCCCAGCGAGATCAGCAAGCCTAGAAGGAATACTTTTATAGAGTGCATGAAACGTTTATTCTGGTGGGAGGAGGCTTTTTTATCCAAGAGGCCATTAAAACCTCACGCACAAACAGCAGCTGATATTTGTTGTTTATGTGCACTGAACTGGAACTGGGAACCGCAGGCAGCTTTTAGAAGACTTCTCAGCCTCACTGGTGCACCGAACCTGGGCTGGAGACAGGGTCACAGACTTGGGATACAGCAGTAGCTAACAGCCTTAGGATAAAACTCTCTTTGGCGGTGAAGGCTAATCAGGCTAGTGGATAATCTACACGCACTGCAGGCTGATACTATCCTGAAAGAAACGGCCGCACTGACCTCTCCCACGTCTGTTTGTTTTAAACCGTTACCTGCATGGTGCCCCACGAGACACAACTCTAACTACTGGAGTGCGTTCAGAATCATGTAGGTTTTTCAACCTAGTATCTGTGTGGGCGGCAGTAAGAATTTGGCGATCCGCTTCCACAGGGGAAGGCGTGGAAAGAATGCTTTGGCGCCATCTTGTGGCCTTATGTCCGGCATAGCGACTTCATTGAGTTTGATTTAACTTGCCAGGGTTAAGTTCAAAAGTTGGAAGAGGAACCTGTTTCAACTGGGTTCAGCAGATGGCACTGAAGCGAAGGAATTGCTGTGGGAATCAGACGCTTGGAAGGCAGATCGAGGTAGACTCAAGGTCCGTTGGAACCTGCCACCTCATTATTCCCACCGGGTTTAATTCAGGCATCGGGAAGAGGAGACTGTTGCCCAAACCCACAATTTCAAAGCAAATAGCTCTTCACATTAAGACTCAGCTACAGAGAGAAAAACTTAAAGACTCTGGCCTCGCTGGGTCCCGCGTCAGTTATGCAATTAAGGGAGTAGGACGCCGCGGTCCGTCCGCTGGAATCCAGGGCTTCACCCCCTGGTTTCAGGTAGGGAAAACAGGGCAGACTGTTACGCCAGGAGGGAATATTTGCTGGGGAAAGGCGAGAACTTTAAAGAGTAAACCCACTCCATTTTGTTCCCTCTGGAGGCCCACCTCTAGTCTTCTCCCCAGGCATGCTGTTTGGAATGGTTCGCACTTCCACTGCTTTCCTGAGGACGTCACAAACGCCAGTCCTCACCCCCGGGGGGCGGGGGCGGGGGCGGGGAGACAGCTCAGAGGCAGGTTGACTTGAACTACTCGACCTGAATCCAGGTTTTCAAGATGCTGCGCATTCCTCAAAATGGTGCCTGCTCTGGGTCCCCAAATCGTGGGGTGGGAGGGATGGCACCACAGTTAAAGAGAAGCGGCTGCTCTTGCAGAGGACCAGTACCCGCAGGGCAGCGCAAACAGCCTGTAACCAGTTCCAGAGCATCAGATTTACTCTCGTATCCTCTCCAGGCCCCATGGGCACGAGTGGGGTGCATATCCATCCATGCGGGCAAAACACTCACACTCAGAAGAGAAAACAAATCTTTAAAAAAGAAATGATGATAAAGCCAATTTGTTTGGATTAATGTGTTTTGAGTTCAGGTAACATATCTTTGAAAATCCCCAAAAGGCTCCCGAAGGAGTCTCGCTTTATTGGGTCAAAGGCTTCCAAGACTTCCGCTCATCTGATTTGTTGTTTCAAAGAGTCGCTACTTTGAGTCCCAAGTACTTGGCAAGTATTGCTTTAGGTCCAGGCAAGGTGCCCTGGGCTGCTCTGTGCTTAAAGGGCTGAGATATAGTTACAGCTCTGAGTAGAAGGGGCTGTGAACGCACCAGAGCGGCACACATGCTCTCTCATGGCGTTTACAGAAAAGTGTGTGCATTTCAGAGCCGGAGCACTGAATGCCAAAGCCACTGGAGCAGCAGCCCCGCTGACAAACACAACAGGGATAAATGGGGCCTCAAGACTCAGGGGAATGATTAGGATTGATTTTAGATCTGAGGATACTTAGCAATGGCTTATTCAAAAAAGGGACATTCTCTTCCTTCCTTCCTTTCTTCCCCCCCCCCCCCGGTCTTTTGTACCAAGCAGAGTGTGGTTGGAAACCTGAAGACCAATTTATCATGATGGAGAATATTTAAATCAATTTGCATTATTCACTGCTAGTTTTGAAGCTCATTGTCCTGTTGGCAATTTTAAGGCAATTTAAAGCAAACTGAATTACTTATCTTTAAAGCATACATTCAGTTTAATGATTGGGAAGGATGGATTGGTAGCGCATAGAGCACGGTTTTCGACAGGAGATTGACCAGGGGCCGAGTTCTGATGTCACGTTTATTAGTGCAATGGCCTCTATCAAATTCCTCGATCTCTATAGGCCTCTGTTTCCTCAGCTGATTAATTAAGGAGAATTCGGCACGTTGCGAGCATTAAACAAATGTGCAGTAGTTTGTCACACAGCAAGGATCCAATTACTAAAATACGTTCCCTCTCTCTCAGGGCAGGCATTACGTGGCTAAAAATCTGTTAATGACAAACAGAACATCGATGAAATGATCATTGTTCATACCATTGATTGCTGTGCCTTCCCTGAGGACCAATGTCACCTGGGATTGAGTATTGAGACCTCAGAAATTAATTTTTTGAAAACAATTTATTGTGTGGAGCGTGGTGTTGGGAGCTACTGATCTGGCGTGTTGACGGGAGGGTTGCCTGGTGGTAAGATGGGGGCGCTGCTTCCTGCTGCTGCAGGTTTATCCTCCGGTAGAGAATGGATGAAGTGCGCCTTTCTGGGCTTGTAATGCCAGCACAGTATTTTCTTTAATCCTATGGAGGAGTATCACCCGCACGTCACTGAGACGGGGTGGCTCAGTCTCTGCTTTCTTCCCTGAGGAAGCCTGTCTTTGGAAAAACTGGCATTTGCCCCGTAAATATAATGGGCAGGCCCTGTTTTTCACAAACTTACCTGGGTCGCTGGTAGTTGTGATTCAAAACAGGACAAAGTTTACATCTTAGATTGGATACAGTGTGACGTACTTATCTAAGTATGGAAATCATGTTTCTCTGGTGGGGTGAGTATGATCAGATACATTGCATGCATGTATGAAGAATTAATAAGATATATTAAAAATAATATCCCTCAATATTACATGATGGTGGATAATGTCTAATCTATATACCTTGTTCTTTTTTTTTGCTTATTTATTTATTAATTAATTTATTTATTTTTGAGACAGGGTTTCTCTGTGTAGCCTTTTCTGTCCTAGACTCGCTTTGTAGACCAGGCTGGCCTTCAACTCAACAGTGATCTGTCTGCCTCTGCCTCCTGAGTGCTGGGATGACAGGCGTGTGCCACTACATCTGGCTTGTTCCTTGTTCTTAATTATCAATTGTCTCACAACATTTGTGGGAAAGATGGATGCTACTTAGTAAACATTTTGAAACCAACTTTGTATAAAAATTGTTGCATCCCTTGGCGGGACACTCAGAAAGCCTGACTAGATTATACCCCAGAATAAGTATTTGGCAGTGGAGGGCATGGGTGTGTGTGTGTGTTAAAAAAAGCAAAGTCATGCTTCGTTGGTTGATGGCTGTTTGGGGAGTATCAATGGCAATGCTGGGTCTGGACAACACTGTGTGCTTTGCAACGAGGAAGGTGTGAGTTTGAATCCCCAGCACCCATGTGAATAGACAGGCATGGCTGCACGCTGTAACCATAGCACTAGAGAGCAGAGGTGGGTGCAGTTCCCTGTCCTTGCCAGCCTAGCTGAAACAGACGTAAAAGTCCCCAGTTAGGGAAATGCAGGACTTCAGTGTGGGAACCTTGTGTGTGTGGCTGCAAATGTTCATTCTTCCAGGCTTCTGCGCTGAGGGTGACATTTCAATAGTGGTTGTCCTCATACCACTATGGCCGTTCTCAAACGGGTCTGAACGGAGTTAGGGGCCTTAGATCTGCAGGTCCATGGCTCCGAGTTTCCATTGTAAAATGTACTTCCTCTATAAAACATATTATTTTTCCTAAGCTACAAACTCCGTAGGGAAAGCAAGATCCGACGGTTCAGTATGAAATAGTGTTTGTTGAATGAATGTTCTTATCAGGAACAAGTAAATATTCAGTGGAGAAACAAAACCCTTAATTCCACAATTATTATGAAGGCTAGTTTGAGCTTTTAGTAAGGAAAATAACGTGGAATGATATTTCCGAGATGTTTAAAATAGGAATGACATGCTTCAGCAAGCCCCGTCTGGAGCCAGTGTCAGGCTTGAAGGAAACTGTTGCTGTTTACAACGTTGTGGTCTAAGGACAGAGGTGGAGATCAGACATTTTCTTAAAAAAAAAAATTGGAAATGGGCAGTAGTTTCCCCCAGGTAAAATACAAAAGAAAGTAGCGTGGATGTAGCTAGTGGCAGAACACATACCTCGAGCAAGCAAGGTCTTGGTATCAATCTCCTACACCAAAAAGGGGGTATATTATATCTGAAGTCTCCCCAGTAAGTTCTGTTTGTGTACTTGTGAAACTTTCAGCAGGAGAGAATTCAGCCGCTTACGAATTTCCAGGCAGAGGACATGATGGTGTAATGCAACAATCTTGCCAGTAGGTGGCATCAGACGCTTTTTGAGTTTAAAAAGAGTTCACAACTTTATTCTCAAAATGTTAGGCCAACTTCGATAGGATTTTTAGCAAATCAAAAGGAAGGGAAAAGATCAACCAGCTTTCCCGTAAGCACAAACCAGATAAAAATTCAGTTGCCTTTTCAACTGAGAGTGTACTGGAAAAGAAACAAACAGGAAGGAGGAATTCCAAGGTGCTTGTATGCAGGGTATGGCCGGGATGTTGAAATACTATTCTGAGAGGACACAGACAGTGCAAAGTTCCCATGTAATGGACAGTGGATGTGTTTTGCTACAAGTCAAGAGCTGCTTGAATGTTTAGCTTTAAGATGAACTACAACATTTGCAAAATGCTAAATTGCTATATTGAAAAGTAGATAATAATCTATTTGTAACTTGACACATGGATCACCTTTTTCTTTTCTTTCCCTTCCTTCTTTCTTTTTATTCCTTCTTTCCTCCCTCCCTCCCTTCCTCCCTCCCTCCCTCCCTCCCTCCCTGTTTGAAGGGGTCTCATGTAGCCCAGGCTGGCCTGGACATTGAGCTCTCTACATGGTTGAGGATGGCTTTGAGTTTACGATCCTTCTGCCTCTGTTTCCCAAGCTCAGGGACTACAGGTGTGTCAGCATGCCTGCCTAATGTGGTACTCAGGGTCGAACTCAGGGCTTTGTGTGTGCTGTGTCGACACCCTACCAACTGGGCTACATCCCAGACTGGCCGAGTTTCTTAATATTTCAGTTGAATCTAACAAGCAGTTATTGCGAGTCCATGAACGGCAGGCTGTCAGCCAAGTACTGGGGATCCATGGAACTCTTCCTCCTGTGTTAACCTTTAAGCCCCCCCTTTTTTTGGTGCATGGGGGGGGGCTCAAGGAGACCCTGCTTTCTCTCCATCACAGCCAGGGAGAGGAGTCAGCATGCCCTCTGACCATGGTCCTCTCTGCAGATCTTCCCCAGAGCAGAGACTGTTCAGTGTGGTGGAGACCAGAAAAAGAGCAGCCGACACAGTTGTGCGTCATAACCCTTCAACACACAGCGGTTGTAGATGCTCATCCAAGTTTACTTTTGGGGGCCTTTGGGAAGACGACTGGGGTAGTAAGTTACTTGCTGCATACACACGAGGCCCTGGTTCAGGATTGCCAGCATGAGCATCGGAGGCTGGAGGCTGGGTGTGTTAGTGTGTGTCTGTGACCCTGGTATATCTTGGGGGTGGGGTGGAGGAGGCTAAGGACAGAGGCAGGTGGGTCCTCGGAGCTTCTTGGTTAGCCAGTGTCATCAAATCTCTAAACTCTAGGTTTAGTGGGAGGCCCTGTCCTAGAAAAACAAATGGAAAGCGACTGAGGAATATATTCCATGTGACCCTCTCATCTTCACATGCACACACATAGACACACACAGACATACACACAAACATATGTATATGAGTACATGTACCTGCATGAACAATGCATACATACACAGACATGTTTGCCAACATGCAACACAGACAGACAGACAGACATACACACACACAGACACACACCTAAGCTTAAAAGACATTATTCTTTTTCCCATTTTTTAAAAATGTATTATTTATTACAATTAATTCACTTTGTATCCTGGCTGTAACCCCCTCCCTCATCTCTTCCCAATCCCAACCTCCTACCCTCTTCTCCCTCTATACCCTTACCCCAGTCCACTGATAGGGGAGGGCCTCCTCCCTTTCCATCTGACCCTAGCTTAGCAGCTCTCATCAGGACTGGCTGCATCATCTTCCTCTGTGGCCTGGCAAGACTGCACCACCCAGGGGGAGGTGATCAAAGAGCCAGCCACTGAGTTCATTTCAGAGACAGTCCTTGTTCCCCTTACTAGGTCACTTACTTGGAGACTGAGCTGCCATGGGCTACATCTGTGCAGAGGTTTAGGTTATCTCCATGCATGGTCCTTGGTTGGAGTATTGGTCTCTGAAGGACCCCCAGGGCCCAGGTTTTTTGGCTCTGCTGGTCTCCTTCTGAAGTTCCTGTCCCCTCCAGATCTTTTTATCTCCCCCTTCTTTCATAAGATTCCTTGCATTCTACCCAAAGTTTGGCTATGATACCTTGATCAGTAGAGTCTTTCAGAGGCCTTCTGTGGTAGCCTCCTATCCTATTCCCTGTTTTCTCCCCAATGTCTATCCCATTTGCCCTTCTGAATTTTCCCTAGGGTCCTCCTTCTTGATTAGCTGCTTTAGGTGTACAGATTTTAGTATGATTATCCTATATTATAGGTCTAATATCCAATGTCTTTCTGCTTCTGGGTTAACTCACTCAGGATGATCTTTTCTAGTTCCATCCATTTGCCTGAAAATTTCACGACTTCCTTGTTTTTAATTGCTGAGTAGTATTCCATTGTGCACTTGAACTTGATAGTCGCACCCTGAAGCAGGTTCAGCAAGAGTGTGACATGTCACATCTGATGCCTTTTTCCTCTTTACCCAGAAAGTCTTGAAGTGTGGATATTTGCTCAGGCAGCAGTGAAGAAGGATTTCCCAATTACCTTCTGAAGAGTCAAATGCTGGAGAAGAAATGAACAGCAATAACCTCAAGAGGGGCCCAAGGACAGGGATCTCTGGAAATGGCACACCCTGCTGTACAGCCGCAGAAGAAACACTTACAAGCCTGTGATTTGGGGAGGATTACTTCCTGTGCTAAGTCTTGTTCTCCTCACCTTAGCACCAGGAGCCAGAACTCCTAGCTCTTTTTTTTATTAATTTTTTATTTTCTGAACATTGGTGTTTTGCCCCCCTCCTAGCTCTTAAAGTTGTTTCAAAGCTGGTAACAGAGCACACTGGATGTGCCTCCTGGGCTCCTTTTTTTTTTTTTTTTTTTCTGAGGGGGTATTGTTCATGGCCATCAGACCACATTAGGGATGTCTGCTGTTGAAAATATCCCATCACCATCAGCCTGGTATCACTTGGTAGCAAGGTCAGTAGGTTATCTACTAGCAAAGTGAGGAAGCAGCTGGACTCCTTCCCTCTCACTGAGGAGGCGCCACAGGCCCAGAGCCACTGCTCCTCGCCCGCACTTCCTCAGAGAGGTGAGCTGTCCCTGCAAGCGGTGGCTGAAAGGCAGAGATTAAAGGACACACCTCTCGGCTGCTTCCTGGAGCCTTCTCCTGTCTCCAGGAGAAGAGTGAAGCGTTGTTTCTCTTCACATGCCACAGGCAATCTGGGAGCATGACTGCTTTTGTTGCTGATGAAAATATTATGGCCTCCGTTCCTTGTAATCAATTTACTGCTTTATGGACCCAAAGTCCTCCAGAGAATTTAATAAATTCACATAATGCCTCTAAGTGCTGCATTGCGCATTTGGAGCGCCGATTGAGCTGACAAATGTGAAAAATTCGTGTAGCTAGACAACTCCCTAGCGATTAGACATGTGTGGAAGCTGGAGAGAGCATGTTGCTGGAGAGAAGGTCAGCATTAACATACGCCGGGAGTCTCTGCTCTTGACTGCCTTTGTGTCTTTGCAGCCCTGATGGATGGGACCATCTGACTAGACATTTCGGGGGCTGTACCCATCTCCAGTGGGGATGCAGTTTTGGTTCTGTAACAGTTCGCAACTTATGGTCTGGGCGGGGAAAAGAACGCAGATGATGGAGACGGCAGAATCAATGATGAGGACAGACCGCTGGATGTAGATAATAAAATGGTCACTGAATTATGGATGGTCAGTTCCGAGGATGCCAGGGGCCTCTAAGGGAGCATTTTATAGTATAGTATCAGAGTCATTTGCTTAAAATGGGTTCACTTCAGCTTATATTGAATTTTTGTGAGTCTTCCCCTCTCCTACCCTAATTTCTTTCCAAAAGTAAACAGATTTACCAAAAATAATAAATGCAAAGACATTTTTATTATTCAAAATAATCTTTTATCTCTGTTAATATGCACATAAGCACTATGTAGAATTCTAATCAGCCAGTGCCACTCAGTATTTTGTTTTTCCTCTTTAATGTTATTTCACAGGAATGATAAGGCTATTGATAAGGCGATCTGTAGGGCTGGGGCTCAGGTCGTCCGTTTGCATTGAATTTCTAAGGGCTACCTTTAAAAAGTCAGGTGTTGCGCCGTTCAGCGTTCCTGAGAGTTTCGCCTTTGATTTTTGCATCAGTTTTGATTTTTAGCTCAGGTGAGGATTTAAGCTTTCACATAAGGACCCTGAATGGGACAGATCATTAGCAGGTAAACTAGGCCTGGGGTTTTGTAACAGCTGGTATGGGAAGCAAGCCCACACCTGCCCCACCTCTGGTGAGGGGTGGCTCGGGTTGGCCTCGGCGCCCGAAGGCTCTAAGTGCTCAATGACTGGCAGGCTGTGGACTCCCTCCTGCTGAGCCCATGGGGTTAGGGCTGCCTGTGCTGAGGACCTGGCTGCTTAAAGATGCCTAGCTGCCTTGTTGACTAGGGGGGAAATGGCTGCGTGGATTTGGGTGCTGTGAGCAATTTGACTGTTTGACTGTTCTGTGTTGTAGCACCTTCTGGGGAGCTAGGGAAGAACAGTACAGCCAAGCGCTGACAACCAGAGGCAGGCCTAGAATGAGACCCCTAGTGACTTGGGGCCTCACGCTTTTGGGCTGATACTTGAGAAGTGAGTACTGCTAGCGTGGGTCCCAGGTTAGGTCACGAAACACATTTCATTTCTTTACGTTTCTGAGCCAGCCTCTGTCTGTCTGTTCTTATCTGTCCAAAGCCAAGGAGCTAGAAGCACACAGTAGACAAGAGGCCTGCCTATAGCCCAAAAGCTAGGCAGCGTCTGTGGTAGGACAAAGTCTGGGCCTCCTGTGGAAAGATGAATTCTGGGTTCTGTGTCCTCTGCCCATACTTTTCCTAGCAGGCAGGCGGTTCTTAACTTTTTTGAATATGAGGACTTCCTTTTTCTGCTAGAAAGTTTAAAAACTCTTAGGCGACAGTAATTTTGGTAGTCGGAAGAAATGTGCTACCATCAATTCCAGGGTCTTCGTCATGACCGTGATGTCCCACACATATATATGGAAAGACTCTACCACATAGGGCCATTCAAAGAGGCCTCAGTTCCGGGGGTGCACAGGTTTTAAAATCACCAAACACAAAATTTTACTTTTAGAAGGTTTAAAAAAAAAAAAAAAGCTATGTCCTAGAGGGCAGGACAGTGCAATGACATTACCCATTTTGTGTGTAACTGTAAAGCTCTCCATTACCACGGGTCCTGAGAAATGGAAGTGTTGGGGGCTCAGTAATGTTCTCCCTGAAAAAGCGGGGGCCTTCTAGTGAGCTGTCTTTCTAGGGTCCGGCTTTCTCCAAGGGCAGTATAACACAGAGCCACACTGACTGTATTGTCTTCCCACCAGTTCTAGAGTAGGTAGAGCAGAGATGCCTCTACAGACAGGCGCCAGTCCGCACTATTACTCAAACGACAACCAACAAGGCCACCATCCTGTGAGCTTGTCATTTTATTCCGCCACTACCTTGCTGCTGTCCTTCCCGATAAGTGCACCGTCACACTTGTCGGGTCAAAGTTGCTCTTGATTGGAATACAGAAGCAGCCCATCTCCATATGTGCGCGTTCCCTTCCATTTTCTAAAATGAACATCACGAAAGGACAGAAATGTGACCTCCAAAGGCTGGATACAGACTTCAGATATTATATGGCCGCTTCATCTTTTTATTAGATTTCCTGTGTTTTTCCCCCCCTAGTTGCTAGATAAAATCCATACAAATGAAATACTGGCTCACTCAGTAAATAATAATGAAAAGGTAAATTCATTTTGCAGACCAGCCAGTACATGTAAGACATCATTTTGAATGACTGTGATGTCTTGAACTGATCACCGAGCCACGACGGTTCCTCAAAAATAATGCCCAGCTTTCGGGCTCTCTAACTGGGCCTGTGACCTTTCCTTAACCCTTTGGCTCTTAAGAAAAATTGATTAGAAAAAAAAAAAAAACTTGTGCGCAGTGTGCTGCTAAAATCACACAGGTACTGTTTGGTTCTTCTCCTCTGGTGAGGCAAACACGGAGGGTCTGGCTTCCTCCTTGCCTCCCTCAACCTTCCTCTCCTTGTCTCTTTCAGTTCTCACAATGCAACAATGGGAGTCTTGAAAGACAAATAGAAATACCTTTACACCAATTCTTTCTTGTTGTTGTTTCCCTGAGACAAGATGTCACATTGTATCTATGTTGCCCTGGAAGTCACTGTGCATTCTGGGGTGGCCTTAAGTTCATGGTGACCCTGCTGTTTTAGCTCCCCCAAATTCTAGGATTACAGGAGGGAGCCACCATACTGGACCTGGGACTAACACATCCTATCTATCTATCTATCTATCTATCTATCTATCTATCTATCTATTTATCTATTTTTGTGTGTGTGTTTGTGTGTGGGGGCCAGAGCTAGGGGTCTTCATCCATCACTCTCATCCTTACTTTTTGAGACAGGGTCTCCCCCCAAACTCAGAGCTTGAAGATTTTGCTAGTTTGCCTGGCCAGCAAATCACAGGGCATCTCCCATCTCTGCCTCTCCAGTACCAAGACCACAGGTACCACTGTGTTTTCACAGCTGTTCCTTGGGCTCTGGAGTTTGAACTCAGTCCCACTTGCCTGTGCAGCAAGCGCCTTACAGACTGAGCTGTCACCCCAGCCCCCACTAAGATATTTTAGATTTTGTCTTCAAGCTGATAATGTTTATAAATTTGTCATGTTTTCCACTTCACGTGTTTTGGAAAAGATGAAATATGCATTAGTGTATTACTATTCTTTCTTGAGTTGTGTGTGTGTGTATGTACGTGCATTAAATGACTTCACATAGAAAGAGAGGCATAAGCTCACTTCCTGTTGGCCCCACACTAAGGAGGTTCCCAGGACACAACTTCCAGTGTCCACACCGGACACGTCCCTGGGAAACCCGGGGGAGATGGTCTCTCTAGAGGCAGGGTTTTATTTGGCCTTTGCTTCTACATGGATTAAAGACAAAACTCAACAACTCTACTTTGAGTATTTACTATACATAAAGTCCTGCAAGGACCGAGGGTCACAGAGCAAATCTCTTGTCTGTGAGCTTTTTACCCTGAATAGCTGGTGAATCAAGTCCGCAGACAGCTCCAGGGTGAGAAGGCACACAGGAGGGATCAAAGAGGCACTGTACAGCTTGGTACTAAAACCGGAGATGGCCGCTTTCAGGATGGAGGTGAGAGGTAGTTAAATTCTCTTCATCCCTCTCTCCTTCACTCTCCCTTCTCCTCTCCCTCTCTTTCCCTTCTTTTCCTTCCCTCTCTCTCCCTCTCCTTCCCCCTTCCTCCCTTCTCTTCTTCCTCTCTCTCTCCTCTCCCTTCCTTTCTCTCTCCTTCCCTTCCTCTCTCTCTCTCATCTAACATTAGAATACTCGAAGTTCAGAAATGCCACCTATGTAACGGCCATGCTGCTTAGTGAAGCGATGTGCTGAGGACCGTGCTGCCAGGATCTCACCGCTGGAGGTATGTCATGGACCAATTTTACAGAGATTTAAATATCTATGATGTCACCAGGTGAGGTAATCTTATGGGACCACCATCATGTGCTGCACATCTGCGACCTTGTGTGTGGATGCGTGGCTGTGAATACACAAGTGTTTACTGAGTCTCAGAAGGTATGATTGTGTAAGGAAAGAGTCTGTGCCCTCTGCCTTCTAGGTAAGTCTTGGACTTACCTGAGAACTTGGAAGATGAAAATGACTGGGAGCTTCCCACATAGCAGCCTTCCTGCAATGGCTGGAGGGAGGCTGAGAACATCCTTGTAACTTCTGACCAAGCCAGACTCGTGGGACTCTGGATGTGAGAAGAGACAGAGGAGTATCCTATCTGTAGAGAAGCCAGGCTGGTGCTCATGTGCATCATCCTCTGTTTAACCAGGAAACTCCTGGATCAAATATGGCCACTGAGAGGAGGAAGGAGTGGCCAGCCAGAGGGTGTGTATCTTGGCTTGAGTCATGAAGGTAGGGAAGGCACCCGACGGCCAGACAGTAGATGTGACGGGAGTCAGGCCCTTGGCTGGGATCCTTTCTTTTGCTTTCTCCTGAAGCTATCCTTTCTGTTGCTTTCTCCTGAAGCTGTCTGGGAAATTGTTTCAGCCTCTATTTTCTTATCTGTAAACCAAGAGTTAGTTCCCCCACTGTCTTCTGGTCATCAGAATTAAGGAGAGAATGTGGACAATTTAGTACAAGGCCTGGTGCAAAGCACCGACCCACAGTAGTCATGACTACATTTTTGTTTGGCTGCTGGGATGGGTGACACCTGTGCTTCTCTTTGTGTTTATAGGGTGGTTCTCCCCGAACTCAGACAATCCTTAGATGTGTACTGTAAGAACCACTTTCTAGTCGGTGCATAGATTCAAAGCACAACACGTCCTTCCGATAACTCCCCTAGGCTCAAAATTTGATCTATTTTAGCAAAAGACAATCTTAGACTCATTCAGGGTTAATAAGCTCTCTGGGAGAACGGCTGAGTTCCTTTGGACTATAGTTTGGCTTCTCCCCCATTGGTGTATAAACACACATATGCACAAGTACACACACATGTACACACATAGCCAGGGTCGGTGCCGCACGCCTGTAATCTCAGCACTCAGGGAGGCAGAGGCAGGTGGATCTCTGCGAGGCCAGCCTGGTCTACAGAGCGAGTCCAGGAGAGCCAAGGCTACACTGAGAAGCCCTGTCTCGAAAAACCAAAAAGAAAGAAAGAAAAAACAAAACAAAACAGGATACACACATGCACACACCTACACGCACACACAGGCGCACGGGTATATACATGCTCCAACATATCCTCACACACAAGCACATGCACACTCACATGCATACACATGCACACACACACATGTACATATACACACATACAATTCTGTTCATTTTCACAGGCTGAGGAGCAGGGTGGAAAAGCAGGGAGCTTGCTCATTCCATGGGGGCAAAAGCCACAGACAGTGGCTGTTAGCACAGCACAGAAGAGTGACGTGCAGGGGGAGGAGCTAAAGGCGAGCATGTTCACCCAGTCAACACCACTAGCTGCTCTTCCCTCTGGCCTTCCCCACTGACTTTCCTGTACCAGAAAGTCAACTAGCGGCAGAGACTGATTTCCTCAAGATCTCTGGGGATGATGGAGAGGGCACCACCGCCCGAGGAAGAAGAGGGACATTTGAAGTGCCACAGAGCAAATTTGTCACGTCTTCCTTACCAAGACGCTATGAATTATCCACATGTCTCAGTCCAGAGACAGACGGACTGAGTTTACCCTCATGTGGGTGGATTCTGCAGCTAAAAGTATTCTTTCGATTAGTTATTTTATCTGGTATTCTGTGTGTGTGTCTGTGTGTATTGTGTGTACATGATGTGTGCCTATGTGTGGATATCAGAGGACAACTTTTGGGGAGTCTAAACTTCTACTACGGAATCTAGGGTAAAACTCATGTATTTGGGTTTTCCTGGAAAGTGCTTTTACCTGCTGAGCCATCTCACTGACCATTCTTTTTGGCCTTAGAGAGTTGTACAATATTTTAGAAATGATCATTTCTTAACTTCACAATTTTATTATTTTACGTGTGTCAGTGTTTTGGAATGCACGCATGTTTGTGCACTGCATGCGTGCAGCACCTTTGGAGTCCCCAGAAGGGTGTTGGATCCCCTGGAGCTGGAGTTACAGTTACTTGTTAGCAGCCTTGCATGCTGGGAATCAAATGCAGGTCTTTGAAAGAGCAGCTAGTGCTTTTAACCACAGAGCCATCTCTCTAGCTACTAGACATTATTCATACTTGTCAGAACTAGATACTTCTTGACTAAAAAGGCAAGTATTTATGCTCTCTTCCTTCTAGAAAAATGACACTAAAAAGTACAGGTAAGTCAAGTGGACTGGTCAAGCTGTTTGAGCAGGTGAGCGTGTCTGTAGCTGGGCTACAGACAACCTAGCAGGTGTCTGTCTGCATAAGGAACCTAGAGGCCTCATGGGAAAGGACCCAACCATAAAAGGCAGGAGCCAGGCTTCAAGAGTACAATCCCAAATGAAGGCCTAAGTAAGCCTGTGGGGAGAACAACTTACAATCTGGACATGGGCAAATGCAAAGCTGTTGGCTAGATTAGAGCAGTCAAGAAGCCAAGTGGAAATTTCTGGTTTCCTTGAAGCCTGAATTGTGTCATGTGATGTTTTGCCCAGGTTGGCTGGTGAGAGGGCACCTGATGAGCTCTCATGTGCAAGGGGTGTGACTATGGCCAGCAGAGAACATCCGGGGGTGGACTCTGAGGAGAGGAGATATGGAGGCTCAAGCAGAGTGAGACATCACTTTTTTAGATCAACATCATTGCACTGATCTTCATGCTTTGGCTCTTAATTTTGCAGAGAGAAACATTTCAGAGAGCTTCTCCTGACAATCCAACTGAGCCTTGTGGCTTTTGCTGACTTCATGTTGCCCTTTGAACTGGTAATCCCCTAAGATTCATCGTCCCCAAACAGCAGGAAGTAGATAAAAAAGGACTATAGCCCCTTTTCCTATTAATCTCCTACCTAAGGTTCTGTGGGGATAGATATTGGAGGGGAGGTAAAGGTGCTTAAGAACCCTAACTAAACTAGGTTTGGTGAAAACTCTTAAGCCTACAGTAAGGGAGGATCAGGGAGAACTGCTCTCCTGACAGGACTTAACTTGGACCATGCTGCTGAAAGGGTGGAGGGTGGGGAGGGTGGTGGTCAGCACAGAGCCTCTGGAGCAGCTTTGAAGACAGACATGGAGCAAGTTTGAGACTTACATCTACAAATCAGTTCTGCAGCATCTTAGTCCCCATTTCCACTTCTACCATGAAATTTCAGAGACTGGGTTCCTAACACATGTGTTCCAGGGGAATAGGTCAGTCTGCAGTCGCCTGGGAGTCTCAGCCTGGCAGGTGGGGGTCGTTAGAGCATGCTTTGGGGTTTGGTGACTGCTGGGGAGAGATTGGGAAGATGTTATACGGGCCATGGTGAACCAGGGAGCTTGGAACCTTCCATCCGGGATGTCCCTATGGTGTTGTCCCCAGTCGGAGCTCACAGGCTAGCCCTTACCCTCTTACAGCAACTACTCAGTGAATCCCGGTTACCTTGAGAAGAGGGGAAGGCTTCGGCCCCGTAGATGTCAGTCATAGGGGCAGTTCCAAGGGGCTCAGAGCTGAGCGCTGTAGGAGGGTGGCATCCTTGGGCTGCAGGAATAAATCCTCCCATCCTGAAATTAGGATGTAGGGGTGTGTCACAATCTGTCACAGAGGGACTTATTTTTTCAGAGATTAATGGAATGCACCAAAGGACATCTTCGGACTCAGGGAGCTAGAAGTCAGCGTGGACTGTCAAAGCAAGCCATAATGTCTTTAGGATTTGGGAATCTGGAGTAGGTTTAGAGCTGAAGCCCGACTAGAACAAAGGAGCTACATTTTCCCAGGGGAGATACTGGTCCTCGAACCCAGACCTGATGCATGTTAAGTGCTTCATGACCAAATGACTTCTAGACCTTTAGGCTTTAGAGTTTTAGGTCTGGTCTTTAAGTTGGTAAGCAATGCCAACTTGTGGTCCTCATGCTTCAACTTCCTAAGTAGCTGAAATGACAGGCCTGGCACCACCACTGTGAAGGGCTGAGCCACCTCTCTCGTCCCCTGTGAGACTCAGACATGATGTAACAACGACAACCCAGATAGCGCACACTGAGTGCTCCCTGCTGACCAGCACTCATCCACAGCCTTGCGTCATGACCTCATCTTTGATCCGTAGGTCATTTTACTCATTTGGAAGATGAGGGGCCCGAGGAACAGTGAGTGGAAACAGCTGGCTCGAGGTCGCACAGCTGACAAGCAGCAGCGATGAGTTGCTGACTCAGGCAAAAGGGAGGTCAGAAGGAGGAAAGGCGTTCTTTAAGGCAGGTGGGGTGGGGCTGGAGAGATGGCTCAGTGGTTAAGAGCAACGGCTGCTCCTCCAGAGGTCCTGAGTTCAGTTCCCACCCGCATGGTGGCTTAACACTATCTCTATTGGGATCTGATGTCCTCTTCTGGTGTGCAGGTGTACATGATGACAGAGCACTCATATACGTAAAAACACCTAAAGGGATAATTGTTGAAAAATGGTTTTTTAAAAAAAAAAACCTCTAAAAAAATAAGAAAGAGAGAGAGAGAGAGAGAGAGAGAGAGAGAGAGAGAGAGGAGACAGGGCAGAAAACAATTACAACAAAACGCGGTGGCACAGGCCTTCAATCCCAGCACTTGGGAGGCAGAAGCAGGTGGCTCTCTGTGATTTTGAGGCCAGCCTGGCCTGGTCTACAGAGTCATTCCAGGATAGTCAGGGCTACACACAAAACCCCTCCCCCTTGAAATCCCTCCTCCCTACCAAAAAATGAGATGGGGGAGGGTCTGGAGCTTTGAGAGCTTGAGAGTGGGTCTGGCAGGGCTCTTTGAATAACAGTGTGGGGCATGGTGGGCCATCATCTGCAGAACTGTGCGGGATCCACACACTGATAAGTCTCTGCTCTCCCTCCCCAGGGTATAGCCCCTTGAGGGGCGTGGTCTCTTTGTGTTAACTGAATAAGGGATGAAAGGATAAGTAGTTTTGGAGACAAAACGATTACTCTGTAACTCTCTCTGTTCTTTAAAATTTAAGTTGTTTCTTTTTTATGTTTCATGCCGTCCTTCTTTAGGTCTGGTCAGAAAAGAAACAATGTATCGGGGTGATGTCCGGTTTAGAAACCGCCCCTGATCACAGTAGTGCAGCATTATTCTCAACAAACGGGAAGTGTTACCGGTGTTAGTCATCATCTTGCCCTATTTGCTGGAAGAGGCTAGGTGGCTTAGCTGCAGAAAAAGGATCCAGGAATGGCGGTGAACACCTATAATCCTAATACCTGGGAAGCTGAGGCAGGAGGATTGTGGAGCTGAGGCCAGCTGGGTCTACATAGTGAGACACTGTGAAAAACAACACATCAAAGCAAAAAGAGGGGGAACCAAGTATTTCATTCTCCCAGACAACTTTGTGTTCCGTCCTCATAAAGAATAGACTGACAAATTCTGACGTTTGGCCCCAGGGAGGGGATGGGAGTGGCCAGAGATCTTTAACCCAAACATTTTGTACTAAAGTAAAATAATGGAATTTCCTACTTCCACCCAGCCCTACCCAGACCTCTTCCAATATTTTCAAGGCACGTCTTGTTTTTTTATTGCCCTTGCATTAACACGTCCACTTCAAGGAGCTTACCATGACCCAGGAAATGGAGGCTGACTAAAAATGGAGGAGGGAGACAAGGAGACATAAAAGGAATTTTATGTTCTTTTAAAGGAGTCATTAAAGTATCATAAAATAAGAATCCTTGAAGTACATGTCTTGTTTAGATAGGACTCTGTCTGTGGCGAGGCAGAGGGCACTTGGTTTTGGCAGTTAAGTCCTGGGTCGAGTTTTCAATGTTCAGCTGCATGTGGGAAAAGCTGCTTCAGTCCTTTAACAAAGAGAAAGGCAGCAGGGGTGAGTGTGGGAGGGTCAGAGCTACAGACCTCAGCTGAGCCTACAGTGCCTTCCAAAAATTCAGCCCAAGGTGACCTTGGCATAGGCAGCACCTTGAAGAACCAGCAGGCCCCAGGCCCCGCTGTCGGCCACAGGGTCGTGGAAACCCTTCCCTCCAATGCAACCTCAGAGACAGCCATCTGGGGCTACTGTCTCGGATCAGGATGCTGGCTCTAACCTCACTAACTCGGGCCGTGATCTGCTTGCTGAATCTGCGGGGTGCCTCTCCCCCCTCTGTACAGCACAGCCTGGAAGCTGAGCCTTAGCGAATGTGTCTGCAAAGAGTCGGAGATATGTGACTTTTATTCACACATTGCTGTCCTGCTTCAGCAGTGGAGGATGGCTGGGCAGACTGGTTGGAGCAGGAGCTGAGGCAATCTCGTTGCCACAGAGGTTTCATTGGGCAAGGCAGGATCTGTGTTCTGTTGTGCTTGCTTTTGTTTGTATTTATAGAAAGCACAGCGGGAAGTCTGGGCATGGAGGCTCAGGCCTTGATCCCAGCACTTAGGAGACAGAGACAGGATGATTTCCTAGTGTCTGAGCTGGCTTACATACTGAGGTCTATCTAAAATAAGCACACAAACAAACAATGCTCCCATCAGGCTGTTCTTGGCCATCGACTTGACTACATCTGTATCCAAGGAGCTGGGTACACCTGTAACGGATTCTGTTCTTAAATAAATCATTTAAAGTGGCAAGATCCACCTTTAGTCTGGGCGGCAGCTGATAGAAGGGACCTAGAAGAAGGAAGCTTTTTCTCTTTTTGCCTGCTTGCTCTCGCTTGTAAATACATGCCCTCGCTGGTGTCAGAGCCCCCTTCATTGGGATTCTGCCATATACCGAAGATCACGGACTGAACAACTGCTGGATTCTTGAATCTTCCGTTGGTAGACGGCCATTGTTAGACTAGCTGGAGCACAGCCTGTAAGCCACTCTGATAAACCCTGCACATGTGTGTGAGTGTGTGTGAGTGTGTGTGTGTGTGTGTGTTTATTCTGTAAGTTCTGTTCCTCTAGATAACTCTTACTAATACACTCCCCATCAGAACAACACAAAATGCCTGTGATGAATTTCTATCACAGGGTTGGAATTCTTCGGATTTTTACAAGTCCACCAGTCTTCCCGGGGCACTGGACTGGACTGGGCTGGAACGCCCCCGGGAGTCATTCCGGGTTGAGTGGTGAAATCTTGGAAAGCAGAGGTGTGGTAAGACTTGGATAGGAGTCCGGGGTGGGGACAGTGGTGATCGCTCAGTAGGTGAAGGCACTTGTGGACGAGCTTGGTGACCTGAGCTGTAACCTGGTGCCCGCCTGGGAGGAGAGAACTGATTCTTGTGAGTGGTCGTGTGACTTCCGCACTCATGCCATGGAGCACACACCCATGTGCACAAATAAATGAATGCATGAATGACTAAATAAATAAATATATAAATTTAATTAAAAAAAAAACATACCAGCATGGGAGTCAGTGTAGTATTTAGATGAAGGAGAATCAGATAAAAAAAAAATAAATCAAGCTAACAGTGACTGAGTGTGAAAAGCTGAGCCTGTTTTCTCACAAATCCTTAGCAGAACTGAACGAAATGCCCTTCCGGATGCTGAGAGTCAAGAAAGGGTCTGTCCCCAAAGTGAAGGGAGGCTCTCTACCGCTGAGGTGCACCGCGGCCTGAGAGCACTTATGTACTCCCTACACACAGAAGCATAGCGTCAGTAACTCTCCAAAGAGGAACGCTTCCTAGGACTATAAAACCCTCCGCCTCACAGCTCAGCACCCACCGGCCAGAGCGCACGCTAGGGTTCACACATAGCGCTGCACACCTGGTGCTTTTCTGCAATCGTCTCTCTGCTCTTTCTTTGTTCCTCGTCACTGGATCACGAGCGTTCTCAGAGCGCATTAGCCGACCTTTGTCAAGGGCAAAGGGAGGAGCAGACTCACACACACACACCTAATGAACTTGGGAAGGTAGGGGCAAGAATCGAGTTGGTTTACCCAAAGAACGACACCGCTTCTGGGATAGAGAAGAGTCGAGGGGAAGCTGGAACTCTGAGGAGGACAAATATTTGCGGAAAGTTCCAGGAAGGAAGGTCGCGATCACTAAAGCGGGAAATGACATGCAACTTCTAAAGGCGAAGCAGATCACTTTTTTTTTTCTTTTTCTTCCTTCTATCAGGAGCAAGAAGAGAATGGAGTGTTGTCCTTTAGTTAGATAGGAGAGGAGGAGGCCTACTCGTGACATCAAATCAGAAGGTCACAGGACCCTCAGAGCCTTTTGAAAAACCTCTCTGCATGATGAGGCGAACGGGGCTGCCGGGAACAGGTAACACACTCTTGAGGAGAAAGAGAAGGCCAAAAGAAGGCGGGAGCAGCTGATTTAAATAAGCGGGACCTGTATCTAAGCGTGGCCCAGATGGTTCACATCCAAGGGTACTAAGAGAATTGGCTGAGGCGTTGGGGACCATAAATTGAATATGAGTCAGCAATAGGTAATGCTATTATTTATAAAAGGGAACATGAGTGAGAGACGTATTAACAGGAATGCAACAGGAAAAGGGCAAGGCCTCCCGCTCTGACACATGGCAGGGATCAACTGTTATTTAGAGTGTAGTTACGGACTTTGTTTGCTGTGTATTGGAAGGGGGGACGGAGTTGAAGGAAATCACCAGGAAGTGATGAATGGTGCAACAGCGATACCCAGGAAGCCCAAAGACTGGCTGAAAACTTTCCCAGTGTTTTGCCATCTCAAACAGGAGCAGCAGCTTCTGGAGCAAGCTCCCTCTGGTGTGGCTTCTCTTTTTACATGTTCTCTGTCTATGTAGCCGTGTCTCAGTTAAAAGAAGTGGTTTGTGGGTGGTCCATCCTGTTTCCTAAAGAGGGGCATGGTGGAGTTGCTATATACCGATATAAAGAAAATTGCAGGAGAGCCTAGCATGGTGGCACACCCTCTAACACCAGCACTGGGAAGACAGAGACAGACAGATCTCTGAGTTTGAGGCCAGCCTGGTCTACAGAGTGAGTTCCAGAATAGCCAGGGCTACCCAGAGAAACCCTGTCTTAAAACAAACAAACAAACAAACAAACAAACAACAGCAACAACACAAAAAAAACTCCAAACTAAAACCCCAAACCTAAAAGCAAAGGACCCACACCATTTTATTTTTATTATTTTAATTTATGTATATGTGTCTATCTATGTGAGTGTATGATATATGTGTGCAGGTTCTTAGAATGCAGAAGATGGTGCTGAGTCTCAGGAGGAGGATGGAGTTATAGACTTGTGAGCCACATGATGGGGCCATGGGAAGTGACCCTGGGTCCTCTGGAGATTAGCAGTGCTCTTAACTGTTGGGATATCTCTCCATCCCCAAATTCTTTCCTTCCTTCCTTTCTTTGGTTCTTTCTTTCTTTGGTCCTTTTCTTCTTTCTTTCTTTCTTTCTTTCTTTCTTTCTTTCTTTCTTTCTTTCTTTCTTTCTTTCTCTTCCTTCCTTCCTTCCTTCCTTCCTTTCTTTCTTTCTTTCTTTCTTTCTTTCTTTCTTTCTTTCTTTCTTTCTTTCCTTCTTCCTTCCTTCCTTTCTTTTTGAAGGAGGGTCTCACAAGGTAGCTTAGGTTGCATTCAAGCTCAGGATCATTCTGCTCAGTCTCTTGAGAGGTGGGATTGTAGGTGGATGTCACTGTATCTGGCTAGTTCCCCCCCTTTAAGCAAGTGTAGGGTTTGGGCTCAAAGCCTATGGAACTAAAATTATTTCTTGGACTTCATAAAAAATATAGGTATAATATATATATATATATATATACAAAGGGGGCATAAATAAAAATATACCCCATGATTAATTATATTAGCTAAAATTTAAATTTACTCCTTTATTCTCTTTGCAATTATTTATACGTCTCTGTTATTTATGCCAAGGATATGGTTTCCAGGGCAGTGTTTTAAGTTTTCTTTAAAACAAGAAATTTATTAACTAAAATATGTGAACTGATTTACAGGGAAAAATATTACTTTGTTTCACAGAATCTAAAGATTCACATTCCCCTGATATTTATATTTTCTGAAATCATGATACATCATGCAAATGATGCACTCCTGGTACACTCAGGAGCCAGGTCCAGCAGTATGCTTGGTGGGGTGGTAAAGTGGGGGTGGAGTGGAAGAGTGTGGGGTGGGGTGGGAGAATGGGGGAGGGGTGGGAGAGTGGGGGAGGGGTGTTGTCCTACTTTCAGCTGACATTCATGGTGAATTCAAAAGAGGTCAGCCTCAGAGCATTTCAGACTCAAAGACAGAAGTAAATAAATAATACCAAATGGCAGTATTCCAACGGGGTGGGTGGAGGGAGTTATGGGATATAAGTACGTGGTGCTTGGCAACCAGTTGTTGAGGGACCCCCTCCTCCAGTTTGATGCCTTCTCACTTCAACAGGGCCCTATACAGACGCAATACCTTTACCCTTAACCCCCAAAGGGTCCAGTGGTAAGAGCTTCAGCCCCAAGGCCAGGCTGCAGTGGATGCCAGGCAACCCTGGGGTGGGCGTGGCTTAGCCTTACTTTGTATTCCTTTAATGTTCATTGCATATCAACCCGAGGCTTTGCTGGGCCTGTCCCTGAGGCTTGCTTGGCCTTTTGTGACATATACATTATCCTTGTTTAAAAATTTCCAGGCACCACATAATGAGGCTGTAGGCTTATGAAAGATAAAGGTGGGGGGAGTTTTCTGAGATATGATGCTAGACTGAAGATCAATAGCATGGAGTAGCAGACACCCTGCTCCCAGACTCAGACCACAGCCTTCAGCATCCAGTTGGATGCTTTCCTCATGGGAGCTCCCAAGGACATACACAAGGAAGGTGGGAAGAAAGGAAAGAAAGAAGGCAGGCTCTCTTGGTCTTTGCCGGAAGAGTCCAGGTATGGCCGTGCTGTGAGTGCTGGGCAGCTAGGGGCCAGTAGCAGCCCGCAGTCCAGACCTCCAGCCTCCCCTGCACGTTCGTATGGCATACCATTTGCATACTCTAACGAGATGGGCTGTAATTGGCCTTCATTGATTTTGTTTTCATTGAGCTAAAATAGAGTCACAGCTTCTTAGGCTAGAAGAACTGATTGATTTGTGGTAGAATTCGGGACCATTCGGCTGAAGAAATAATTAATTATGTTCTTATTTAGTAATCATCAAGGTTTGGTCGGTTTCTTTGTAGCAGAGTGTGCTCAGCAGAATCAAATTTTGTCAAAGCATGCCTTAAAATAGACACCTCCACCCAGCGAATGGACGTCTCTACTTATTATTTTTATGAAATCTATATAATACCCTTCATAAGGAGGAAGATAATACTTATAATTTTAAAAAGAAGAATCCCCTGCTCAGATGTAGCCCATAGACTCAGTCTCCAAGTGAGTTCTCTAGTAAGGGGAACAGGGACTGTCTGGCATGAACTCAGTGGCCTGCTTTTTGATCACCTCCCCTTGATGGGAGAGCAGCATTGCCAGGCCAGAGGAAGATGATGCAGCCACTCCTGATGAGACCTGATAAGCTAGGGTCAGATGGAAGGTGAGGAGGACCTTCCCTATCAGTGGACTGGGGCAGGAGCATAGGAGAAGAAGAGGGCAGAAGGGTGGGATTGGGATTGGGTCACAGCCAGGATACAAAGTGAACAAACTGTAATAAGTAATAAAAAGAAGAGTTTGTGCCGAGCAGAGGCAATCTCTAGTGTGCTTCTAGGCATCAACACACAGGAATTATATCTTTCTCTTCTTCATTTTCTTTTCTTTCTGTTAGTCTCTCTGTTAATCTCTCTGCATCTGCCTTTCCATTCATCCACTTTTAAAATCCATCCTGTGCATCTTTGAATCCATCTAATCATCTTTCAACATTTTCCCGAAATTCTTCATGAGTTAATTCAGAGTGGGTGAATGGTCTTGCCACCATTGTCTTTCAGTTTATGGAACTGGGAGCTGGTTCAGATTGGCCCCAACACTGGGACGTCAGGAAAGGAAATAGCCTGGTGTGATTACCCTGATGTGTGTGTTCACTAAAGCAGATAAGGATGCTTGATAGGCCACCCTCTGGAGGAAAGATAGCTTGGAATTTTGAATTGATTATAATGAAAAGGTTTTGAACTGGTTTAGTTTCATGCCAATCTTTTCCTTTTAAGATTTTGTTTGTAACAACGGTGTCAATTTTGCATGTAATTTGTCACTGTTATTTAGTGAGTTCCATTCACTAAACTGAGGCTTTCTATCCTTTGGGGAACAGATAAAGAGATATGCTATGGGTATAAGTGAAAAGCCATTCTTCAATCAGAGGACGGTTATTGCTTGGCTCAACAGTGTGAGGCACTGCTGTATGGTCTTCAAAGAGAAGGAAACATTGTCACTGCTTGGAAGCCTTTTATAAAGTGGACAGAAGTATTTGACAAAAGTCCACCTGTGAGTCAGCAGTTTAGAACAGTGCAGACAATATCACATACAGTTGATTGCTAACCCCTCAGAACTCCCGAGTATTTGGCTGAATGATATGAACGTGGTTCCTCTCCTTCTGCTCTACACAATTGGGAACTTCGTAAGGGCTTAACCTAACACGTATGTAAACAGTGTACTTAGCTAAGGTATGCAACAGAGAGCAATCCTGGATTGTCATCACCAAGAGGGGAAGTAAATACTCTGGCTAAACACTTTGACTATTAGATTTGACATTGTTTATATAAAACTCATAATTTTTCAATATGACCTCTTGCTGAGAAGTGAAAGGAACACGAGCAAAGACAATATATTTTCCTCAGCCACTAGGGCAAGTCTTAGAAACAGTTCACGTGTTTATGTTTATACATTGACACCCATGAATTTGAACTTATCCAGATGGTATGTTTCCTAAAGTCAAGGAACTAAAGAAGTGATTTAGCCACAAGAGAAACCTAGTTACTTTCCATACATGGAGAAATAACAACAAAATTTATAAAAGATGATCATTTTTTGTCTGTATCATTCATTAATCAGTTCAACTCAATGATTATGTTCTGAACGTTTTCTATATTTTCAGGCATTGTAGTTGGCTCACTTGAAATTGAGCTTTGACTCTTTATTTAAAATAGTTCTTTCACTTTAAGATACAATGGAAGCCTACATCATTTTATTCTGAATATTTTCCTCAGAAGGGAGGTTATATAGTTAAGGTGACCAGATGCCCTGGGTTGACAGGACCAAGACTAGGTAAGTAGGCATTAGATCATATAATCCTTAAACTCAAAAGGTCAAGTTTGTCCCAAGATTTCGTTGGAGATTTTTGCTACATTCTAATTTAGTGGTTTTGCTGACATTTTGATAAACAGACCTTAGAATCTTTATTAGTTGTTTTTTTTTTTTGTGAAAAAATTAGGGGAGGAAGGGTTTATTTTGGCTCATGGTCTGAGGGTACAGTCTATCATGGTAGGACAGCAGGGCAGAGTAAAAGGCATCTGGAGTGTTTGGAGCAAGTGGCTGTAAGTCCTCCTGTTTGTGGAGCAGGAAGCAAAGGGACGGAGAAGGGAAGCAGGTCTGGGTTACAGCACTCAGGGCCTCCCCACAACGATCCACTTCCTCTACCTAGACTCCACTTCCTAAAACAGTGCCCCCAACAGGGTTCTGAGTGGCTAAGCACAGGAACCCACGGCAGGTGTTTTACACCAGAGCAGATCCTCAGAGCCTCTTCCGTTCCCTTGGGGTCAGGCAAAGAGTCTGCTCAAGAGTTAGGACCAGGCTCTTTAAGAGCGTATTTATCTCCCACTTTTTAGATTTTGCCACAAACATAGAATTTGGCACTTCCACCTGGAGTACCCTTCAGAATCTTCACATGAACCTGGCAAGGTGAGAATCATTGTACACATTTTGCTGCTGGAGTGAGCACTGGGTCTGAATGTCTCTCAGTTTGAATTTCGTCTATTGCTTCTTTGGAACCATAATAAGTTTTTACATGGCCGCCCTTGCTTTACATTCATTATAAGCTTTAGGCACTATAGCTGAGCAGATTCTATTCAGCTACTCTAATCTGACAGTACTGTCCTGGCCTGGCCTCTGTCCTACCATGTGGCCATTATCTGCCATTTCAGTCTGGATCTGGCGCCTGCCTCTTCAATCCCGTTCCCATGAGGACTACTCACTTGTTCCCATCTGAGACCCTCTAACTGGGATCAGAAGTCCCACCTTAACTCTCCAGCCCACCTATTGGCCATTTAGGTCTTCATTTGACCAGTCAGAAGATGATGGAGATCAATGTTTACATAATATCGAGATAGGAGATGCCTGACAATACTAAAGTCTGGCCTGTAATCAGATCTCTGTTAGAACAGAAATCAGCATTTGACCAACACAGGGGCAATCTTCACATGGTGCCCAGAAGATTATCCACATGCTCCTTATCAGTTCCACCGCTTCTTACCTGTGAGTCTATGAAGAAGTCTGTGGTATCCTTATCTCCAGGATCCTCAACTGGACAGCACTATGACCTCACAGAGCTTAGGGGAAGAGGAGATGTAAAGCACGTGAAATGCTGAGTGGTTTGGATCCATAGAAACCCTGAGTAAATATGAGCTGTTTTTGTCCATGATCAAATCGCTGTTTACAGGTGGCCCTTGATAGCTCCGTGATCCTGGGGAAATCAGTCACATCTCTGGACTACAGAATCAAACTTAAAAAACAAACAAACAAACAAACAAACAAACCCCAAATCTTAGAGGATCATGGAAAACCAAAATAGTATACTCATTGTCAAATGAAATAATGATGTACCATATGAATTATGAATATTTAGTATGTTATTGTATTTAGCATCTTAGAATAAAATTGTCCATTTTACAACCTTGTTATTAACTCAGTTTCCAGTTTTCCCTGAAAATTCTATCAAAATATCCTAGCAAAGGAGACAGATACTCAAGGACTCACTTATTAATTGTTTCTGTCTTAAGTTTTCCCAGCTGTCTTCTGTGAAGGTCACACAGGATTACAATCCCAGGCTTCTCTACCAGCTTCTAACACATGCTATGAATTTTGACCAGGTAGTAGAAAAGGCTTTGTGAGTGGATATGATATAGGACAATTATTTTGTATAGCAGACCGAAACCAGTCATTCCTAAGGATGCATTAACATAGCAATCCATATCTGAAAATGGGTGCATACTTTAAAGAGGGTCTACTTCCCTTATCTATCTATCTATCTATCTATCTATCTATCTATCTATCTATCTATCTATCTATCTAGACAGAGTTTCTCTGTGTAGCCTGGACTGTCCCAGAACTCACTCAGTAGACCAGGCTGGCCTCAAATTCAGAGATCCAACTGCCTCTGCCTTCCAAGTGCTCAGATTAAAGGCATGTGCCACCACCCTGGCACTTATTTACAATGACATTTTAGGGTATGTGGGGTACAGATTGTCAGTACCATCTTAAAGACAAGAAAAACTGCAGTCTTACTTCAAAGGTACCATTAGGTGATGAATGTCAAAATGGCTTTCCTAACTGTACAATCCATGATCCTCTCTCTCTGTATATATATCATCATCTTTTGGAAAGGATGTTGATTTGGGAGTTTTGAGTAAATTTTCGTCCAGAGGCGATACACTATTTAACTAGAGTCTTAACTATCATTTTATGTGACATTTTACAGATGAGTAACTGTGTCCCAAACTCTGACACTGTAATGAAATTCTATGATGACCACCCAGAGCTGGTGCAAACCTAACCGGTTAAAGGAACAGTGTTGGTCAGGATGGCTCACACTTCAAATGCTAGCCCCAGATTGGAGGGCTGGGCTGCATATACTTCCGTACTACAAATTCAGGAGTTTCCACAGTTTCTCCAGGGTCAGTCGTTAAACAAGAGGAGTGTACAGGATAACCCACTTACAATGACGGTTTCATTATAAAGGACACACATAGGTGGAGTCTAGGTGGTCCCTCTTCCAGCACCTTCGTGGTTTCACTGATGAGGAAGCTCACCAAAACGTCAGTATCCAATGTTTTCCTTGAACTCCCTTATCGCCTGGTGCTGGAGAAGGAACATTGGGCCTCACATCTGCTAAGCAAAATAATCTCAAGAGCTATGCCTGCCATAGCCCTTACTGGTCTCTCATCAACTCAACCGTTGGCTGCACTCTCTAAGTGCCCACCCCCTCATGGAGATTTCATGGAATCTCCTAGGTCAATATTTTAGCTCTCTGGTCACATAGTTGCCCTTTCTGGTGTGTAATCAAGCCCATCTTAGCGCAGATGTAAGGATGAGATACAGCCATGGCAAGAACCACAGGGACACTTCCAGCTATAGGAACATCACTAAGGTGTGGGAACGTCCTCCCACGAAGCTCAGACAAGAACATTTTCTTTATTGTCTAGAACGATATTTTAGATAGGACAAGGATAGATCAAAGCTTAAGTTAAAGCATGATGAAGGACTGAAGAGATATCATGAGGTTGATGGCGTTTCTGTAGGGGTTTGATCCAGGCTTCCTAATATCTTTTCTAGAGTAATGCATGTGGGACCCTCTAAACATTTCCCATGTGGGAAGTATTCTGAATTGGTTGGTTCAAATCCACGTGCTTACAGGGGTTACATGGCTTGTGGGACTGCTAGGGTGGTAGCGATGTCTCTCCAGGGTAGAATGTCTTGCAATGAGCCACACTCAGAGTAGGGCATTCACTTATTTAATGGGGACTGATTAAGCGGATATCATAGACTGGCAACCATCACAGGTGTGGAGGGCACAGATGGGGCCAGAGCAGACAAATGCTCTGGCCTTTTTTTTAAAGCTCTCCTTCAGGTTGGGAGAAGCAGACAATAAGCAAATAATCACCTATGAGTATGCTGGTCAGGTGGTGGGAAGGAAAGCAAATTGAATGCCCAGAAGCTGTCGCTGCTCCTCAGCCGGCCCGGGCAGGGGAGGCTTCAGCAAGCCTCAGACTCTGGGGCAAAATTCGTAATTTGTTGTTGCTGCTGCATGCCCTCTGGCTTAGGGAAGAAAAAAAAAATCTGTCCCTGAATGTTTAGCGAGCCTGCTTGGCCTTTCGATTGTGCGGTGATTAAATGCCAGCCTATGGGGAATTAGTTTTATTTTAATTCAAGGTTAAACATAGGAAAGACCTCCCACTTCTTCCATCTATCAAAACTCAGCTGTGGCTCTTCTCGAGGTGTCGGCTCGTCTTTGAAGCCTCCTCTGACCTCCCCTCGCTAATTGCGTTTCATTCTTGCTCCTGGCACTTAACTTACAGGTGCTGTGTTCCATTTCCGTTGTGCTGCAGATGGGCTTGTAGGTGCACACGCACCATTCTGCCAACAAAATGTGGAATTTTCTTGGAGCCAGAGGCTCTATTTTCATGTTATTCTTACTGTATCCATCTCCCTCTGTCCTAAGGAACTTTAGAATGCTTGGTACACAGCACCTGTTCAATTGGCTATTGATTGCGAGGGAGACACCTGCTTGCATGCCTAGCACCGCTGATATCTGATTTGCATTATGTAAGTTTCTTAGCTCATTTCCACCGACTTCCCAGATGAATACATTTTTTTTTTTCAACCGGCTCTTTAAGGCATTAGTTTCTTAGGAGAACATTCCAAAGTCAAGACTTCTCGATGAGATAAGAAGTGGAAATATACTTATGGCAGCTTTTCTTGTCGCAAAGGAGCGGTCAGTCAATGTAGGGAACCTTGAGTCTAAATTAACATAACAAAAACCCCTCTCAGTTTCACTCCCTCAGGATGTATCTACTGAGTTGCGTCCTTCTCTGGGCACATAGGAAGCACCAGGGACAAACAGTAAATTAATACAGGCCAAGTCTTACATAGTGATGTCAAGTGAGTAATTATTGTTTACACAATAAATGAATTATTATTTCCATAGTTATTACACATAGTACTAACATTTTGATATACGTACCATTTTTTTAAGATTTGTTTTTATAATTTAAAAGTGAATTCCATGTGTGTGTGTGTGCATGTGAGCACAGGCCTCCTTAGAGGCTAGAGGCATCAGAACGCCTGGAGCTGGAATTACAGGGAGTTGTGAGCTGCCTCTGGGTGCTGGGAACTGAAATCCAGTTTTCTGCAAGAACAGTTCTCACTCTTAAGCACTGAGCACTCTCTCATTCCTACTCTTCAGTCTGACAGGAAATATAGCCACACAAACATCAAAATGAGATAATGCTGTTTTCTAGTCTGGCTTAAAAAAAAAAAGAACTAAGATGTTGTGAATATTTCTTTGGGTCTGGTAGTATTATCCTATAAGATCATTTTTATTAGCCAATAATACCCTGTTCTAATAATGGCTCAAACTCTCCAGCTGAGATTGCATTGATTATTAACTGCCAGATTGCTGGCAGTGGAGTTTTCCTATTAAGGGATTTGCAAAGCCCACTCTTTGAAGGCTGAGCTGTCATCACACCCCCCCACTGGAGGTTCGAGCTGGCCAGCGTGTGAGAAGAGCATTATCAGCCGATTTATTTGGTTTTCGTTTAGAAAAGAAGTAGCCGGGCCACGTGTTTTTGCTGGTGAGTGTGTGGTCATTTCTGATGCATTGATCTCTAATGGGGCCCTCTCCACAGCAGGTAATGAATGAAATTTGTAATCAGTGTTAGGCCAGAGAAGCCTTCTGCTGAGGCTGATGTCAGGACTACTGGGTGGTTTCAGCCCTTACACCGTACAGGGAGAGGCTGACTAATAGGTCCTATTCTTCATATGTATGTTAATTGATTCTTCAGTTCGGCCAGTGTCTTGTCCTTCCAGTCACATGGAGAAAGGGCATTTAAGAAAAATCCTGGCCTGAGAATGTCAGGGACACAGGAGAGAGCTAGGGTGAACGGGCCTAGTGTCAGTAATGAGACTCTAAAGGGGGCATGGTTCCCCAGCCCAGGAGAGAGGGGTAAAGAGCAGCAGTCAGTCAATGGCAGGCAGCCTTTGACAGAGAGCAGAGAGAGAGCGGGGGGGGGGAGTGAGAGAGCGAGAGGAGACACACACACACACACACACACACACACACACACACACAGGTGCCGGAGCACATGCGCACTGCAGCCTGCCTAGTTCTCGCCACCGGGTGTGAGGGGCTGGGAGAGGTCCTGTCCCCTCTTTGATGGTGGCAGAGGGACACAACGTATAAAGTGCAATACCATAGCTCCCATGTATTAATACAGGCTCTAAGTTTTTCGGTTTTGTTCCCAGTGAAAGGCAATGGATCAAATAGCCAACAGCTATCAAAAATCTAAAAATTTTCTATTTTTCTTCCTAATGAAAGGCAGTGGACCAAACAGCCAACAGGCCTAGGAGGTGGCTGTGGTGAAGAGGGTGACTGCAAGACCCAGTAGGAAACAGCACTAGAATGCCAGCCGGAAGTCTTCCTTCCAGCTTTGGTCCCACTGCCCCCTACCGTCAGCTAGACCCCTGACCCCTGACCTCCGTTGGCTCGGCCACTTCATTTTAAAGTGAAGGTTTGAAGGGATGGGCTGGGGTGGTTTTGCTGGCTTTAGGGGGTCTCTGAGGCTCTTGTCCCCTTAACCAAAGCTTGCACAGGTTTAGTGAAGGCACAATGCTTTCCTTCTGCAGAGATACAGGGAAGAGCTAAGACTTAACAGATGCAGCCTGCCATCTCTCTCATGAGCTTCTTTATTGCCTTTCAGTAGAAACAGAGGTTCTGGGAGTTGTCGCCTAACTTTAATACCCACAAGGGACAGCTTCTTTTTACTCATTTCTTTATCTTTGTAAGTTTTTTTTTTTTTAGAGACTTTTTGCAGCCCAGACTGGCTTTGAATTTGTTATGTAGCTGGGAATGACCTTGAACCCCTGACCCTGACAAGAGTCTCCACCTCCTGAGTGCTAGAATTTCATCCACTCCCCACTCCCTCATTCCTCCCCCCCCACCCATTTATACATGCTAGGTGTGGAACCCAGGGCTTCATGCTGGGCGAGCGCTACTGAGATTTTATCACACTATTGACCATCAAGGTCTGGCTTTAATTTTAAAATAACATTGGAGAGGAATCCTTCCCACTCCTGTGGTTCCTCTATTAATTTTCTTAACTTTCTACAGTCCCTCATAAAATCACGAGCACTTCTCAGAGGGTCGTTGTTAGGGTCACCTGCTCTGATGGCTTTCGATGGCGTTGTATCTTTATCAGCCCTAGAAAAAACTGTGTGTGTGTGTGTGTGTGTGTGTGTGTGTGTACATACATCCACAGGGGGGTAGAGGAAGAGAAATGATGAGGTGGTCTGACTTCAAAGAGAACATTTGCAGATTTTTATCTGGAACACATTTTATTAAAATTGCAACAAACTTTTATAAAATCAGATGTATGGTTCATTAAGGGAACATTACCTTACAATTATGATTAATTAGATTAAACTTATGAAAGTGTGTTATTTGTTCAAATCAGAGGGTGGGGGAGGATGATGGATGGTGAAAGAGTGTGATAAATGAAGAAAGCAGCTGAACTAAATTGAATGTGTATTCATCCGTTCTCACTTCATAACTAATGATAAATTGAGCATGTCACATTTAACAATACATGTCTGGGCTTAAGCACGTGGCTTCAGCTCCCGTTCTCAGTGCCTTGTGGTGGTGGGGACAGAAGAAGTGAGATTTTACTTTCTGGCCTCTGCCTTGGAAAACACAACAGACACTTGCTCAATTAAGAGAACGTATAAAGCTGTTAATTCATCGTAAAATTGCCCTTCCTCAGATCATGCCCCGGCTATTTGGAAGTAAATCTGTCTTAACCTAAAATGAATGTCCCCATTTGCAGGCCTGATTATATGGCAGGGGTGGAGAAAAGGCTTTCTTTCCGATGCTGTATTTTCTTTGGCGCGAGATGGAAAGAACGGCTTCCCCAAACTCCTGAGAGCATCTGGAAAACGTGAAGAAGGTGAGAGATAGACACAGACAGTCAGCCTCTTGAAGCTCCGGCTTTAGAGGATTTTAACCACGGCACCATTTTGCAAGGATTATGAAGCTGGTGTTGGGGAGAGGGATGAAGGGCCGGGGAGACAGTTCTAGTCAGACTGAAATTAGACAGATTTGCCACAGAGACTCAGGAATGGCTTTTGGAAAGAATCGTTAATTTATTTTTCTATACAGTCTCAGGACCTATGATATGGGATGCGACACAAAGGCAGTGCCCTCTGCCCTGGAGTCCTCTGAGCTTGGGTTCAGCGCTTGTGGAGTGAGTGACAGAGTCTGAAGAGATTGCACAATCTATTTCCCTCTGCTCTGACTTTTCTGGATGGGTTTCGGCAGAGTCACTTTGTATTGTGGTGAAGGTGTCTAGACAGTTCTGATTTTATCTAAACCTTGTCATCTTCATCTTCTTTCCCTCAAGCTTGATTTCTGTATTTCTAGCTTGGTCTTTTCAGCAAGATGGAACTTTTAAGGGACAGAATTAGATACTTTTCACAGTTTCACAGGCATGGCTACACAGTAGCACAAACCTGTGGGTGAGAATTCCCTGGAGGGAGGGAAGCCTCCTGGAAAGTAGGAGCCAGGAGGGATAATGGTCGTTTGGAAGCTTCGAATGAAGATGCTGACACAAGTATTGCCAAGGTTCATTCTGTAAGCTAGAAGCCAGTGGTTCCATAGCTGTGGCTCTTGAGGGAGAGGGGAGGGCTGTGCCTGCCAGGAGACATTTACCACTGTCCAGAAGCATTTTGTTTATCATAGTTTTGGGTGAGTATTGTTTCTGGCGGTATGAGTCAGACAAGGATGTTGTCGGCCTCGCCACAGTGTGTAGGTGGGCTGTCACAGAAAGCAACGATCTGAATTCCCCCATTTCAAGATGTCACCGAAGGTAAGGCTGGGAGCGACACTAGACAGAAACTCCTACATTTAAAGAACGGAAACTGGTGAGCTTGGTGAGCAAGCGAAGATGAAATTTAAGGGGATTTACGAAGCTGACATATATCAGTATCTAAATGGCGTTCTTGGAAGAGGTTTATTTATTTATTTATTTATTTATTTAATGCGTGTGCCTGAGTGTGTGCATTACAGGTGGTTGTGAGCCACCCCTGGGTGCTGGGAACCAGACCCTGATCCTCTTCAAGTGTCCTGCTCTTAACCACTGAGCCCTCACTCCAAACATCTGGATTCCATTATAGAAGTAGCGCCCGGGTCAATACAATGCCAAGCGAGCCCCGAGTTCAACAACGTGACTCTAACACTACTAAGTTAAGTAGAGTGCTGTGGACACTGGATCAGTCTCAGATACCAGCCAAAGTGGTTGAATTCCTGACGTATCCAAACACTGTTGCTCTACTTAAAGCCTTTTCACGGTGCGTCCCCTCAGGAATTCGTGTGTTAAATTACAGTGAGCTTCTTAGGGTTGACTCTTCCTTTTACACAGAGAGACCTTGGGAGGGCAAGCCTTGGTCTTACGACACAGTGAGAAGCAGGGGCAGAAGTCAGCTTCGTTGAGGCTATTGCTTGCCTGTCTAGTCAGGCCACCTTTCTCTTCCCAGGCCAAGCCATTGTTCCCACTCGGGAAGACGTATCTCCATCAATAACAGCTTGTCTTCGGGAACGAGCATGCCTAAGGTGAGGGACGCTGGGGAAACTATGCTAGACCATTCAGAAGAGGAGCTTAGGGTGGGAAGTGGTCACACTTGTCTGGGTTTTGATGTGAAAATACATTTGGAGCTAAGACAATTCATCTATCAGGTTTCATGTGGGAAGAATATTTACTCAGCTGTGGGAAGAGTGCGTTGGTGAGCACCCGAGCTAATGAAAAATTGATAATACTCGCTATTCTGGAAGTAACGCAAGTCAAGTAGGTTCTTCGTGTCGGAACGTCAGATTGATAAATAAAGAACCTCAAGGAAGCTTCCCGAGGGGGTACAGAGCGTCAAGAGGCCCCCATCTCTGCCATCCCAGAGACACAGGCCCTCACTTTGGCAAGAGGAGGAAAGATAGATTCAGCTCTGCTCATTAATTTAAATAAAGTGTAATTGAGGTTTACTGCTTTAGCCGTTTAGAGCATCCAGTTTCGTGGCAGTAAGTGCACATTCAATATCGCATAACCACCATACGATGTCTTTCCAATATAGATATTGGAATATATATAATTTTTTTTTCTGAAACAGAAGCTAGACATTTAGCAGTGACTGATTCTCTACCTGCCTGCAGGCAGCCAGGATTCCGCATTGCTGCTCTGAGTCTGCCGTTCTGGGGTGGTTGGTGGCTGGGTTTTGTTTTGTTTTGTTTTGTTTTGTTTTGTTTGTTTTTCTGGGTCTGATTACAGTTCACTTTGCATTTTGAGAATTCAGTGAATGTCTCTCATGGAGGGTTCTGGATGAACAGGAAATAAATGAAAGCCATACCAGGAGAAGAGAAGCAGCCTGCATCTTCAGGACCTAACATCCCTTTTTTTTTTTTCTTGAGGACCACTAAGATGGTCCTCAAAATGATGACCCAGGTTGGATCCCCACAACCCTCATGGTGGAAAGAGATGACCCACTGCTGCATGCGGGCCCCAGACCCTGTCCGGACACTATGGCATCCACACACACACTGCTCACAAAATAAAAAATAAGCAAGATTTTTTTCTGGAGCCAGGCTATTAGTGAATACTTAAAATTCCAGAACTTGGAAGGTAGAGAGGAGTGGGACAACCAGGAGGTCAGGGACAGCCTTGGCTATGTGGGAGCTATGAGAAATCCTGGGTCAAATAACAAAACCATACAACAATAAGACATTTTTCTGAATTCATTAGGAATAAGAGAAAGCCCGGCATTTGAGCACAGTTTCCTCAGACTGTGACATTGAACCCCCACTTGATTATTTATTGTTTAGAAAGAATATGTCACTCTCTTAGGGTTTGGTTGAAGTAAAACATGCATCTGGCTACATGACAATATTTTAATTGTCTAATTTAATTGTACTTAGAAACACCGTGGCTTATTATTTCGGAGACTGACCCCGTTGTGATAAGGTCCAGGACTCTGTCTTCAAGAGGGAAATTGGAGAAGCACATGCTTTCAAGGTCCCATGGGAAGCTAGCAGTGTCAGGATTAGAATCCACAGCCTGTGAGGGCCCAAGGCTCCACTTGAGCTGAGCTGCCCGGCAGATGAATTTTTCTTTCCCATGTGCCTAATCCCAGTGACCTCTACTGGTGCCCACCAAGCGTGAAGAAAAAGTAACCTTCCATGATTTCCCCCATGGGTGCAAACAGTGCAAATTGTTTTCTTTTGGGGTCAGAGCTCTGCCACCTGCCATTTCAGACGCGCTGGAAGGCTGAAATACATCATTTGAGGGGTTACATGGCATGTCACCCGTTACTGACTGGTCCTGACTTTTCTCGTGGAAAGCAAGCAGCTCTCTCTCCTCTCTGGCATTGTCTCTAGGATCCTGTGCACCTGCTAAGCTCCAGGAGGCCGGAGGGGACGTTCTGCTCCCGTTCGGATGTAGCCGAAGGGAAAGGTCAGGCATTAATTACACTAATGCCTTCCTCGTTGCCAGCTGTATTTGTCCCCAGCTCTACAAACCCTACTGTTCCCCCCTTCCCTCTGCAGCTTGTGGTTTGACACAGCCTCCTTGTACTTCCCCTCTGATATTGTCTCATAAAACTCTCTGGCAGTAATATAATTGCCTAACCAGCTTTGCCGGGCGTGTGATGCCCCGCCCTTCCCAGAGCACACCCGGACAGAAAGCATTTAAGCCTCTGAGACTCTGTGACTCCCCTAGACCAAGTTCCGTCCTTTTAGCACAGAAAGGCTTTCAAGTATGCACTGCAGTGCATTTACTTTTTTCGTAATATAACTTCCATCCCTCCTTCCTTGTCTGCTTGCCAAAGAGGAAAATAGATGGGTCTGCTTGGAATAATCAGATGAGACACTGAGAGGAAAAATAGGGCAGGGAAGAGTCAGTAGCTAATTTACTGGGGACAATACTTTCATTCCAGTTCAGGATTTTAAAAGCACCATGCTTGGGAAAATAACTTTTAATGGCCATAGATGATACTGCAGTGACAATATTCAGGTCTCATTAGGAACACCGATTTCAGATTGCAGATGAGCAAGAGAGGGTGGGAGAGCAGCGTTAGGGGTGCTGTTTCCTTGTTCAAGTCTGTGATGACTTCAGCACACCTCATCGGTTTCCTAGCCTCTCCTGTCTTCTGGCTCCCAAGAAGCACGATGTTCCTGTCTCTCCTAGGACACACGTGACTAGTATGCACCACCCATACTCTCCAAGTCCTATTGGTTCTAAGAGTGGATTTCTTTTCATCTCAGTAAATCCCAACCTAGGTTCATCCTCATCACACACACACACACACACACACACACACACACACACACACACACACGCACATGCACACAGGCACACGCACACGCACACGCATGCACACACATGCTGTACGGATAGCCAGAGACACGGATCCTCTATACTTATCCCTGTTGACTGTTGACTCATTCTGAGTTTACTTTAACATTTGTTTGTGAGACAGTATCTCAGTATGTAGCCCAGGCTGCCCTCAAACTCAGAATCCCCCTGCACAGCCTCCTGAGTGTGGAGATTACACGAATCTGCCACCATGGTTAGTGAAGAGTCAGGTTTTAACACCAGTCCTCACGGTCATTTAGGTGCTCTATTGTATTTAGAAATCCAGAGATCCATCGCTTACAGCATTATAGTTATTCGCTAATTGTGTCCCTGATAACGGTGTGTCTTCAGGTTGGTCTCATTCTCTCTCGGGTTTTTCATCCTAAAGAGGACAGAAGCCCAAATCCAGGCTTGGAAGACTGAGATAGTATTAAGAACCTGCTTCATTCTCTCAGCTATAGGCTGAGTTCTTGGTTTAATGTGTTTCCAAGTCTAATTTCTGTCCCCATCATGAGCTTCCATATTCTTCTGTTACGTACATTACAATCTCTCTCCACGGGATCCAGAGTGTCTACACAGGTGTGTCTTTAGCCTGGACCATCCTTCCCTCTTTCTTCACCTGGAGGGTGGTGCCATGTACAACCTGTTTGGCTGGGCCAGACTCTGCTAGTCGCCCTGGGGCTCTGGCACACCTATTTCATGCCACCAAGGCGACATTCACCAGATTTTGCCATTATCTGTGCTGACACACTCTCAAACTACTGGACATCAAGGATTATTCATGCCTTTTATTTTTTCAAGCCCACCATGCTATCTGGAAAACAGTACATCTAGGAATTGTCTAGGATGGATGGATAAAGCCACACCCACTTCCAGCATGGTCCACAAGAACCTGGACTGTAGTCTCAGGTCAGAATGGCTTTTGATTTTACTGCTCACTAGCTGGATGGTTTTGGTTTAATCACCTACTTCTTGGAAAGGCAGTTTCCTCATGCAGTAGAGTGCCACCCGCTACTGTCATCATTATTACTGTTTTTGTTCTTACTGTCAAACGCTGGGGAAAGATACAGGAACAACGGGTTTGGATAGAAACAGCAAGAAGCACACATCTCTTCTGTCTTCGGCATGTCGGATGAGCAGTATGTAAAGGGATGGTTTGAAACCCACCTGTCCACAGGTGGTCAGCAGCAGTGGGAAGTAACAATCGTCACCACATAACACATGCTTCTTGTGTGCCAGGCGCGCTTCTGGAACCCTCTCCATGTGCTAACTCACTGAATCGTGCAATTGTACAGCAGTTTGAGGTATGGATTATTATGCAAATTCTATAGGTGAGTAATTGATCTGTAAGGTAACTTTTTTGATGTTATGTCTGAAGTAAGTGGCTTAGCCCAGAGGCCTCCCTATAATTACTGTATTCTATTTCCTACCCCCTTTTAGTACAGACAGGGAGATTACGTATACATTTGCTGCTTAACATACTTCTGTGACATATAAAAGTATATTTTGGGACCCGCATGTAATCTTTCTTCTTTCTTTTCCTTTTTATTTTCTCTTCTTTTTCTTTTGTGGTTTGTTTCGAGACAGAATTTCTCTCTATAACCACCCTGGCTGTCCTACAACTCACTCTGTAGACCAGGCTGGCCTTGAACTCACAGAGACCTGCCTGCCTCTGCCTCCCAAGTGCTGGGATTAAAGGCATGTGCCACCATGCTCGGCTATATGTAATTTTAAAAAATTTGGTCTTGGAGTTAAATAAGCTAAAAGAAACAGTAAATTTAAATTTAAGTGGTAAGCATCAAGGAGATCTGCCTAATAAAGTATAGCACATTAGATCTTCCCTTTTCCAGAAGGAATACATTTTTTGACCATTTTCTATATTGCCATATCATAGACAAATGTGCATTATTTGGCAGTGTTTATATTTTTTCTTATTTGGGGTTGTTTATAATTTTTCTATTTTGAAATGATTGTTCATAAACAGGAAGTTTAAAAAACTGATAAGGAGTCTGTGTGCACTTTGACCCCAGTATCAAACAATATTATAAGTATCCTAATATCTTAAGTATCTGAAACATAATTAAATATATTAAGTAACTGAAACATATCATCAGAACCTGGAAACTGACATCGGTGTAAACATACACAAAGCTGTATGTGTGTGTGTCTCTCTGTGTGTAACTTGGTCGTTGTTGTCATGCTCATAGCTTCGTGTAACAATCACTGTAATTCAGATCCTTGATTGTATTGTCACATCAAGGACCCCTCTGCTGGCTCACCATTTCTGACCCGGGGTGGCCACTGGTCTCCTCCTGGTCTTGTTGTTTACAGACATGAAGGATGTGGTCATGTGAAATGCCATGTGTGGACTGGCTTTTCTTCCTGTCAGTGCGATTCTCTAAAGATTCCAATAGTTGTGTGTGTCACAATCTATCCCCTTTTCGCTGTTGGGTACTATACTTTGTGGTACCTCTGTCTTACCTGAAGAATGTGTAGTGATTTCTAGCTTCCATGATAGATATCTTTGTACAGGATTTCCTTATCAATGGGACAAATGCTGAGTTGCTGGGTTACATGGCAATTGTGTGCATTTTAAGAAAGATCTTTTATTGATTCTTTGAGAGTTTAATAGATGTAATTTGATAATATCCACCTCCTAAACCCTTCCCCCAAACTTCAGCCAGATCGCCTTCCAACAGTCCTTCATGTTAACCCCCCCACCCCCGCCCAAGTCCGTCTGGTCACTGCCGTCCTCACGCTGCTGGGTGTGAGGCCATCCACTAGAGTATGGCTCATCTACCATGGCCACGCTCCAGAGCATTTCCTCCCCATGCAGGCCATCGATTAACATCAAAATTGGTTTTCCTTTTTATTATTTATGTCATCACTACATTTTCAGTTGGTGGCAGAGTCGTTGAGACTAAATAGGAGAGGAGGGATGGAGACATTCCGGCCATTGACACAGCACCCTGCCTCGACTACCCAGGGATCATTCCTATGAAGTTATCACTGAGCTTTATAGTTAGGAAGGAAATAGTGTTTGGTGGGCTCTCAACTGCCTCCACTGGGTAGCTCTGTATAGCCTTCAGCCATCTGTAATACTCTTGTTCTGAGGAGAGCAGCCGGATGTCGGCACTTGCCAGAGCTCCCCCTGATTCTGGCTGCTTTCTAGGATTTGTAAACTTGCGGCCTGGTCTTACAAGTATAAAAACATTACCCCCAGTTCTAACTTTAGGATGAGAAACTGTTTGAAACAGGGGGCTCAAGAGATGATCAGCAATTAGGAGCAGAGCTCAATTTCTAGCACCCATGTCATGTGACTTACAACCACCTGTAACTCTAACTCCTCTTCTGGCCTCTGTAGGCATTGTACAAACTTACACTCAAACACACACACACACATATAATTAAAAATTAAAAAATAAGCTGAGTGGTGGTGGCCTTTAATCACAGGATTTGGGAGGCAGAGACGGGCAGATCTCTGTGAGTTTCGTGCCAGGAAGGACAACATAGTGAGACCCCCATCTCCAAAACAAACAAAAGCAAAAACAAAAACAAAGACAAAACCCAACAAACAAACCAACAACTTCTCCAATGAAATGAATACAAATAAATATACAAATAAAACAAATAAAGCAAGTAAAGTGATGTTACTGTGGCATGTCTTTGATGCCTACTTATGGACATTCTTGGAGTGTTTGACAAGCATTTCTTTGAAAGGTTAGACAGGAAATAGTGTAGATTTTCAGGCCACACAATTTCTGTCACAACGATTTATTTCTGCTATGGTAGCTTGAAAGTCCCATTGTTTAAGCAAATGAGTGTGGGTTTGTGCCAATAAAGCTTTATTAATAAGAAGAAGTAGCAAGCCCACAGGCCATAGCTTGCAGCCCTCTACTCACCAGATGGGATGGGTCCTTTTGGACAGATGAGTCACTATTATTACAATCCAGACTGTGACATTTATGTTAGCCTTTGACTTTTTTCCAGTAAGAATGAGAGTGTTCTGTATCTTCAGGAAGTGCTTCTATTGCCATCCTGGATACTTTTTTTTTTTTTTAATCTAGCCATGTTCTAACAATTTTTGACATGGCTCCAGATAATTAGGCCTTTGGTGTTTTCCATCCTGGAAGCTCTCTCAATATTAGGTCAAGTAAGTCATGTGTTACTGAGTTGAGAGAACTTGTTGAAAATAATACATTGACATCCGAGCATACAGTTCATTCTATTTCCATGGGTTCTTCTTATTGAACAGGCGCCCACTCTTTTATCACCATTTTGTCTACATTTAGGAGTTACTATAATGTGTTTGGTACAAGGCTTGTTACAAGATTGGAGTCCCTGGAAGCACCCAATTCTTTCCATCTTCCTGTTCTCTCTACTTCCCACGTACATATTTCATTCCCAGCTTCCCAAGACAGCCCTGTCTCTCCACTCCCAGATGTGGATTCTCTCAATGTCTTAACACAGCAGATGAAGAAGCAGCTTTAAAAAAATAAATTGTAATTAATAAAAGTAAATAAATTAAAAAAATAAAATTATGTGGTTCTGGTGTCATTAAAGCAATGACTCACTCAACCTCTTTTCCTCTTCAATCATCTCATCTATATGCTTTACGTTAATTGCATTAATTTAGTGAGATAAAGGGGCCTTCTCAGTTTCTGGACTTCTTTCCTGTGCATGTGTGTGAAATAAATAGCATTCAAATCTTTAGTGAGAACATATTTTCACATACAAAACCAGAGCTCTCAGTGATAATTATTTAAAAATATGATTCCAGGGACAAGCAGTTCTAAAATGGTGTTTTTATGTTCTAACAAGTTGGAAAGGTCCGGGTTGTGCCTGCTTGCACGGATACCAACTGCCCACTGAAAACAGTGACAGTGCACATTATGGAAAAGACATTAATGATAGCCCATGGATTTATTTAGTGCAACAGCTGTTTCCTGGGATCCTACTGTGTGTTAAGCGCAGCTTTAAGAATAGAAATCAAAGTTGCACCAGAGGGTCAGAGGTAGTGTTGATAAAATTTTTACCAAATGTTCTGAACATAGAGTTTGCTTCATGAGAGAACCCAACTTGAGAATAGCATCGCTATCTTCAGCGAACCTTCTGTTTCTTTCTAGTACTTTTGGTTGTATAAGGGACAAAAAGAAGATGGAGAAGGTGATGGAAGAGGAAAAGGAAACCCGTGAACCAGTCATTAACCGAAAGTCCATGCGTATGAGATTTTTACAAAACAGGAATTTTCCTACATTCCATGAGAAGTTGACAACTTACTTTGCTTCCAGCAAATTTCTGTTGACATCTACACACTTGCTATTTATTCTGTTTTCGTTCTGCTTAGATGTCAATACTGTAAACAATTTTCTCTTCTAAAGCCTTTTGAAAATTTTAGCCAGTTACAGATATGAAACTTGAACCCCCTTTCTAGATTTATTTCCCAACAACATAGCAAAATTTAGTAAATGTTTGAGAGCAGCTGGCCGGTCGTACAGCGTAGACACAGAAGCAGCATACTCTTTGTCTTTGTTACTTTCCTATGGCTGTGAAGAGATGCCGTGATCAAGCGACTTACAAAAGAATGAGCTTCACTAAGTCAGTAGTATTTTGTAATATGTAATCAATGATATTGAAAAGACAAATTGCTGCCAAAGGTTCATCAGAAGGAGCTTGCAATTCTAACAAATATAAGAATATTAATTTATAGAGTAATAGATTTGTTAAAGGAAAAATGCAGGATGGGGAGAAGGCCCAGGCACAGACATCTAGAATCTTCCTAGCATTGCAAATGGAGACAGACAGCTTCCTGGAGCTCACTGGTCAGCCAGTTTAGTCAGTGAGTAAATGTTGGGTTCAGTGAGAGACTTGGTCTCAGAAAACAATCTGGAGAGAGACGGAGGGCAGTACTAGACACTGACCTCTGGCTCCCACATCCACGTGTACACACAGGCTTGCATCCCTGCATGCACGTGCACATGAGGCCATATCAATTTCACCTATCAGCCTTGAGCAAGCATCACTCCCAGAGAATCATATAAAGGACTGAAAAGTCCTAACATTTCATTTCCTTTCATAAGTGTAAAAATGACATTCTGTCTCCTCATTTGTGCTGTTTCTTTCAAGTAGGCATGTGTAACTCTAACTATGGCTCTACCATTGCCTTTTGTCTTTGCCCAATTTTAAGGTGTTTCTTCTTGTTTTCAGTAGTTTTGTAAGAAAGTGACTACGTGAGGATTCCTTTCTGATTGTTTAGTTTGGGCTTCAGAGGTGTGGTGGTCTGAATAAGCATGGCCACCATAGGCTTGTATGTTTGAATGCTTACTCATGGGGTGGGGTGGGGGGAGTGGAACTGTTTGAAAAGGATTAGAAGGATTAAAAGGTGTGGTCTTGTTGGAGGAGGTGTGGCCTGCTTGGAATAGGGGTGGCCTTGTTGGAGAAAGTGTTTCCTCTGAGAGTGGGCTTAGAAGTTTCAAAAAGCCTACATCAGGTCCATTGTTTCTCTCTGCCTGCCACCTGAGGAGGCAGCTCTCAGCTACTGCTTTAGCATCCTGTGTGCCACTGTGATTATAACAGATTAAGTCTGAAACTTAAATGGTTTTCTTTCCTAAGAGTTGCCTTGGTCATGGTGCCTCTTCACAGCAGTAGGACAGTGATTAAGACAACAAGTCTTGAACTGGTGGCTTGATTTTATATATTTTTATACTTATTTATTATTATTATTATTGAGACAGTTTCTCTGTAGCCCTGCTGTCCTGGAACATGCTCTGTACACCAGGCTGGCCTAAAACTCAGAGATCCATCTTCCTCTGCCTCCTGAGTGCTGGGATTAAAGAAATGCACCACCCCCTACTGACGGTTTGATTTTTTTTTTTTTAAAGATGTGATTATATTTTGGGCAGTTCTGTCAGGTTGCCTTCATTGTTTTTCCACCACCTTTTCTTCCTTTAACTGACTCTATGCATGTTGAAGAATTTGGTTATTCCCCAAGTCTCTTAATTTTTCTGTGATACTTATCCTTTAATGCCTCAGTTTTCATTGTAATTTCATTGTAGTTCATCAGTGCCATCTTTAATGTAATCTATCGTGCTTCATGAACCCATCTATTAAGATCCTATTTTGGGGGCCGGGTGTGGTGGCAAATGTCTTTCATCCCAGCACTCAGAAAGCAGAAGCAGGTGGATCTCTGTGAGTTTGAGGTCAGCCTGGTCTACAAAGTTAGCCCAGGACAGCCAGGGCTACACAGAGAAACTCTGTCTCAAAACCAAAACAAGATCCTATTTTTGATTATTTTAATTATTTTCAGTTTTATGATTTTCATTAATTCCTTTGTAAAGTTCTGAGCTTTTTCCGTCTACATTTAATGCAATCCTTCATGGTATTTTTGTTTTCTTGAATAAAGTTTCCATAACTAAATTACAGTTGTTGTGCGGTGACCACTGTATCTAGAAGCCCAGTGGGTTTCTCTACACTGTTGTCTCATCATAATTTGTTCAGTTAATCTTCATTTCTTCCACAAGGGTGTGTTTGCAATGTGGTAGCTGGAATGAGAAAAGTCCTCCATAGGTTTGGATATCAGAGCACCTGGTTCCCGGTTGGTGCGCTGCTGGGGGAGAGGTGGCTTGGCAGCAGGAACTGTGCCACCGGAGGTGGGCTCTGAGCGTGCGTCCTCTTCCAGCTGGCATTCGAAGGTGGAAACTCTCACTTTGCTGTTCTTGCTGCCGTACCTCCTGTGCCGGGCCCACGTGGCAGACCTTTCATCTTTCTGGGACTGTAAGAGCACCTTCCAGGGAGAGAATCTTCCTTCCGTGTGTTGCTTCTGGTCATGGTATTTTATTACAGCGACAGAAAAGTAACTGACTATACCTTTTTCAGAGTGGCTATACATTTGCTTCAGTGGTTATCTAAATTATTGGAAGGCAGATTACAGTCTTTGAAAGAAGAAAGAATCATTATTTTTCTGCATTGCTGATTTTGGTGTTTTTTTTTTTTTTTAGAGGTGTGAGCCCTGCATGAGTCTACTACAAAGCAAGGTGTGTGTGTGTGTGTGTGTTTCTTTTTATATCAAGGCTCTTTCCCGTCTCATAACATCCAGGACTCTATAGTCCCCATATCTCAGAAGATTCCATTTGCTCAACTTCTAAGCCTTTTGGCTTTATTTTCTAGAGTTAAGGACACATCCCGAGGATAAAAGGCAGGCCTCAAGTGGGTAGATCATGCTCAGCCCTGAATCACTTCTGAGATCAGACACGACTGGGCATGTGAAGGACGGTGTGACCATAGATAGCTTGCATCTTTCCTTCGGATCTCTGACTTAATCCTCTTTTTTTAAAAACATATTTTTTAAAAATTGATTCTCTGTGAGTTTTACATCATGCGCCCCAACCCCACTGTTTCCCCAGTTTTTCCATGTCCACCCTCTACCTTTGTAACCCCCCTAAAAAGAAAAAAATCTCACTGACCCCTCTGAGGAAGGACCTGCTCCTCTATCAACCACAGCTTTCTCTCATGCCCGTCACAGCTGCCACAGCTGTCACAGCTGTCACAGCTGTGATGCCTCCAGTTCCACTATTCATGTACCATTTTGCTTCTCCATCTTTCCTGCCTTTCCATTCCTGCCTCTCCTGTTCCATCATTGTAGTGGCACTGGAAGCTGGAATTTGTCACTCAGTATATCCTTTTGCCTAGACAGCTTTACTTGCAAATATTTATTGCAATGAGTCCACTAGTCTAGCTTAAGGCCTGAATTCTGCTACACCAATATCAGATCCTCCTAGAGTCCCTTGGATATCCTAATGTTGCCCCTGAGTCATGGAGATCTTGCAGCTCTGAATCTACAGGACCAGTTCCTTCACACACTCCAGAAGCTCATAGGTGGGGTAGATGTTGCGGTGGACCAGCAAAAAGCCTTGGATCTGGGCCTGGGTAGTACTGAGTTGGTCAGCTGGACAGCTTTCCCGTGCCCAATCCACCAGGGCCAGCTCTCCTGTTGGCCAGGCAAGGGGCAGGGCCAGCTCTCCCATGCTCTTGCAACCAGGGTCAGCTCTCCCATGCTGCCCAGAGGAAGGGTGAGCTGCCTCTTCTGTGCCCATATCTCCACTGATGCTACAGTGTGGTGGCCGATGGGGACAGAGGAAACTCAGTGCAGCCCTCAGCATGGCTTCAGGCTGTGCTGCAGACAATGGACACCTTCATAGCCTTTTGTAGTAATACGGGCCATGGACCCAGATGTGGCCCTCAGTGGCAGGCTGGACATCATGATGGCCTCAGGTGGCCTCTCACATCACGCTGTTCCTCATGCTGTAGCATCTCCAGTTCTGCTTCTCTTTATAGCGTACAAACCACTCTGTTTCTTTCTTTCCCATCTCTCCACCTTACACTTGCTCCCTTCCACTGCCGGGCGCAGCCCCCAACTTTTCCTCTTTCATCTTTTAGTTCTTCAATGCCTTCATCATTTTCTAGGACCCAAAGTGGATATCTACCAACATCAGCTGTTATGAACACACACACACACACACACCCACACACACACACACACACCAAATAAGGCAAGTGTCTATGTAACTTTTACCCAGTAAAGAAATAGAACTTCAACCATAAGAGCATCTCTTAGGCTCACAGTCATGTTACCCTTCTGCTTAGAAGAAGTACAGTCAAAACTGCCTCCTTAACCTCGAAAGCAATCATCATCCTAATTTGACTGTAATTGTTCATTGCCCTCTTTGTAGTTTTGCCATTCTAGCATGCTTTTAGCTTGCGTTCAAGGTCTTTGTTATGACTTTAGCTAACTTTGGTGGCACACACATGTAAATCAGGAGAATGAGGCAAAAGGATCGTTTATTTGAGGCCAACCTGAGCTACATGCTAAAATCCTGTCTCAAAAGTACATAGTCCAGTGACTTCATAGTCCTACAGCCATTCCCCTGACAACCACATAAATGGTATTCTATGCTCAGAGGGCACCTAACTGATGTCAGGGGCCTTTTCTCTGACGTTATTTGGAGCCACTGGAACTCACTCTGTCAAGCTGTATGGAAACACTCCTCTGGTCACCTTGGTAGGCTTTCAGGAAGGACTCAAGAGAAACCGGAACTCTCTACCCTGATGTTAACATTTTGTCTGTGTCGTGTATTCTTGGGAGTCTACTTTATCGCATATTCAATCCCTAGTTTACATTTTTAATTCCTTTGAATTTAAACATTAGTCTATTAATTATTATTTCTGTGGGTGTGATATGTGACCTGTGTATGTGTGTGTGTAGGTGTGTGTATGTGCAGTGTGTGATCTCCTCATATGTGATATGCACTTTTTTTCTACTTTAATCTCCAGGTCTAGCTTCCCACATGGTAAGCATGTCAAGTAATTATAATCTTCCATTTCTTCTTTAGCCTTTGTCCGACTTCCAGACATGCCTTGTTTCATTGCAGTACATCTCTACAGCCTTTGTGGGCTCAGTTTCCATGTTGCTGCTTCACAGAGAATATTCTCCTGCCCCAGAATGCTGACTATTTACTTCCCCTCTCACTGTCATCCTCGCTGAGACCTGTTAAGACACTTGTTTCCCCTGTGGTGGCTCTCAGGAAGTACTCTGAGAGGCACGACTTTCACTTCAAAGTACTTAGAGTCTTCCCCAAATGTTATGCTTATCTGCTTGCTAATTAGCTGAATGAATAAGTGTTGTATTATTCGCAGTGTCATTTAAGTCCACTGAAAGAAAGATTTACCTCTCTTCTTTGCCTACCAAAGATTTTTTGAAAAACACACATCTATCTATCTATCTATCTATCTATCTATCTATCTACCTATCTATCTATCTATCTATCTACCTACCTACCTATCTATCATCTATAATCATCATACATACATACATACATATATACATATCTTTTTGTGGCTAAAATATAAAATTTTGATGTTTCAGATGCTATATTATGGTTTCTATTGTGAATATTTTCAATACCCAATTAAAATATATCTTACTATATTATGTTACATTTGGGAAGGCAAATCTATTTTATTTTGAGTGCGCTATCTGTATGTATACCTGCATGCCAGAAGAGGGCAATCTGATCACATTATAGATGTTTGTGAGCCATCAATGGTTGCTAGGAATTGAACTCAGGACATCTGGAAGAGTAGCCACTATGCTTAACTGCTGAGCCATTTCTCCACCCGCAAATCCATTTATGATGCTCTTAAAATTTTGGTGTCTACTTAGAAGTTCTAAAGATTATTGGGTTCAAATTATAAAAACAACTATCAATGAATTATTGTCAAAAATATACAAGGTATTGTATAGTAACTCTTGACGTTGTCCATATAATCTCATTACATGATAAATTTGAAATTCAGAGTGACAGTGATAATCTGTCATGACCAGATAAATAATATTAAACAACCACAAGTTGAAATACAAAGTTATTCAAATGTGATATATGTGGGAGGGTTATATCAGAGAGGCTGTTTTCAGCAGAAAGGAAATGTTTTTGTTGTTGTTACATTTGAATTCTTGACTGTTTATTTTTAACTGCGGTTTCTACTGAGGTAGTTTATGATGAATAGTTTGAGAATGTACTGCTAAATTGCTCAGGAGAAAAGACCAAATTCATACATTAAAATTCTTGGAAATCTACATGCTTTCCATGTAACTTCATAGTGAGTTGATGCTTTCTGTGAGTCTCCTGGATTTCCCAGCGAGATTAAGTGAGGGGATTACAGCCATCCGTACCTCCATCACAACTGTGAACCAATGCATTTCCTCTCAAGACTCTTCTGCCCTCTCTCTGTCTACGGCCAACGAAATGGAGAGCTGGTTGTTCCTCAGAAACCATTTAAATTAATATGCTAGTCCTGCCTCAGGCTAACATGGAAAAAGTGCAGCTTTGTGTAAATGTAAATTAGCATATAATTTGTATAGTGCCCATTTTGATACATTCACTCGAACTATACAAACTATAAACAACTAGAAAATTGGGAAGGCTAGTTTTTTTAACAGATAGAAAAACAAGTAGATTCTATATCATTAGTTGATCACAGTAAAACCAATGAATGAACAAATTCTGTCACTAAGACTCAATCTCCTTCCCTGAACATTAAATTGTGCTCTGGGGACTGGGAGCCTGGACTTGCTTCAACAATGTGCTAATCTCCTGAATGTCTGATAGTTTTAAATTTGGAAACTTGGTTTTCTAGGATCTTAGGGCATCTGTCAAGACAGAGAATGAAGTACATTTTAATAGGTATCTAGCTGAACTTTTAAATATTTATAAATATGTGAGATTCCATCTGTATTTTTGCTCCAAGTCCTGAAAATGTTATATATAGCCTAGCCATATGTGTCAATATAATGGCAATCTAGAATGATAGAATTTTAAATGAAGAGTCAATGACATATAATACAAGAGAATTTCCAAGATGGTTTGGTAGTACAGGACACAGAATCCATCAATTATTTAGAACTTATATTAGTTATTGTTGCATAAAATTATTACAAATTAATGGGCTACAGTAACAAACCCCTATTATCTCACAAGAATCCTGGAACAGCTTGGCTAGGAGTTTTCTTGAGGGACCACAAAGTGTTGGTCCATACTGCAGCCACACTGGGCTTGACTGGGCTGAGTCTGCTTCCAAGTTTACTCACATGGTTGGTAGGTGCATCAACTTTTTTATAGGCTTCCTTGAGCCCTCATGAGAGGAGAGCTGGCTTTATGCAGTGAATGACAGAAAGAAAGAGCACCCAAGGTGAAGTGACAATTTTTTTTTAATTAGGGTCTTCTTTTTATTTCATATACATTGGTGTTTTACTTGTATGTCTGTCTGTGTGAAGTGTCAAATCCTCTGGAATGGGAGTTACAGACAGTTGTGAGGTATCATGTGGCTGCTAGGAATCGAACCTGGGTCATTCTGGAAGAGGAGCCAGTACTCTTAACTGCTGACCCATCTCTCCATCCTTTTGCCTTTCCTTTCCTTTCCTTTCCTTTCCTTTCCTTTCCTTTCCTTTCCTTTCCTTTCCTTTCCTTTCCTTTCCTTTCCTTTCCTTTCCTTTCCTTTCCTTTCCCTTTCCTTTTTCCCATCCCTTCCTTTCCCCTTCCATCCTTTCCCTTCTCTTCCCTTCTCCTCCCTCTCTCTTCCTCTCTCTCTCTCTCTCTCTCTCTCTCTCTCTCTCTCTCTCTCTCTCTCTGTGTTTCTGTTTTTCAAAGACAGGTTTCACTGTGAAGCCCTGACTGTCCTGGAACTCTTATTCTGTTATCTATTGTTCTTCTAGGATGACCATTGGAGACTTCCAGTAGAGACGACTTCACAAAAATGAGAGGACCGGACCCGTGTCATTGAGCTCTGCCTTGGAGGCTGCTTATCACAGAGCTCCTTACAGAATGTCTCCAAGCCAATGAATGCCCTTTGCTTCTTGAACACACACAACTTCATCCTCTCACAAGGCCTCTACATCCATAGCCTCTGCCTTTCTGCTGATCTCGCTTGCCTCACCCAGTACAGACCTAATGTTACCACCACAGCAAGACTTTCACTGACGACAGAATATACAGCAATTATACGTTCATTCTTTATACGATCACGTTATTTTAACTGAGGGCTCAGCGCTTAAACACATGTTGAACGAAGGCATCTTAGTAGTGATGAGACCTTGAGGGAAAGGTAAGCTTTCTAGACATCAGTAGCTTTATTCTCTGTGGAAGACCAGCTTCAATATTCAGCTGGGGGAAACTGAGTCAGGGTATAGATCCTTGGCTGCTGGCTGGTGGCCCAACAGATTTTTTTTTTCCCTGAGGGTAATTTTCCAGGGCCGCAACTGGTAGTTACCGACTGTGGCTTCCACTGCTAGTGGCTAACTGAGGGGCCAGAATTTAATTGCTGGCGGCTGGCCAGTGCTAATAGCTTCCTGGTGGGGGCTTACAGCTAACATGTAAGCGGTGGGGGTGGGGGGCTAGGGCTGTTGGCTCTTAGTGGGGTCTTCCACTGATTGTGGCAAGTGTTTAAGAAGAAAAGGGAAGAAGAAGAGAAAAAGATCTCTCTCTCTCACACACACACACCCACACCTGGACACGCTTACACTTGATGATGAAGTAAGACAAACTCCAGCAGGTAGGTTCCAACAAGCGTCTTCTCTCTCTTTAACTTCTCTTCATTTAGCTTTTCTTACAGGCTTCTTTTAATTTACACATACACATACATGCATACACATTCACATATTAACATATTAGATGGATGGAGCAAATTCCAGACAGCAAGCTTCAATCCAAACTTACAAGTATACACGCATCTTGGTGGATGGAAAAATGTGCCAACAACCTTGCACACATATACATACATACATGTTGGTCGATGGAACAGACTCCAAAGAGCAAGTTCCCAACCACCTTCCGTACAAACGCATACATACATCATGATGGGTGGAGCAGACACTTTCACTCTCTTCCCCACAGCTTACATCTCCCAGCAAGATCTTCCAAGCAGTACAAAAAAAATTGCAAGGTGGTTGCATTTCTTGAAGTGAAAAGTTACAATGACTGTACATAAGAAAAACATGTTCCTCAGTACCTTCACATGATCAAAATGTTTTACGTATTGTGGGTGGAAAACAAAGATGAGAAACAAGTTCTTCCCAAGAACCCATATACATTTGTAACTAAGCAACTTGTTACTTGTTTCTATGTTACTTGTCCCTCAGCCAGCTTTTCTTGACTGGCAGGCTGCAGTTTGCCCTTACAAAGAGAGACTCAATTATCTTGAGAAGTAATCTTATTAAAAATTCTTAAAAGACTCACAAAGCCAAACCTTTATATAAAAATGATCAGTGATCTCTACTTCAAATCTTTAAGGTGTGTATCTATTCATTAATAATTCTTATTAATCATAACAGGCGCTGAGGGCAAACATGGGAACAAGTAATTAATTACCTTGAAGCCCAGCTTCAGCGAACGTCATACCAACCAGTGCTAATTGCGGTCTTGTTCTCCCTCACCAACCTCAACAAGTCCCTGGCTTTACTATTAAGAGTGTAAGATTTTACTATTAAGAGTAAAATTACTATTACTTTACTATTAAGAGTCTAAGATTTTCTACACCAGAGCCACTTAGCAGAAACATCCTTACTTAACCTTGCTAAACAATCTGTTTTTCCTAAGATTTTTTTTTTATGTCAGAGTCATTAGCAAAAACCTCTTTACTTAACCTTGCTAAACAATCTGTTTTTCCAAATTCTTTCTGAGGGTGGTAGCCACTGCTAACAAGCTACACCTGTAGGTAGTTTTTCCAGGGTGGTGGCTGAATCATTAATCTGCTTCAGCAACCATGCTGGAAAGAGATCAAGCTAATTGTAAGTTAATTGTGAGTGGCAGATCCACTGCCTAGCAAGGGGCTGGGGTCCCCCTTTGAGTTTCACACAACTCATCTGGTGTGAGGGATATGGCGAGAGCAAGGGCAACAGGCAGCTCTCTGCTCCTTAACAGCATGAAGTCCTCAGGACACGTAGCCCTGGGGGCTCTGCCTCTCCAGGACAGACTCGTCATGGCTAGCACTGCTTTGCTGCTGCTCCTGCCTGGCTCCCAACAATTCTGCTCTTAATGATCTCCCCCATCTCCTGCACCCCTGCTACCCTGGAGCATGTGAGAGCCAAGTAAGACATTGCTTCTTCATATAATGATTGAGGAAATTTTTATTGTTGGCTGATTTATTTATTTTTTTCCTCTTCTCTCTGGGATAGAATAAGTTTTCCTCCCGTTTTGTTTCTGAGTTCCCTTTCTCCACCTGCGTTGGAAGATTGCTGTCTTCATTTTTCACTCATCCATTCACAAGAGTCACATTTACTGCCCTGCACACATCTTAGAGAATTTAGCTTGAATTAAGGTTCTTAGTTCGTGTGTGAGAAACACTCGAATGGGAACAAGTTTAGGAAAAAAACATTTTTTAAAAACATAAACTGGTTTTGTATCTTGACGAATACAGCATCCCCTTGAACATGGGAGAGCATGTATGTTTTCCAGAAACTTGTTGTATACAGAGTAACAAATGCCCAGGAATCAAAGCAGACCCTTAATAATGCCCAATTGGAGTTCTGGTCATGTTTGAGCCATTCAGCGTCTAATCAGTAAAAGCCCCTTGTGCCGATAATTGCCTTCTCTTGGAATTACTGTGGGTATCTGTTATGCCATACATTATCCACATACAAAGGAGCATATGGTTATTGAACGCATAGAAACAGACTGTTGGAGAATGTTTCCTTTAGGCACCTTAAAATATTCCTGTACAGAATATTATGCGGGCTGCTTCCTCACTGTTCTGCTCCTGGCGTAGAGAAAGAAGTTGCTCTCTTTTTACATTAAAAGCCACAAATGACCACACTGTAAGATGCTGGAGATGGCAGGACTGACTTAGTAAGAAGGAAGTGCAATGATTATCCTCCAGGATGAAAATGGAGCAGTAGATGAGATTTCTTAAAAGTTGGGCAATTACTGTTTGTTTTTTTTTTTTTCCTCAGAAAAAGGAAGAATGAAAGTTTATAAGAGAGGAAGTATATAATGGATAAAAGTCTTATTAACTCATCCTGGTTGATTTCTGCTTTGAACTGCCAATCTTTCCCCCAGTTTGCTAAAGTAAAAAAAAAAAAAAAGATAAAAAGTATATTTAAGCTGCTATCTCATTTGAATTGAGTCATTTAAATAGTTACATTTTAAAATATTTTCAAATTTCATCAGTTTGTTTTACTCTACAATTATGAATGTTTTGCCTGCTGCACACGCATGGCTGTTGGATCCAATGGTCCTGGGGTTAGAGATGGTTGTGAGCCACCATGTGCATGCTGGGAGTTAACTGAACGTGGGTCTTCTGCAAGAGTAGCAAGTGTTCTTATCTACTGAGCAATCTGTCCAGCCCCAAACAGTTATATTTTAACAGTTATATTGAGAAAGAATGTTTAGATAAGCTGGAATGCTAATTTATTAAACATTCTGTAAAACTTGGATATTAATTAAGAAATGATCATAAATATACATATGTGATAATTTATGATATTATGATCATATCATGTATGTTATATATGATCATAATTATAGGATATAATAATTATATATTATATCATATGATCACAATCATATATTATATGATATAATCACATAATATATATGATCATTATATATATGGATAATGTGGAACACAGTCACTTTTGTACACGCATGTCCATGTAAAGGTACAAGACTGTGTCAGAGTGTCTGCTTCAGCCAAGAGTTTAGGTCGGTAGCTATCAGAAGTAGACTGGGGAGGTAAGACTAGCTGTCTTCTAAGACCTACAAAATCGGGCGAAGAGTTAGGTGGATAATTCTTAAGCACCGTCAAACCTTGACAACATAAGAGCGTTCCGGGGTAGAGACAGAAGGTAGGATCACGAGATACCATCTGTGGAGAACCGTTGATGTGATTTCCACGCCCCTCCCGCATCTTGACCAGTGGTTTTCAACCTGTGGGTTGCACTGATCCCCTTGGGGGTTCAATAGTCCTTGCATGGGGGTTGCATATCAGATATCCTGAATATCAGATATTTACATAATGACTCAGAACAGCAGCAAAATTACAGTTACGAAGTAGCAACAAAAACAATTTTATGGTTGGGGGTTGCCACAACACGAGCAGCCGTACCAAAGGGCACAGCATCAGGAAGGTTGAGAACCGCTGCTCTAGACAGAGGAGGGTGGAGTGTCCTTGCCTCTTACCTTGTGCTTATAGAGTGTTGTTGTCAATGGGGATGCTTGGAAAGCATGGATGTGTGCCCTGAGAACAGAGAACCTGTGGACCGATGTCTGACTTCCACTCGAGAAGTGGCCAGAGGAGAGGTGGCTGCAAGCAGAGCTCCTGGGGAAGTTTTAACTGAGATTGATGGTTCAAGAAGATCCATGTGTATCTTCTGTGAACTGAATGGGGTCATCGCTTGGACGCGCACATGCGCACCAACAACGTATGTACATAAAGGGAGGGAAGATTTGATAGGGATGTAAAATGACCCAAGAGAGACTAGGTTGGCACCCGTTTGAGTGTTTGTACAGGGCTGGAGGATAAAAGGACACTGTATGCTTGCATGGATGTGATACCTAGAAAATGGCGGGAAGATGAGTATCCTGTTGTTCACAGGAGCGCTTAGATGCCGAAAGGCAGATACTTAGGCATTTGCTGGGGCTGTTTCCTCTAAATGGTCATGTTTTGACTAATGCCACCGTTTTATTTGTTCTGTAGCTCAGGTTGGGCTTGACCTCGTTATCCTCCACATTATAAGATTATGCCACATTGCCTAGTTTAATGTTGCTTTCTAAAGCTTGCCTTTCCAATTCTAACAAGTGGTGAGATTTTACTCATGTAAAGTTATTAAAAACGAACAAATAAGCCAGATGTAGTGGTGCGCACCTTTGATCTTAGCACTCAGAAAGCAGGGCCAGGCAGATCTCTGAATTCAAGGCTAGCCTGTTCTGCACAGTGAGTTTTAGGCCATCCAGGGTTACATAATGAGATCCTCTCAAAGCAAAACAACCAGGAACATCAACAAGAAAACAACCACCGATGTGCATAGATGGTGAATGTGCATGAATTAAGACGAGGTTATATTCTCGGCATGTGTGATGAGCCTTCAGACTTTGGTTTATTAATACATAGTTTGTGGGTACAGTGCTGAAATCTCACTTTGCCGTTGACCTCTGATCAGGCATTACCATATTGGAATCTTTGGTGTGTGCCAGAAGGAAATGCTCGGTCAGGCTGCACTGTGAATTCACGGCACCCTCTGCTTGAAATAATAATAATAATAATAATAATAATAATAATAATAATAATAATAATAGAAAAGCCCTTTATTATTCAACCTGTGTACTCAACTGCACGACTGCGTCTCCTTCTCTCCCACTTGGCTTTTTCTTCCCCCCTCTCCCCTTTCTTCATCTCTGTCCGGTTATATCTATTAGTTGTCTCTTCCAATAACACTGCTCCTGCTGCCGCTGAGAGTGCTTTTTAATGTAGGGGCTGTTCTTCAGGAGCAACGCCGGGTCACTTTCTGAGTTACATTTTATGGGACTGATTAAACTTTAGCACTATCACTGCTGGCTTTACAGGCCAGCGAAGAGACTTAGAGTGTTACTCTCTGGGTAATTTGTACATCACAATCTAGAAAAATCAAATAGAGATAAGAGCTTAATGTGCCTGACAAAAGAAGGTGTCATCCGTTCTCGAGTCCTCTCTATTTGCAAGACCTCAACATTTAAAATGAAATAATGTCTTTCGCAATAATGAAGTTCAGTTACAGTAAATATCTATATGTATAAAAGGTGGGTTTTTAAGTTACAGGGTGACAGGGAAGATTTAAATGGTCTCCAGTGCTCTGAGCTGAACTACCTATTTTTGCCCCCTTTGCTTCTGGAGAATGAAGGATTTGCATCTGGAATTTTCAAGGTCTGAGAAACACATAGCTAATGTTACTAGAGAAATAACCTTCAGATAAAGTACAACAGCACCATGAACTCAAACCATTTTTTTCCCCTATTTAATTTGGGAGTTGCAAATAGAAATCATTGACTTCGTCTGTATTGCCCAGATAGGGGGAACTCTTCCCAGCGCATCCAGCATGGTTCCTTGAGGTCCCTCATAACTGGCAGGGACACAGCAGAGAAAGAAAATAAAAGCGACACGGTGGAAAGGTCTTCGCGGATTCGTAGGCCTGCACTATGTTGGGTAGCTCGGTTGGTACTCTACTCCACAGAACTCCCTTCCCTCTGTGGTTCTGGATGGGAGCAGAGGGTGGCGCGAGGAGGGAGGGTTGGCAGGGCAGGCTGAGCAGCGGCAGCGCAGGCTGCACGTGGAAGGGCATGAGTGTTACGGCTGTTTGTTTTTTTTTTTCACCAGAGATCTTGCTCAGATGACTCACTTCCTTGGCAAGGGGCAGCAGCTGAGCCTACAGCTGACCTGGTCCTGGGTGGGCCAGCAGCTTTGTGCTTCTGCAAATCCCCCACACCTACAAACACTCTTAAGGGAATTTAGGTTGTAGAGTCCATCATTTTGTGAGCCACCATGTAGTTGCTGGGAATTGAACTCGGGACCTTTGGGAGAACAGCCAGTGCTCTATACCTCTGAGCGATCTCTGCAGCCTCGAGTCAATCATTTTATAACTCATGTCGTGCCAGTTTTTAAGTCTGAATCTTGGCAGATTGTTTCCAAATACGCCCTAATGGTGGGAAAATACAAGGTGGTGTAAAGGCATAAGATGAAAGAAAATTGGTGTACGAATAAGAGCAAGCTGCTGGCAGCTTTTGCTTGTTTGGCAATAACCTGTATATATGTGTGTATCCTAGTAGAGAGGTATAAACACACGTGTGAACATATATGTATGCATGCATGGATGTCATAATGGGTATGTGGATGGCTATACATACAGATTGACACTTGTATGGAGGTATTGGGAGCAAAAATTCCTGGGAAGAGCCACACTATACATAAGCCTTCTGCAAGGCTGACTAGAAGTTCAGTGGCTGTGGAGGTCCAGAGCCTATTCACTAGTTATCTAGACCTATTTTTAGCCCGTTAACAGCCATTCCACTTTGCGTCCGACCTGACATTCTTCTGACTCACAGGTTAGAGCGTTGGCATTGTGTTAACAGACCACCGGCCCCCACCAACCAAAGGCTGAGGCTGCTATCAGAGAGCATCCGAAGTCTGTACCTAGAGAGTCCTGCTTCACTTTAGCTCATCTACCTGATATTCCTACCAAGGCATCTAAGAAGCGTTTTGGTTGATGACTGTCTTTTGTTACTGTAAGACGTCCTGAAACAAGTATCAGTTTGGATCTTGGACTATGGGGTAACTTGAACTGTTATCCAGAATGAAGAAAATCTCTTATCCCCGTTGAGGTGAGAGTTGTATTTTTTTGTATCCATGGAATATATACAACACTCATGATCATACATGCGGGATATGCCTGTGTGTATTTTCCTTCTGTATCCGTGCAGGATTACTCCAAATAAATAAAACTCAGAGATGATCAAATTCCTATGGCCTTCCAAGTTTCCACTGGAACCTGCAGATACGCAGAGAGGAAGGTCTGTCTGTCATATGCAGTCGTTACTAATCAGCTAGCTTTTACTTGGTCCCATGACCTTTGCGTGCCCTCTTACTTCCGGAAGGGCATGGCACAGACCCAGCACCAATCAGCCACCTGCTGACTGTGTTGTCTTTCATTCTGGATATCAGAGACTCAGTGGTAGTATCCTCTGTCTTCCTCTTTTTCTTCCTTAACATTCCAGTCTCCCTTCCTCGGCTCGGTGTTCCTATCAATCTCCTATGGCCTAAGTAAAATGAAAAATTAGTCACTTGTTTCCTACTGGCTGGAGACCAAAGATATGAATTCACACAGATGTAAATATATATGCAGATTGTTCCGAGGCAAACCCTTTCATCCGATGTACTTGCAAATTTCCTAAATACTGTTATGATAATACTAGGTGATTTATTTTACGTGCGGGCACATCTGAAGGGTTGCAGCACATTGTGATTTGCAAACCATTTAACTTGCTAGGATCACAGTGTTCTGCTTCATCTGCAGACTTCGCCCACAGGAATTTAATACAAAGGCTTTTATTCGTGTTGTTTGAATGTTGTACTTTCCCGAGATCTGATGGATGAGTTTGAAATGTGTGTGGGGGAGGAGAGAAGGAAATCAGCCCTTCTGCGTCTTCCAAGGAAGAGCAACCCCTTGCTCTCCATTTTCCCACAAGTCTGCCGTGCAGAGTCAAGGACTCCCAGAGAATGACAGCACACAGGAGACATTATTTTACTCAGATGATAGGTTGAATGGGCACGGACCCAGGGAACAATGAGCGAGAATATTGTCCCGTTAGCTCTCATGCCTCACCTTGAAATCTAAATGGAGAAGCAGTGACTCAGAGCCCAGCACCCTGGCTGTGTAAGGAACTTCAGTTCATTGCCATCTCTCTTCCTTTAGCATCCCTGCATGGCAGGCAATGTTGGCACCCCAGCTATGACACTAATCTTCATGAATTGCTTTCACTCCTTAAATTCTTTGTATGCAAAATGAGTTGAGCATGATTTGTAAGGTTCTTGCTATGCTTCTGTTTGATATATATGCTGTTCCTTTATGTCCCTTCCATTCCCCAATTAAAATTTTTCTTATGACTCTTAAAAATGGTTTTAAATTTAATATTCAAAATTACTTACATTTATTCATTTACTTAATAATTTATTGTGTGTGCATTTACATGGGCGTGTGCGCGTGTGAGAGTGAAGGACAGAGGACAGCTTTAGGGAGTTGGTTCTCTCTCTTCACCACGTAGGTTTATGGGATCAGTCGTCTGGCTCGGCAGTCAGTGCTCTTACTCACTGGCCTGCCCCTGTTTCGTTTGTTAAAGATGACAGGGTTTCACTATGCAGCCCGGACTGCCTAGAACTAGCTACATAGATAAGATTGTGCTGGAACTCACGATGCTCTACGTGTCCTGCCTCTAGGATACTGAGATTAGAAGTACATGGCACTGTACCCAGCCGAGGCTGGCCTTTAACTCCCACTTCTATTCTTGTGACTAGCTGATTTTGTTTCTATGCATTTATCTCACTAAATATTTATTGAGATTCTATAATATGTTGAACAGTGACATAAATAAATACTTAACAGGACACTTAAAAAAACCTTCCATTCAAAAAATAACGAGTGAAGAGGCTCTTTCAGTAGTGGAGCATATACTTGGCATACACAAGGCATGAATGAGGTACCCAGTACCAAAAGCAGGGACAAGGGTGCGAGGACTGAGAACATGGAGGTCTCTGGAGATCAGGTGAGTGAAGGGGTGCTTATTCTACTATGTAACTAGGAAAGAGGTTCTAAGATGTGGCTTTGAAGTTGAGGCTTACCAAAGGGAAGGGAGGTATCAAGGAGACAAATAGAAAGGTCCTCAAAGATTATAAGATGCAGGACATGGAGAGGAAGAACGAGGGGCCAGAGTCTGGTCCTTCCTGAATAGCAGATGAGTTTGGGATATGAAAGAAGGCAGCAAGCAGGTGAACACGCAGTGGTGTCTGACTGCGTTTGAAAACCACGTAGAATGCTAGCAAGAGCTACATTTGGATGAGGCTTTGCACAGGTGAAGAACCCCTACATATTCTTTCTTATTTACATCTCATAACAAAGCAGTAGGTAGATATTACTATTTCTAATACTGAGATGCCAAGAAAAAAAATCACATTTTGGACATAGGCAATTCAACTCACAGCACCAATTCTTTTCCTGGGGGTGGGTATCTTTATTTGATTTACCATTTACTGTGGCTTAGGATAGTTTTACTCTGGAAGTGTAGATATTAGCTTGTAGAAAACAAATAAAGATGAGACTGATCCCAAGCTGATAGAATGAGAATTTTGTTTCATAATAATGGGCGTAATTTATATGTGGTAAGAAAGCTAGCTGCAAAGGTTTTATCATTTCATAAGATACTAACTGCTTAAGTATCTTATTCCATCGTGGTACTTCCTGTTAGCTTCTAAAATCCTTTGAAATAGCTTTATTATCTTTCATGCTGATTCAATCATTAATGACTAAAATAAATATGTATTCATTCTATATTTATGTGATAGTTATCTTTTTAGATTTTTTAAAAAAAGTGATACTTGAGGGCTAAAGAGGGGGCTCAGAGGTTAAAACCTCTTGGTGCTTTTCCTTATAGTACTCAGTGAGTGGGAACGCAGCCCATAGGGGGTCTTAGACACAGGTTCCAGGCTACATGGCCAATGTTAGAAGGACAACCCAAGTTCTAGGCCAGCATTTTCAACTGGAATCTTGAAGGACTCCTGCCCACATGTGTGATCAGCACCTATGAACTGACCTGTAAAGTCAGGGCTCCTTTACTTTCTGAAATAATTGGAGTTAAAAAGTAATTGCTTATTATTTGCACATTGCTGTATTTTCATAGTATGCCTATACTTTTATAGTGATTGTTTTTACAGACAGTATTTCATTCTTATTAGAATATTGGGGACCGAGCCTGGTGCCTCAAACAATAGTATAGCAGAGAAAAATGGTACCTCAGCCCTACTATAAGCTTCTTCATTTTTATTAAAAACATATCCATTGAAAAACTAAGAGTGATTGAAAATCTATCCAATGACTTAAGTCCAGAAACACAGATTTCAACACACACCACCCAAACTAAGGTAGCACAACTCCTGTCCCACAAATTACTAATTTCACAGTAATGGCTTTCAATAAGAATGAATTATGTTAAATTTAAGACAATGAATTCAAAGGAACAATTTTAAGTATACAAGGAAAAAAACCAATGTGGCACAAATGTATTTTTGCATGACTCCAAGAGAATACAAACAAACGTCCAAACAAAATAGAGAAGTCAATTCAGGATATGGAAATGAAAATCAATAAAGAGATAAAAATTCTGGGAAAATCAAATTTAAATACTGGAGTTGGATCTATAATAAGTCAAACAGGAAGCTCTGTGGAAAGTATATCTGAGAAGATAGAGAAGATAGAATGTCAGGGCTGGAAGATAAAGTGGACAACAACAAAGGTAAATTACTAAGAAAGTATGAACATTAAGATCTATAAGATACTATGAAAACACTAACTCCACAAATCATGGTTTCAGACAAGGTGGAGAATTTCATCTCAGAAGCACAGGAAATATTTTCACTACAACTAGAGTAGAAAACTTCCCAAATGTAGAGAAGGAGATGCCCATCCAGGTCCAGCGACTGTACCAGAGGAGCAGCTCTCCATGTCCTGTTACAGCTCAAAGACGAACACACTGAAAGCTGCAGGAGAGAAAGTGCAAGTCATATCTAACAGTAGTTGCATCAAAATAACAGCAGATTTCCTTTTTCTTTGTTTTAGAAGTAGGACTTCCATGTTATCTTTTCTTTACTTATTTATTAAAATGTTTTCTTCTCTCATATATCACACCCCAACTGCAGTTTCCCCTCCCTCCTCTCCTCCCAGTCCCCCCGTCCTCCACCTCCCTTTTCCTTCAGATTCACTCCTCCTTTGTTTCTCTTCAGAAAAGAGCAGGTCTCCCAGGGGCCTCAGCTGAGCACAGTATAACAAGTTACAATAAAACTAGGCACAAGCCCTCATATTGAGGCTGAATAAGGCTGCCCAGTAGAAGGAAAAGGGTCCCTAGAGCAAGCAAGAGTCGAGATGACTTCTGCTCCCACAGGAACACCAACCTACACAACCATACTGTATATGCAGAGGACCTAGCTCAAACCCATATAGGCCCCTTGATTGTCAGTTCAGTCTCTGTGAGCTGCTATGAGACCTTCTTAGTTGATGTAGTGGTCCATGTTCTTGTGGTGTCCTCTATCTCTCTGGCTCCTATAATTCTTCCCACCCCCTCCACCGGATTCCCCAAGCTCCACCTAATGTTTGGCTATGCATCTCTGCATTGAATGTCAGATTTCTTAAGGAAAACCTTAAAAGCCAGGAGGAGTTTGGATGAAGTTACTTCAGGATCTGACAAGCAATTACCAACTGAGACAACAATTCACAGGAAAATTGTCAGAACTTAAGGAGAAAACAAACAAACAAACAAACAAACAAACAAAAAACCCCACAACAACAAAGCTTCCATAATAAAAAGTCTGAAGGAATTTATGTTCAATAAACTGGCTTCTTAGGAGAAACTTGAAAGAATATTTGGGGTTTTTTTTGAAGATTTTATTTATCTATTTATTTAATATATATGAGTGCTCTATCTGCATGTACACCTCTATACTAGAGGAGGGCAGTTACCATGTGCTTTCTGGGAATGGGACTCAGGACCTCTGGAAGTGCAGACAGTGCTCTTAACCACTGACCCATCTCTTCAGCCCTTGAAGGAATCTTTTTCCATGGAAGAGAATGATGACACATCTCAGGATAATACTAACCAGAATAGCAACATATGAATAAGGAATAGGAAAACAAACACCACAAAATTGACAGAATCACAGGAATTAGCATACACCTTTCCCTACCCTGCTTCTACCCAGCAGGGTATCAAAGCAGTTGCTGAGACTCATGGCCAACTTTGGGTAGAGTGCAGGGAATATTATGAAAGAAGGAGGAGATAGAAAGACCTGGAGTAGATAGGAACTCCACTAGGAGAGCAACAGAACCAAAAATCTAGGCCCAGAGGTCTTTTCTGAGACTGATATGCCAACCAAGGACCATTCATGGAGATAATTTAGAGCCCCTGAACAGATGTAGCCAATGGCAGCTCAGTCTCCAGGTGGATTTCCTTAGTAAGGGGAACAAGGGCTGTCTCTGACATGAACTCATGGCTGGCTTTTTGATCACCTCCCCCTGAGGGGGGAGCAACCTTACCAGGCCACAGAGGAAGACAATGCAGCCAGTCCTGATGAGACCTGATAGCCTAGGGTCAGAGGGAAGGGGAAGAGGACCTTCCCTATCAGTGGACTGGGGGAGGGGCATAGGAAGAGAAGAGGGAGGGAGTGTAGGATTGGGAAAGGATGAGAGAAGGGCTAGAGCTGGCATACAAAGTGAATAAATTATAATAAATAAAGATGCAGACTAGCACACTGGAGTGAAAAACAGGGTCTGTCTATTTGTCATCATCAAAGATAGATGCAACTTTAGGATGAAGGGAAGGAAAAAGGTATTCCAAGCAAATGGGGCCATGAAACAAGCAGGTCTCACTCTTCTAATATTTGACAAAATGTTCCCTTTATAATGATTAAAGGAATAACCCATCAGGAGGATATCACAATTTTAAGCATATATACCCTAAACACTGATGTACTAATTTCATAAAATAAATGTATTTATTTTATGAATAAATAAAATTTAGTGGTGTATTAATTTCATAAAATAAATACTAGTAAATGTAAGGACAGCAATCAATTTCATCACAATGGTAAGTGATTTCAATATGTCACTTCAACCAATAGTCAGGTCATTCTGACATAAAAGAGGTAAGCAGCTCAGTTCAAAGGCATCAAAGATCAAATGCAGAACAGGAGCCTACCACAGAGGGCTTCTGAAAGGCTCTACCCTGCAGGGTATCAAGGCAGATGCTGAGACTCATAGCCAAACTTTGGGCAGAGTGCAGGGAATCTTATGAAAGAAGTGGGAGATAGTAAGACCTGGAGAGGACAGGAGTTCCACAAGGACAGCAACAGATCCAAAAAGTCTGGGCACAGGGTTTTTTTTTTCTGAAACTAATACTCCAGCCAAGGACCACTCATGGAGATGGCCTGAAACCCCTACACAGAGGTAGCCTATGGCAGTTCAGTATCCAAGTGGGCTTCATAGTAATGGGAACAGGGACTATCTCTGACATGAACTGATTGGCCTGCTCTTTGATCACCTCCCCCCTGAGGGGGGGAGCAGCCTTTCCAGGCCACAGAAGGAGACAATGCAATCACTCCTGATGAGACCTGATAGACTAAGATCAGAGGGAAGGGGAAGAGGACCTCCCTTATCAGTGGACTGGGAGAGGGACACGGGTAGAGAAGAGGGAGGATGGGTCTGGGAGGGGAGGAGGGAGCTACAGTGTGGATACAAAGTGAATAAACTGTAATTAATAATAATAAAAAATATTTTTCCTGGAAAAAAAGAGTAATTTCTCATGAGAAGTTTATAAAATAAATATCTCTATCTTTTCTTAAAAAAAAAAAATCAAATGGACCTAACAGACATCTATATAACTTTTGATTCAAACACTGAAGAACATACATTCTTCTCCACAGTGTTTAGAACCTTCTTTAAAATAGATCATATGAGAGAGGACACAAAGCAAGCCTTGCTAAATATAGGAAACCAAAAATGACTCCTTATATTTTACCTGACCACAATGACAGTGATTTAGAGGTAAACAACGGCGTATATAAACTCTTGGAGATTGAACAGTGCACTCTTGTATAATGAATGGATCACTAAAGAAACAATAAAAAGCAAAATGAATTCCCTGAATCAAATGAAAACGAAAATACAACATACCTAAATGTATGGAAAACAACAAAAGAGACATTTGTAGCTACAGCTGCCTACACTGAAATATGAGAGCGCTCAGAAACTAACAGCTTAACAGTGCACCTTATGACCATGGAAAGACAAGAATGAGCTAAACTGCAAGTCAGTAGATGGAAAGAAAAAAAACAGAGAAAGGACAGAAACAAACACAATGGAAATAAAAACACAACAAGGAATCAATAAGCCTAGTAATTGATTCTTTGAACATATAACAAGATGAACTTTTAGCCAATCTAATTACAAGAAAAAGAAGATCAAAATTTATAAAATTGGGATTTCAAAGCCAGGTGGAGGTGGTGTCCACCTTTATTTCATTTTTAATTTTAATAATTTTTAAAATTTTTTACTTTTTTAAATTTAAATTTATTTTTTAAATTTATTCACATTACATCCTGATTGTAGCCCCCTCCCTAATCTCCTGGTGCCACCTTCTCTCTCTCTCTTCTATTCTATCCCCTTCCCCTAGTTCTCAGAATGGGGTGGCCCTCCTCCTCCCCTACCAACTAGTAATATATCATATCACTTCCTAGCATATCAAGTCTCATTAGGACAGCCTCATCCTCTTTCTTTGTGGCCTGGCAAGGCTGCCCTCACCAGGGGGAAGTGATCAAGGAGCAGGCAACAGAGCCCATGTCAGAGACAGCCCCTCTCCCCTTCCTAGGGACCCACATGGAGAATGAGCTGCTCTTGGCTACATCTGAACAGGGGGTTCTAGAGCAAATATTCTTAAAGCTTGAAAAACGGAATTAAAAAATACATAAAAAAGATCAACCACCTTGATCAAGTTGTTTTTATTCTAAACATGAAAGGATGATTTAACATATGTAAATCAGTTAATGTAATGTATCACAGAAAACAGATTCAAAAGCAGAAATCTCATATTCACCTAAAGAGATGCAGAAAAACCTTGATAAAATCCAATATTCCTTCATGATAAAAGTCTGAGTAGATTAGAGTTGGAGGGAATATACCTCAATACAACGAAAGCTATGCACAACAAACCTACATCTAGCACCATATTAAATGGGGGAAAAGTTCAAAGCATCTCCGCCAAAATCAGTAACAAGTGTCTATTTTCCTTCTATTATTCAACGTAATGCTTAAAATCATAGCTATAGCAATAAGACGAGAAAAGGAAACAAAAGAAACAAAGAGGAAGAAGCCAAAGTGTTCTTATTTGTAAATAATGCAATTCTGTATGTAAAAGACTCTAAAGACTCCACCAAAAATTATTAGATATGAGAAATACTTTCAGCAAATAGCAAAATACAAAATTAATGTACAAAATTAGTGGTTCTTGTAGATAACAATAATGAACAATAATGAATAATAATGAAAGAAATCAGGGAAACAACCCCATTCATAGTTGCCAATAAACTAAAAAAAATTCATGAAACATAACCAAAGATGAGAGACATCTCTATGATGACAACTTCAAAGTAGCAAAGAAGGACACTGAAGAAGACGGGAAGACATCTCATGCTCATGGATCAGAAGAACAATATAGTGAAAGTGGTTATTTGACTGAGAGCCATCTGCAAATTCAATGCGATCATCATCAAAATTCCTATGCCCCTTGTCATAGGAAAAAAATCTTAACATTTATATGGGTGCACAGAAGATTCTTGTTAGGCAAAGCAATCTTGAACAATGTGAATAATGAATAATGGAGTATTATACACCTGGGACATAGCAGCAGCAACAACAGCAACATCAACAATAACAACAGCAACAGCAACAGCAACAACAGCAACAGCAACAACAGCAGCAGCAACAACAACAGCAACAACAACATCAACAATAACAACAGCAACAGCAACAGCAACAGCAACAACAACAGCAGCAGCAACAACAGCAGCAGCAACAACAGCAGCAGCAACAACAGCAGCAACAACAACAACATCACAGCAATGGCACAAATCAACCAAACAGAACACAGGATTCAGATACAAATTCACATGGTTGTAACCTGAGATTTTTTTTTTTTTATGAAAATGCCAAAAATACACAGGAGAAAAGGCAGCCTCTACAACAAATGGTGTTGGAAAAATTAGATAACCCACAAGTAGAAGAATGAAAATTAATCTCTTTCTGACCCTGTACAAAACCCAACTCCAACGGGATCATAGACATTAATCTCAGACTTGAAATTCTGAGCCAGTTAGAGGAAAAAGCAGAGAAAACACTTTAAACACAAGCACCCGAAAGGGGCTCCAGGTGCTCTGGAAACAACAAAAACAATTAACAAATGGCACAGAATAAATATCTCCTGCACGGCAAAGGAAAGAGTTACTTGAATGAAGAGACAAAACCCTAGAGTAGGAAGTCAGTCTTTGGAAGCTGACTATCTGACAGAATATTACCTCTGGTATTCAGAGATTAGGAAAAAAAGAAACAGCATGAAATCAAACAGTCCAGTCCACATATGGGCTAACGAAATACACAGTTCTCAGGAAATGAAGAAGAGCTTGGTGGGATGGCTCAGTGGATATAGGATACTGCTAAGACTGATGACCTCGGTTGAATCCTCACATCAGAACCAACCCTGTGTGTGGTCCTCAGACCTACACACTCGAATACCGTGGCACACCTGGCCACTCAACATTGAAGCTTGTCACTCCTCTAGTACAAGTGGCAGTGACCTGGAAACTGCCTAGCTTCCAGATGAGAGGGCTATCCCCGTCTCTAGCTGGGCTATTATTTCGTGCTGGGACTGAGTGGCAGGTCCTGCAGGTTCTGGGTGCCGAAGGGCGCTTGGCTGAGTTCTCTCTAGTGAGATTGAAGGACACTTCCTGTTCCAGGCATTTGACTCCTTGGTTGTCGGATCACCAGATGTTTCTTCTTCTCATAGCTTTTAGCTGGCTAACTTCTAGTTGGTCACATACAGTTCTGACAGACACCAGAGGCCCTTTGTTACAGACGGTGGCATTTGGAGACTCACTTGTGTCTTTTGCTCCTCATGTCCTCTTTACTCCAGGACAATGAATCCAAGGAGATACAAAGATGACTTCTTACTTTTTGGTTCCTGGAAGGAGGTGACTTGCAACAGGGAAGTTTCCGCTTTAGTGTTTTTCCTCTTCAGTTACACCTCTGTGTTTAGAAGCCTCTGTCAAGCAAGTGCTGGCATTAAAAGGGTGTGCCACTCTGCCTGGCTTCTTTTCTTTTCTTTTTTTAAGGGAAGCAGGGTCTCACTTAGCTTAGGCTGGCCTTACTCTTTCTTTGTAGCAAAGGAGGACTTGAATTTCTGATGTGTCTGCTTCCATAGTGCTGAAACTGCAGGCTCATGCTACTATGCCTGCTTTGTTTATGAGGCACTGAGCATTGAGCACAGGCTTCATGCATTCTAGGCATGCATCCTGCTAACAGACCTATATCCTGGACAATTTTTTAAAAGTCAGTTTTAAAAAAATAATGTTGAGGAATGGTGCTATGTATAGCTCAATGGTAGAGTACTTCTTTGGTATTTGTGGAATCCTAGGTTCAATGCCCAGGTTCGACCTGGTACCACATATATGCACAAGATAAAAGTTTTGAAATCTGATTTTCTTGGTACCTAATTTTGCCTGTGTATCAATTGTTTGTCTTTACTTTCAATATTTAAAAAAATACATAATACATCACTAAATTTCAAGGATGCTGCCTAGGATCATGTTTATTGATTGTTATGTGATTGTTGGGGTACCCCTGGCTTTAGCAGTGCTTTTATTAGGTCAACGTTAAGCTTGAGGCTGTCTTGTGTGGTACAGTTTGTTGCATATGGAAGCTAGAGTGTACATTTATTATTGTGCTACACTTACAGCCTGTAGCCAGCTCTCAGCTCACGTAAGGATTACAAGGCTGCCAGTGTTGGGTGTTAATGGACCTTCTCGGTGTAGACCAGCAACAGCAGGAGAATAGGACTTTTCCCCACAGCAGTGTTGAGAAACAGATGATTCTTGTCCTGGTCCTTGGGCACACTAGCTTTCTGAGGCTCCTTCTGTTGCTAATTAATACTGTTCAGCCAACTGTGGCGCCTGCACATTGCAGCTCCTTCAGCCCACATGTCTCCATCTTGATTATAAAGGCGTGGGTCAGTTTTAGAACATGCTTTGGAGAAACCCATGAAACCAGCCCCTGGCTCCTCCCACTGGTCCATGGCACACTCCCGAACAGACTGGTCAGTGCCCATCATCCCAAGAAAAACTTACTTTCATCTTCCCAATCTTCGGGAATATCCACAATTATTCTCGGATTCAATATTAAATACTTCTTGGATCTATTTTTCATTTCATTTAAAATATTGATGCTTGCTCTCACCTCATGTTTGGGAATTGTCCTTTGATGTCTTAGAATTTCCATAGTGACTCTGGGACTACTGCTGTGGCCTTTTTGATATTGTGGAGAGTGACCATCTTGGGTCCTGAAATGTGAATTTGTGCAGAACTGCTGGTTATTTCCTTTCTCCGGTTTTCATTAAAACTGTTAAATTGCATCCACGTCTTTATCTCCAGAAAAGTCCTGTTACTCACAGAGAACCTCAAAGAAAGTGGGACTGACTAATACCAGGCGGGCCTGACTAGCACCATGTGGGGCTGACAGTACTGACTTCCCCCACCAGTCTCAGTGACGTGACCAGGGCAACAAGCTAGACTTAATGTTCTGTCCCTGTGACAATAAACACAGGGAAAACAAAGTATGTTTGTGCTAGAGAGTCCTTTCTGCCCCTCAACCCACTTTGGATTTTACCTTTCTCTTGTGCCCCAAATACATGGAATGTTTAAAGAAGAAAACAAATAAAATATTTGAAAAATTTATTTTAAAATTGTCTTTCTACACACACACACAAATACTCTTCACTCACACATACATGCATACATACATTCACTCTCACACATACATTTACACACACACACACACACACACACACACACACACACACACACTATATTAGTTACTTTTCTGCTCCTGTGGTAAGACAACAAGGACAACTTAAGAAGAGTTTACTTTGCCTCATGGTTCCTGAAGGTTAGAGTCCACAATGGCGAAGACAGCGTGGCAGCAGGCGTGGTGATGTCAGCGACTGTAGCCTAAGCCTTCTCAAGCTGTCCATCACCTGGGTACCCAGTGCTCACATGCCTCAGACTATGGGCAACATATTTCATTCAAAATACTACTCTTAAGCTTGATGAAGATACGTTTATTCAAGAGCAGTGTAGGCATTCTTTTACACAAGGCCACCGAGTCTCTAAAAATATATGCTTCTTTAAAATCAGGAAACTGAAGAGAAGAGGATGACTTAAGCTGTTGGAGACCTTTGCTATGACGTGAGCTCACGCCTCTGAGGGTCTGTGCTCTCCTGGAGGGGCTGGTCAGGAGTCATCCCTATGCGGAGGTCTCTTGCTATGGCAGATCAGCACATTGCTGATTTGGGATTTACTGACACAAGCAGCTTCAGCTTGCCCTTTCTCCTAGGTGAAATTCAACTTCAGGCTTGCAGTGAAACCCATGTTTCATTGACTGTGAAATTAGGAGAATCTCCAATGAGTTAAAAATGATTAGCTTTCACTTGTGGATGAAAACATGCCAAGGACAAACACTGATTCTGCGAGGCCATTAGTATAGAACCTCACACCTTAGAAAACCTCATTGGATCATTGACTGTTGTTCTTAGCCAAATTCTTACCTTCTACCTCATTACTTCTTAACCTGTCTTGGGGACTTTCTAAGTTAATTCATTCATGACCTCACACTGTAATGTTTCCGGGGGTAATGACACCATTGCTAATGCCTCAGATGGAAAACATTTAGTGTCTATTTTTTTGTAAACTGTATTTAACTGATCTTTCTTCCATTCTTCCCAGATGAACCATATGCTTTTTTTTTTCATGCAACTTTAATTCCTTGCTCACCACCATGTTTCAGGTATTTGTCTATATAATCTTCTCTTGTGCTATAAATTGCCCCAAAACAGGACCTCTGTCTTTATGTTCATCTGTAGCATGTGGCATGGGACTGGGAACACATTGCTAAAGTAAATGTTGGTTGGATAGAGTAATTACATGACATTTAAAAAGTGTCAGCATTAGAAGAGTGGGTAAGTTAATTGTGCAGGTGTGAGTGTGGACATGACATTTGTATTTTATTTGCAAATTGCTCAGTTTGGGAGACATACACTGTATAAAGGTTTGGGTAGAGCCACTGAGTTCACGGCTCCTTTCTCTTCTTTGATTTTTACAAGGTTTAAATATTCATGACTCTACAGCACTTCATTTTATTTATTTTATTTTTTGTTTGTGGCTTTTTCAAGGGAGGGCCTCAGGTATCTCAAGTGAGCCTTGAACTTCTGACCCACTTTCCTCCGTACTGCGAATTACAGGTTGGCACTGACTGCTACCCCAGCTGTCAAATTTACCCTGTTCTCAGAGTTGAGATCCAAAGCACAGATGTCTCTTTCACCTTTGAGAGGGGACCCCAAGCCCTCTGCAATGATGCTGAGTGAGGTTCAAGAGCAAAGGCTGACTGCCCATCCTCCAGGCGAGTCTCACCACACAAAACAAAAGTTTAAACAATTGCTTTTAAAGAAGCAAAATGCCTACTGCACTGAGAAAGGTGGCTGTTCCCTTGCATCCTTGATGCTTTTCCCCTTCAGGAAGGAATTGTACTGTTTGTGTGAAATAACTTTCTTTCTTTAGTTGTTCAGTCTGAGGGGAGGATTTTTGATGAAGCATTCAGGGGTTACAAATAAATAAAAGCCACAGTCCAGCCATCAGAGAGACCTCGCTAGGTAGTACCACACAGAATGCTCAGCAACTCTGTGCTTCCTAACAATCTCTCCCTCCCGTCTTCCACCAGGCTGTGCCCCACCCCACAGGCAACTGTGATATTGCAAGCTTCAGAAGTTAGCATTAAAATGAATACTTTTTAATTTCTGTGGATGAGACGGGGCTCCGGGCTCCGGGACAATGCTGATGGATGATGTTTTAATGCAGCTGAAATGTTATTTTTACTGAACCAGGGAAAACTATAAATTTTGCTTCATTGCCACTGATGGCTCTATGCATAAAACTATGGTGGCGCCCATCGGCCGTGAATAATCACCTCGGCCCGGCAGATGTTGCTTTGCGGGGGAAAAGCAATTCTTATGCCGAAGAATTGTGGAAAGATTAATTGTCTACAGCTGTTTCATGGCCCACAGCAATCTTGATACATTTATGATAAGTTTAAGAGCCCACAAGAGGCAACTCCTATTCCCTGTGGTGAGCAGCGGGAGGGGGACAGAGCTGGTGGCTTTATTTTGACACCTGGATTCATAGAATCTGTCAGCTCCATTACAGCCTTCATAGAAATCTGGCAGTTGGCAGTTCTGAAATGATTGTGAGTGAGGTAAGATGCAGGAATTATCCGTAAGTAGATAAAGAAAAGGAGACGGAGAAGAATTATTCAAATTTGTGCAAATGAATTGCTTCCATTTTTCCTCCCTCTGCCAAGTGGAAATTGAACGTGACCCGCTCTGACCTTTCTCTATTAAGTGCTGCAAATTGCAGTAAATGCACCGTTCTGAGCGCCCTAATGGGACAGAGCCCCAGCAATGCCTCATTAATAAGGGGAGTTTGACCTTGCTGGTCAGCCCTTCATTCGATATTGAAAAGAAATAAGAAAAAGAAGAGATGACCCACTGTAAATTTTGAACAATACATTTGATTTAGTTTGCATACACTCCTGGCTAGGCGTCTCTGTGACCTTTTCCTTCCCCAGGTTTCCCTCCAGCCACAGGCTAGCAGGGGTTCTGGGAGCTTACCTTGAAATCGAAAGTGAGATTATTTTCACTCACTGTGCAGTGCATGGCAGGCTGGGTGGAAACGACTCTGACCTCTCCACTCCCTTCAGACCACGCCCAGCATGGCTCCAGGCCTTCCTGTTCCTTTCTCTCCTGTCCACCTTTTCCTCTTCCCTTCCTCTTTTCTTCCTTCTCTCCACCCTCCTTTTTTCCTTTTAAAGAAATCAATTTGGTGCTTTCTCAGACAATTAGGAATAGTGCTACCTCAAGATCCAGCTATACCACTCCTAGGCACATATCTAAAAGATGCTCAAGTATACAACAAGGACATTTGCTCAACTATGCTTGTAGCAGCTTTATTTGTAATAGCCAGAAGCTGGAAACAACTCAGATGTCCCTCAGCGGAGGAATGGATACAGAAATTGTGGTACATCTACACAATGGAGTATTACTCAGCAATAAAAAAAAACAAGGAAATAATGAAATTTGCAGGCAAATGGTGGGAACTGGAAAAGATCAACCTGAGTGAGGTATCTCAGAAGCAGAAAGACACACATGGTATATACTCACTCATAAGTTGATATTAGATCTATAATATAAGATAAACATACTAAAATCTGTACACCTAAAGAAACTAATCAAGAGGGAGGACTCTGGCTGAGATGCTCAATCCCTGTTCAGAAAGGCAAAGAGTATGGACATCAGAAGAGGGAGAAAACAGGGAACAGGATAGGAATCTACCACAGAGGGCCTCTGAAGAAGGCTCTACCCTCCAGAGTATAAGAGCAGACGCTGAGACTTATAGCCAAACTATGAGCAGAGTGCATGGAATCTTATGAAAGAAGGGGGAGATAGTAAGATCTGGAGAGGACAGGAGCTCCACAAGGACAGAAACAGAACCAAAAAATCTGGGCACAGGGATGTTTTCTGAGACTGATACTCCAACCAAGGACCATTCATGGAGACAACCTAGAACCCCTGCACAGATGTGGTCCATGGTAGTTCAGTGCCCAAGTGGGTTCCATAGTAATGGGAACAGGGACTGTCTCTGACATGAACTGATTGGCCTGCTCTTTGATCACCTCCTGCTGAGGGGGAAGCAGCCTTACCAGGCCACAGAGGAAGACAATGGAGCCACTCATAGACTAGGATCAGAAGGAAGGGGAGGAGGACCTCCCCCATCAGTGAACTTGGGGAGGGACATGGGTGGAGAAGGGAGAGAGAGGGTGAGATTGGGAGGGGAGGAAAGAGGGAGCTACAGGGGGATACAAAAGAATAAACTGTAATTAATAAAAAAAGTAAAAAAAATGGTCTATACCATTTATTATACCTAAAAAAAAAAAAAAGAAGAAGAAAGGAACCTCTTATTTTTGGAATGTGTGTGTGTGTGTGTGTGTGTGTAGGTGTTGGGTAGATTCTCTAGTTTTGCTGTGGCTCTGTGCAGACCTAGATGAGATAGTCTCTGTTTGATGAAAGAAAATCTAGAGCAAGGGATAAAACCTGATGCTTGTTTGGGAATGAATGACTTAATTTTTACCAAACATGGGAAATAGAAAATCAGGGTGAAAGAGGGATTCAGAACTCCCGGACCATTATAAACCCTGTAAACCTTGCACACTTCAGAGGTAGCTCTTTAGGCTTTCTTCAATGCAATGCTCACAGCTCCTCCATCGCTACTCAAGGATTTTCTAGGAAGGCCTCTGTGCAAGGCAGACAAAAGACTCAATTTACTTAAACAATAACTCCTAACGCACAGAGTTTAAAAGAGAAAGTTCAAGAGGAGGTGCTTGAAAGGAGCTGTTTTCAAAGGGACCTTAGAACTTACCTTTTCCCAGCATCTAGCCTAGGTGTCTATCTTTTCTACAGCATTGATCATGAAGGTAGAAAATCATCTCGGAACTGAAATTCTTTACCAGAAACTAATATTGCACGAGTCTTCCATCTATATCATTAAAAGGAAATATTGGTATTTTTGTTCCTGACCATGTCATTAGGTCTTAATTGAGTGGAACTTTTGAATCCAAAGGGCTGCATTAAACTGCTTCGGAGTGAAGAGTCTGGTTTCTGTGATGGTGTATGCCAAGAATCAGAGGCACAAAAGTGTGTTTCCATATGAAGGTAAAAAATTGTCCCTTCAAGATCTGTAAAGAATTGTGTCGGAATTTTGATGGGGATTGCATTGAATCTATAGATTGCTTTTGGTTGAATGACCATTTTTGCTATATGAGAAATCTTTCCAGCTTCTGATATCTTCAGGTTTTTTTTCTTCAGTATCTTAAAGTTTTTATCATTCAAGTATTTCACTTGTTTAATTAGCGTTAATCCAAGATTATATATATCTCGGCATTCCTGCATCTCCAGGATGAATCCTACATTTTTTTTTTTTTTTTTTTTTTGTGGTGGGTGATCTTTTTGATGTGTACTTGAATTCATTTTGCAAGCATTTTACTGAGAATTTTTGCATCTATATTCATAAGGGAAATTGGTTTATAATTCTTTTTCTTTTTTGGGTCTTTATGTGGTTTAGGAATCAGAGCAACTGTGACTCATAAAACAGATTGGCCAATAGTCATTGTTTCTATAATTTGAATTATTTGAGGAGCATTGGCATTAACTCTTCTTTGAATGTCTGGTATAATTCTGTGTTAAAAGCATCTAGCCCTGGGCTTTTTGTTGCTGTTATTGGGAGACTTTTAAGGATGGCTTCTATTGCCTGTTAGTTCAGTTTCTGTGAGTTTGTAAGCTTTCTGTACTTGACATTTAGCTTTATTCTGTGGTAGTCAGATAGGATTCAGGGTGTTATTTCAATTCTCTTCAATCTGTTGACACTTGCTAAGTGTCTGAGTAGGTGGTAAATTTTGAAGAAAGTTCTATGAGCTGCTGAGAAGAAAGTATATTCTTTTGTGTTTGAGTGAAATTTGTGTAGATATCTGCTAGGTCTTTTATCACCTTCTGCAGGTTTGTAGATAGATATTGCTTACGTTTGGTTTTTATCTTGGAATGTCTTTCTTTCTCTATATGTTGTGGTTGAATATTTTGCTGTAGTCTAGGCTGAACTCTGTGGTCTCAGAGCCTGCAGCACATCTACCCAGGACCTTCTGGCTTTCAGATTCTCCACTAAGAAGTCAGGTGTTACTAAAACGCGCCTTCCTTTATATATTAGTTGATCTTTTTTTTTTTGTGCAGATTTTAATATTTCTTATTTGTTTTGTGCATTAAGTGTTTTGATTACTATGTGCCAAGGGAAAATTTCCTTTTTGGTTCAGTCTATTTTGTGTTCTCTGCACTTCTTGTTCCTTTGCAGGAATGTCCTTCTTCAGAGTAGGAAAATTTTCTTCTATGGTTTTGTTGAAAATATTTTCTGTGCCTTTGACCTGTGTTTCTTCTTCCACTAGTCTTTTTTTTTTTTTTTTTTTTTTTTCAATGCAGTTTATTCAGGAACCTTGAACAATCATCTGACCCTGGGGAAAGCCAGCCCACAGCTTAAATAGCCTCTGGGTAGCCAACCCCAGCGTGCCACGTGGGCAATGCAGATAGGTCCACATACATGGAAGCAAGCCAGATCCTCAGCCTTAGCCAAATGTTGATGCCCCAGGTCCTGCCTCTGAGAAAAAGGTATCAGTCGGGTCTGATGCTCTTTGGGTGGATGACACCTAAATGAACATCAGTACAAAGTCCCAATTTATTTCTAATATCAGAGATCAGACCTATACTCTTGCCTGATGCGTCTAAAACAAAAAGGGGGAACTGTAGAGAGCTGCTGAATGCTGTGCCTTAAAGATGGAGCTGGTTTCCGCCTTCCACCTTCCCGATGGTGAGTGCTCTCTGTCACGAACAATTCCACTAGTCTTGTTAGCCTTAATTTTGGTCTCTGCATAGTATACTAGATTTCCTGGATGCTGTACACATAGATTTTTTTATTACCTTTTTTTTTGACCTAGATGTCCATTTCATCTATCTTGTATTCAATGCCTGAGATTCTTTCTTCCATCTCTTGTATTTTGTTGGGAAAGCTTGCCTCTGAGGTTTTTATTGGAGTCCCTAAATTTTGCCTTTCTGGATATCCTCAGTTTGGGTTTTCTGTATTGGTTCTATTTTCACTTTAGGTCTTGAACTGTTTTGTTCACTTTCCTCCATTGTTTGTTAGTGTTTCGTAGACTTAAAAAAGGGATTTATCGTTTTCTTTTTAATAACTTTTCCCATATTCATAAAGGTTATGTTAAGGTCCTTGTCTTGTGCTTCAGTTATGTTATCTACCTCAGGGGCCACTGAAGTGGGGTTGCTGGGCTCTGGTGAAAACCTATTGTCCTGGCTCTTACTGACTGCATTTTCACACTGGTGTCTAGGCATCTGGGTTTGGATGTTTGTAATTCTAGGTGCTGATGTCTAGTCTTGTCTTTGCTGAACGTGTGTTTTGTTCCTTGCTTTCTGTTGTCCTCTCTGGTTCTTAGGAAAACATAGCGACTGTGTGTTGCCCGGTAGAAGATGCTTCTAGGATCCTGCTATGTATGGCCACTGGTGGTCCCGGGTACAGTGTGTTTATAGATATTGGGAGCTGATGCTTAGGAATGGGGATGGGATAGGAGTGGAGGGAGGTGAGGGGGCCACAAGAGGGAGGAGGCAGGGTGTTCCATCAGGATCTGCCTAGTTTTCTGGGAACGGGAACAGAGAGTGCACTGCTTACACTTCCAAGGAGTGTAAGTAGGAGGTCTGCTACAGAGTTGGGGAGGAGATTTGGGGATTGGATTTGGAAAGGAGGAGAGAGAATTGAAGAGCTGCAGTTAGTTTGCCTGTTTCTCTGTCCTGTGTCATTCCATCTACCTATCTATCATCTATCTATCTATCTATCTATCTATCTATCTATCTATCTTTGTATGTGTAGATACTCGTGAACACACATATGTATGTGTGAGGGCATGTGCATGCCAGGCTGTAGGAGCCCACCTTTTAGTAATCAATTCGCTCAACCTCTCATGTGGATTCTGGGTCCTGAGCTCCCATAGCCAGGTTTGCAGCAAGCATTCTCACCTATTGGCCCATCTCGCTGGCTCAGAGTTCTGATTTTGATGAGCGCTTTGCTCTACTCTGCAAAGCCACTTCTTGTCCCAAAGTTTTGATAAGTTTCTTTTTCCCCCAATAAATGTCAATTAATAAACCTGTTCGTTTTTTTAAATTTACCTGTCTGTGTTAAGCTCTGTCTCTCATTATTTCTTTAAAATATTCAGCAATTTCTATACAATGGGAGCAAGCAAAATTCTGGATTCAAGTTTTATCCCTGTCACCACAGTGTTATTGAATAAAATTTCACCATCTTTAGTGTGTAGCCTGGTATTTTTCTGCAACTGAATACATGAGAACTTAGTATATCCTTATGCATTTCCTGGACCCAGTGAAGCTGCTTTACCACCTTGGTGCCAAATCTGCTTCACTGGTTTTATTTTCCATCTCTTTAAAGATGATGTCTTTACTGGATACTAATCATTTTGAAATCCAATTTTTAAAAGTAAGATGAATTTTTAAGGAGAACATTTTAGTAGCCTCTTCTTTTAAACTCAGGTTCAATTCTCCTGGTCTTAGTAGTTGTCCAGGCTGTCAGAAACGAGGTCATTCTAATAGAGAAAACAGCACAAAGAGAAAGAATCCTGACACAGTTTCTTCTTTGAAAGCAGGAAACTATTTCTGCATTTGGCTTGAAATGTCACACTTGTTACTTGCTGTCTGGGAGGAGAATAAACTTGTGAACGAAGGAGACCAAAAAAGCTGAGACCCAGGAAGGGATATCCAGGTGAAAAGTAGGGTGGTGGGTGCCTAGGGTCGTGGAAAAGTGTGACGGTGGCTGGAGGGCAGAGTGTATCTTTTATGGAGGGGAAGGAAATGTTTCAAAGCTGACTGTGGTGATGATCGCACATCCCCGTGAACCTGTAAAAGTTGATTGAGTTATGGACTTCATAACATCCTAAAATAACGTCAGCAGTGAAAACTGTGCAACATAGCTTTGCTGCGTAAGCCTGGGCTCTAATGGGCAATGTGTGAGACACATATAGTCGGGCTTCCCTTACAACGTTCCTGTACATTTTGAATCTTAGTTATCTTGTGCAGATTCCATTTATACGTAGTTTCCCCAGATCATGTCTAATGTACATTTCTAGATGCGAACAAGAAAAACCTATAAATTAAAATGATGATTTAAAAAAATACCCAATTAAATGGAGTAAGGCATATGACATACCTAGAGATAAAAATTACAAAAGATGTTCAAAACCTATACACTGATAATTATATATTATTCTGAGAGAAATTAAAGAAGACATAACTAAATGGAAATATATACTCTGCTTATGAGTTGGAAGACTATATTAGCATATTAATTGTGCCCAAATCAATCCATGTATTTAACACAATCCCAGCAGGCATACTGTAGAAATTGACAAGTCAATTTGGAAATCTATATGGAAATAAAAAGGAAGTAGACCAGACACAATACCATTGCAAAAGAACAAGGTTGAAGGGCTTATCCTAAATCATCTACAGTCTTATTGTAAAGTTATATTAATCAAGAAACTGTGGTATTGGTGTAATGATATATTGACTAATGGAATCAAACAGAGAGTTTAGAAATCGACTCACACATACATGGGTAACTGATACTATTTCTAAGTTCTAAAGGCAACATGGTGAAGAAAGGATAGTTTTTCTTAACAAAATTTGTTTAAATGGTTAAATATATACATGCTAAACAATAGACTCCAGCTCCAAGGCCCAGAAAAAATTTTCAAAAAAATCATAGGAGAAAATTTCCCCAAACTAAAGAATGAGGTATCTATAAACATACAAGAAGTCTGCAGAACATCAAATAGATTGGACCAGAAAAGAGTATTCTCCTGTCACATAATAATCAAAACATTAAATGTACAGAACAAAGAAAAAATATTAAAAGCCTCAAGGGGAAAAGGCCAAATCAACCTATAAAGGTCAACCTATCAGAATTATACCTGACTTCTCCATAGAGACTATTAAAGCCAGAAGGGCCTGGTCAGATGTCATGCAGACACGAAGAAAGCACAGATGTCTACCCAGACTACTATACCCAGCAAAACTTTCAATCATCATAGATGGAGAAAACAAGATATTTCCTGACAAAACCAAGTTTTAACAGTAGCTAGCCACAAACACAGCTCTACAGAAGATATCAGAAGGAAAACTCCAACCCAAGGAGGCTCACTTCACCCAGAAAAGCACAGGAAACAAATAAACCCACAGCTGCAAAACAAAAAGAAGTGTGCATACACACTCTGTCACCACCATCAAAATAGTAGGAAGTAACAACAACTGGTCATTAATATCTCTTAACGTCAATGACCTCAACTCCTCAATAAAAAGACACAGGCTAACAGAATAGATGGGTAAACAGGACCCATCATTCTGTTTCATGCAAGAAACACACCTCAGCAATGATAGGCATTGCCTTAGAATAAAGGGCTGGAAAAAGGTTTTTCAAGAAAATGGACATAAGAAACAAGCTGGAGTAGCTATTCTAATATCTAATAAAATAAACTTTCAGTTTTATTAATGTTTCCTTTACAAATGTGGGTACTCTTATATTTGGGGCATAGATGTTCAGAACTGTGGTGTCTTCTTGGTGGAGTTTTCTTTTGATGAGTATGAAATGACCTTCCCCATCTCTTTTGATTATTTGGTTGAAAGTCTATTTTATTAGATAAAATAATGGTTACTCCTGCTTGCTTCTTGGGTCCAATTTACTTGGAAAACCGTCTTCCAGCCCATTACTCTCAGGTAATGTCTATCTTTGTGACTTAGGTGTGTTTCTTGTATGCAAAGGATTGTTGGGTCTTGTTTACGTATCCATTCTGTTAGTCTGTGTCTTTTTATTGGAGAGTTGAGTCCATTGATGTTAAGGGAGATTAATGACTAGTGGCCGTTAGATGCTTTGATTTTGCTGTTGGCTATGGTAATGTGTTTGTGTGCTTGGCTACTTTTGGTTTTGCTGTAGTGAGGTTATTTGTTTCCTGTGTTTTCCTGAATGTAGTAAGTTTTCCTGGGTTCTATTTTTCTTTCTAGTATCTTCTGTAATGTTGGATTTGTGGGTAGGTATTGTTTGAATTTGTTTTTGTCATTGAATATCTTGTTTTCTCCATCTATGCCCCAAATACAGGAGAACCCACATTTGTGAAAGAAACATTAATAAAACTGAAACCACACATAGATCCCCACACATTAATAGTGGGAGACTTCAACACCCCACTCTCAACAAAGGACAGGTCAACAAACCGGAAGTTAAACAAAGAAACAATGACTCTAACTGAAGTCATGAATCAAATGGACCTAACAGACATCTACAGAACCTTTCACCCAAACACAAAAGAATTTACCTTCTCAGCACCTCATGGAACCTTCTTCAAAATAGACCATATAGTTGGTCACAAAACAAGTCTCAACAGATACAAAAAGACTGAAATAATCCCATGTATCCTATCTGACAACCATGGACTAAAGCTGGATCTCAACGACAACAGAAATAACAAAAAGCCTATACACACATGGAAACTGAACAACTTGCTACTCAATGACAGCTGAGTCGGGGAAGAAATAAAGAAAGAAATTAAAGTATTCCTAGAATTCAATGAAAATGACAGCACAACATACCCAAACTTATGGGTCATAATGAAAGCAGTGCTAAGAGGAAAGTTCATAGCACTAAGTGCCTTCAAGAAGAAATTTGAAACATCTTATGCAAGCAACTTAATGGCTCACCTAAAAGCCCTAGGGGGAAAAAAAACAGACACACCAAAGAGGAGTACATGGCTGGAAATAATCAAACTCAGGGCTGAAATCAATACATTAGAAACAAATAAAACAATTCAAAGAATCAATGAAACCAAGAGCTGGTTCTTTGAGAAAATCAACAAGATAGACAAACCCTTAGCCAAACTAACTAACAGGTAAAGAGACACTATCCAAATCAACAAAATCAGAAATGAAAAGGGGGACATAACAACAGACACTGAGGAAATCCAAACAATCATTAGGACTTACTTCAAAAGTCTATATGCCACAAAATTTGAAAATCTAAATGAAATGGACAATTTTCTTGATCGATTCCACTTACCAAAGCTGAATCAAGACCAGGTAAATCAATTAAATAGTCCTATATCCCCTAAGGAAATAGAAGCACTCATCAAAAGTCTCCCATCTAAAAAAAGCCCAGGACCAGATGGTTTCAGCGTAGAATTCTACCAGACCTTCAAAGAAGAGCTAATGCCAATTCTCTTCAAACTATTCCACAAAATAGAAACAGAAGGAACACTACCAAACTCATTCCATGAAGCCACAGTCACCTTGGTACCTAAACCTCACAAAGACCCAACAAAGAAAGAGAATTTCAGGCCAATCTCCCTTATGAACATTGATGCAAAAATACTCAACAAAATACTTGCAAACAGAATACAAGAACACATCAAAGATATCATCCACTATGACCAAGTAGGCTTCATCCCAGGTATGCAGGGGTGGTTCAATATACGGAAATCCATCAACGTGATCCACCATATTAACAAACTGAAAAAAAAAAAAACACATGATAATCTCCTTAGATGCTGAAAAAGCATTTGACAAAATCCAACATCCCTTTATGTTTATAGTCTTGAAGAGATCACAGATTCAAGGCACAAATCCAACACAATAAAGGCAATATACAGCAAGCCAATAGCCAACATCGAGTTAAATGGAGAGAAATCTAAAGTGTTCCCACTGAAATCAGGGACAGGCTAAGGCTACCCGCTCTCCCCACATCTCTTCAATATAGTTCTTGATGTTCTAGCTAGAGCAATAAAACAAGTAAAGGAGATCAAAGGATAGAAATTGGAAAGGAAGACAAAGTATCACTATTCCCAGATGATATGATAGTATACATAAGTGACCCCCAAGATTCTACCAGAGAAATCCTATGGCTGATAAACACCTTCTGCAAAGAGCCTGGATACAATATTAACTCAAAGTCAGTAGCTCTCCTTGCCTACAAACAACAAAAGGGCTGAGATAGACCATTGATTCAGTCTCCAAGTGGGTTCTCTAGTAAGGGGAGCAGGAGCTGTCCCTGGCATAAACTCAGTGGCCAGACCAGCTCTTTGATCATCTCACTCTGGTGCAGCCTTTCGAGGCCACAGAGGAAGACAATGCAGCCAGTCTTGATGAGAACTGATTGGCTAGGGTCAGATAGAAGGGGAAGAGGTCCTCCCCTATCAGTGGACTAGGGGAGAGAAATAGGGAGAGAAGGGGGAGAGAGGATGAGACTGGGAGGAGACAAGGGAGGGGGATACAGCCTTGATATAAAGTGAATAAATTGTAATAAATAATAAACAAAGAAACAAATGAATAAAAAGAAATTCGGGACATAATACCCTCTACAGTAGCAACAAATAATATATCTTGGTGTAACTCTAACTAAGCAAGTAAAAGACCTGTGTGACAAGAACTTCAAGTCTTTGAAAGAAACTGAAGAAGATTTTAGAAGATGGAAAGATCTCCCCCTGCTTGTGAGTCAGTAGGATTAACATAGTGAAAATGGCATCCTGCCAAAAGCCATCTACAGATTCAATGCAATTCCCACCAAAATTCCAACACAATTCTCTACAGACCTAGAAAGAGCAACCATTAACTTCAAATGGAAAAATAAAAGACCTAGGATAGCCAAAATAATTCTGTACAATGAAACAACTTCTGGTGATATCATCATCCCTGATCTCAAGCTGTACCACAGAGAAATAGTAATAAAACTGCATGGTATCGGCGTAGAAAGATAGGTTGATCGATGGAACCGAATTGAAGCCCCCAAAATAAATGCATACTCCTAACTGGACTAATTATATGCAAATGTATGTGCATGCAGGTGTGTTTGTGTGTATGCATTTGTGTGTGTGTGTGTGTGTGTGTTGTGTGTTCTTTGTTGTTTTTTTCAAGGTGCTAATGATTGAACTTAGGAGCAAGGACTCACCTGCTGAGATGCATTGCCAGCCTATGAAAGTAGTTTACAAACTCTCAACTTCAATAAAATACGATTGCTAGTTATAGGAAATCATTAAGAAGGTTGGGTCTAAACTAACAGGATGCATGGGCTGGACCGAGGCCCTCTACACATATGTGACAGTTGTGCAGCTTGGTTTTCACCCCTAACAGCAGGAGCTAGGGCTGTCTCTGACTCTGTTACCTGCCTTTGGATCCCTTTCCCCTGACTGGGCTGCCTTGTCTAGCCACAATAGGAGAAAATGTGCCTCGTCCCTATGCCAAGGTGGGTTGATATCCATGGGAGGCCTCCCTTTTTCTGAGGAGAAAGAGAGGATGGAGGAGAAAGATGAGAGGGAGAAACTGAGAGGAGAGGTGGGAGGGGAAGTGCAACCTAGGGAAGATAAAGAAACTTCATGGGATATCTGAACCCCAATTTCCAAGATTTGTGAATCTTCAGGAGTTGTGTAAAGGGAGCAGCCCTAGACTATACCTTGACCCTGGAGCTGGTTGCTGCTGTCCATCATGAGTCAAGGTGCTTTTGCTGTTTGGTAATTTCAGGTTTCAGGGAGGAGGATGTAAAAGCTAGCTAGCTAGTTAGCTAGTTAGTTAGTTTGGTTTGATTAGGTTATTTGAGACAGGGTTTCTCTGTGTAGCCCTGGCTGTTCTGAAACTCACTCTGTTGACCAGGCTGGCCTGGAACTCAGAGCTCTGCCCGCCTCTGCCTCGTGAATGCTGGGATTAAAGGCATGCACCACCGCTACCACTGGCTTGGTGAATGCTTGTGAATGTATTTACAAATGTACACTGCATACAGCAATAATAATTAAAGAAGAGATTAGGAGTTGGGAGAGAAGGTGTGGGAGTGATGTACATGCAGTGTTTAGCAAGGAAGTTACAAAAAATGAAACTATTGAGAAAAGATGACTCTGATGCTGAAGGGTCATTATACCAGCTCCCGCTTGATGATTTTTTTTTTTTTTGTGAGAAAGAAATACAATTCTGTCTCACGTAGGCTCTTGTGACTTCCAGTCCTTTTGTTACAGCAGAAATACAAACACACACATGTACAAATGAACACACACACACATACACACACACACACATACACACACACACACACACAGTGCTCTTTAGTTATTGAATGCACTAAATCATCCTAATTGGAGCAGAAGGCCTCTTTAGATGGGGTGTCTTACATTAAAAATGTCAGCATTATTTCAACTTGTATATTTTTCTGTTTCTATAATCAACATTGTCTCTTAGCAACCACAATGAAGCTTGCCATCAGTTGACTGTAGATTGATGAGCAGGCAGACAGAGATTACCTTGGCATAATTCAATCAGGCTTTCTGATGAGATCATGAAGTGTACTAAGAGAATATTTCGCAGCAGTAAATTCTCAAGTGCGTGATATAAACTTGAAATTTGTACATGTTTTTGTGTTAAGTATAATTTTTAGATTGACTATAAAAAGAGCAGGTTAAGTCAGAGGCTAAATGGAAATAATAAAATAAAACCAACAGCTCCGCAGTTAATCTTTTACACCCGAGAGAACATATCCCTTAGGTCTTTCATTGTGAATTTCCCCAACACTGGAGATCCCATGAGCTTTTCCCTAGATTTGTTAAACTTTTTGTACCAACATTTGAGATTTCACAGTTGACAAGGCTGGCTGCTGAAGGGTCATCTTTAATCGCAGAGAAGTACGTGAATGTGCAGCCAAGGAGTGGGTGTTGGGGATGGACGGGCATTAATAAGCAGTGGAGAAGGAGGGGAGAGAAAGGATTTAGAGTATTAATGCCTCATTTATCAAATGTTTATTAAATGCCTTCTATAGTTCATGTATTATTCTGGTTGCTGAGGGGTCAGAGCCTAATGATAGTTGATTTCTATCCTTAAAATGTTTCTCATGCTGAGTAGTCAAATGATTCAGCTTGTTATAAGACAAAATAAAACCATTAAAAAACTTTTTTTTTCAATGCAGTTTATTCAGGTGGCACAGGCCTGTAGTCCCAGCACTCAGAAGCAGGTGGATTTCTGTGAGTTCCAGGCCAGCCTGGTCTACAAAGAAAGTCCAGGACATCCAAGGCTACACAGAGAAATGCTGTCTTGAAAAACAAAACAAAACAAAACAAAACCCAACCCCAAACAGAAAACAACAAACAAACAAACAATTCTAGAGACAGTTCTGTGCTGTATCTCTGAAAGTACTCTACAGTCCTAGGCACTGATTGCTTCAAGGGTAGGCAAAACTTTGGCCACTAGAAACTCCCTTGATATTGACAAAGAAGTTAGAAAAGAGGGGTCTTTCCCGCTAGGCTCATGGGTTCTGTGCTTGTTACCACAAGACCCCTGGTGCTTTCTGTGTGTAAATGTTCTGGGGACCTTAGGTACTTGACAGCTCAAACAAGAGATTGTCCCCTTTTCTTGCTGATGTGACAAAATTTCTACATTGTTTGGAAGGATGTGTTTACTTCCGCCACAGTTCAAGGGGTCAGTCCGGGAGCGGAGCAACAGCAGGAGCCGGTCACATGACATCTGCAGTCAGCAAACCAGAGAGCACTGATACTCAGGTCACTTCCTCTCTCTCTCTCTCTCTCTCTCTCTCTCTCTCTCTCTCTCTCTCTCTCTTTCTCTCTCTCTCTCTCTCTCCTTGGTTCTTTGAATGGAGGATCTCACATAGAGGGAGCAGTCCCTCACAGATATACCTAGAGGTGTGTCTCCTAGGGATTCTAGATCCTGTCAAATTGATAACCAACACACACACACACACAGAATGAAAATTGGATACTTTTTTGGCCTCATATGAAATCATATTTTATGCTATATTGTTGGTATAATGTTTTTATGGAATGTATACAATTTACCCTTGTTCATACAAATGCTGATTTCTCTCCCCCACTATCTGGTTTCAATCCAGACATTGAATTGTGATGTTTATTCTAAGCATCACTCGTCTCAAGTTTGTGTAAACAAGCCACCATTTGTTCTCTGTATTTTCAATTAAATAACCAGCCAATGCTGTGCAATGGAGAGAATATGGTGGGACATCCAGAGGGGAGGAGAAAGAATCGAGTAGGAGAGGAGAGATTGGCAGGACAGGACTTGGAACCACGAGGAGAGATGAATTGGACCTGAGATATGATTAAAAGCAAGTATAAGGTGTAAAATCTGAACGGTAGAATGCTAAGCAGGCTTGGAGACATCGGATGGAGTAACTATTGCCAGCATTGTGCTCTAGGTTAACTAATTAAATCCTCGTCTCTGTGTGGTGATTTGGGGATACAGCTGGTTTAGGAATAACTGCTGTTAACTAAAAGATAAATCAATGATAAATATTACCAACCACAACACTGTACATAAAGTCTGTCTTGATATTTATTTTTGTGTATTCTCACACCCCCATACCTACCACCTTCAAGTATGATCAAGCATCTTTAAGATGAAAATTGACTCTATCAGGCATGTGTCTTGAGTACACATTGGGAAGAGAGATGAGGCTTGTGAAGAGGTAGCTCTGGATTGCAAGCCCCTGCTCATCTCTCTGTGAGGCTCTCCTGAGCCTTTATAATGGGATTATTTTTATTTTTTATTTTTTCACTTACCCACAGTCTCTGCATTTTCAAGTTTTGGCTTTTCCTTGGATCTGTCTTAAACTAATTGTCTCTGTCCCAGCTCATCTAAATTTGCATTTCCACAACCATCATTCTGCCCAAAAGAAAAGGGTGTTCTATATTAGAGTCCATCAGAGAAAATGGAAATGACTATGTTTTGGGCTCACTTATAAAGGCTAACCCCTAAATAAAAGTTATCTTCCCGTAGAAATGATTTTAGGGGTGTGTGTGTGTGTGTGTGTGTGTGTGTGTGTTTGTGTGTATGCGTGCATGCACACACATACGCACACATGTTCCAGTTTGGGAGCTGACATCACCACATCTATATTCTTATAAAGACTCCACACGAATGTGCGTTTTTACTGTAAGTTATGTAGTCTGAAGCATTCTTCACTAGTCATTTTAACCTCAGCTGCAGGAGCATGGGAGACCAGGATGCTGCAGTGTATGTTCAGCCCTGGGACAGACTCTGCATGTGAACAAATGGGCAGTTACTGTCACCCTGCCATCTGGGTTTCTCCTTCTGTGTCATTCTTCCTTCTCCAGAATTTCCTTTGACCGAAAATGATGGCTTGGCACATTCATGGATATCTTTCAAAATCTGGGGGAAAAATTAGTAAGCATATAAATGTGTAAATTCAGACTCGCTCAGCAGTGGTCGGCAGTTCGGTTTTCCTGGGACACATCATTCTGATTCTTTCTCATATCCGAAGGCAGTTTGTTCCAGTTTTATTTTGCGTTGCTGTGGTTTAAGTGTATCTTTGTAAGGCCTCTAAAGCTAGCTGGCAGTTAGGCAGAGTATAAATAACCTTTATTGTGACTATCATTAGATGTGGCATTCACTCTGTTTTGACGTCATTAATAAACCATTTCAGCAATGTTGTTGCAATGTATAATATTAGCAGAAGGCTCCCTGGGGACCCATAGAAGAGGGTGTTTAATATTCTGCGTCTCTCTTAGTCTACCTCTTCATGGGCAGAGATGTTAGAGCATATTCCTTGTTCAGCCAGAAAACAACCATATCTATGGGATCAAAAACCAGCATAAACTTGAGGTTGTAAGTCATACAACCACCTTTACTATAGCAGTTTTGCAAATTAGGAGACGATAAATTAGCTCAGTTAATCTGCTCTTGAATGTTTTATTCCCTTTTGGATACTTGCAATTGAACAAATACACAAAACAGTTCCCAGGGTCCTATATATTAGAGGCAGCTTCTCAGGACTATGTTTTTTTTTAATTTCTTTATTATGTATACAACATTCTGTCTGCATGTACACCTGCATGCCAGAAGGGGGCACTAGATCTCATTATAGATGGTTGTGAGCCACTGTGTGGGTGCTGGGAATTGAACTCAGGACCTCTGGAAGAGACGCCAGTGCTCTTAATCTCTGAGCCATCTCTCCAGCCCAAGAAGCAGTTTTCAAGCTAAGTGAATTTTCTACTCAGACATTCAGTTGAGAACCTAGCTTTTGAAAATCTGTACTTCATCTGGTTATTTTTTATCATAATATATCATGAATGCCTTGATGAAATTAAGACTGCATTTAAATTATGACTATAGTAAAATTATAGCAAAGTCTAGAATTATTGACATTTTCAGAAGGTCGGGAGCAATGCTTAGGAATGGATAAGCAATTGCATGCTGCTGTGAGGCCTGGCCCTGAAGATTTTCAGAGATATATTCAAGCCTCAACAATCTACTTAGATTTGAAAACTAGCCAACTGGATCCCGAACATGTTGCTGTTGACCGCTAGTATTTGCTAAACAAATACTTTTATCTTCTTCATTATGCTAATCAGTTGTAGATGCCATCCTCATGCAGAAATCCTTTGAGGGTTTGCTTAAGAGAGTGGGTTTGTGTGTGTGTGTGTGTGTGTGTGTGTGTGTGTGTGTATGTATGTGTGTGTATGTGTTTTCCTTCTCTGCCACAAACTAAAAACTGATAGCTTGGACAGAAATGCTTATGTGTCAGGCTCAGAGTGGAAGCTGTTCTGATTATGATGGGGTTCTAGCTCGCATCTGTGGATCTGTGGTAACTTGTTGTTCAACAGGATTGTTTTGTGTCTGGATTGTGTGGTGTTTTGACAGGGATGGCCAGGTGACTTTTTTTTTTTTTTTAATACTATAGGTAGTTTGATGCTACAGTTTTAATATGGAGCATTCTCCACGTAGGACTGGCTGTCAAACAGCCGGTGGCAATACTGAGAGGTAGACGAAATGTTAGGAGGTTGGGCCTAGTGGAAGGAAACCAGAATATGCAGGGGAATGCCCTCAAGGGAGATATTGGAACCCCAGCATCCCTCCACCATTCCTAGCTACCATGTGGCTAGTAACTTTTATCCTTCACATGACCCCTGCTGGGATGTTCAATCTCATCATAAGCCAAGTAACCAGGAACTGAAACTGGTGAAACCATAAACCCAAATGAATTCCCATCTTTCATGCTGATATATCTTAGGTGTCTTGTCACAATGAGAGAAGACTGACTAACACAGAACAGTGATACCAAGAAGTCAGGTTATTTCAGGACCAGATCTTACAATGTTATTGTAAGATGTCTGGAATTGGCTTGTGGGATGAATTTGAGCAGAGATTGAGCGAACAGACAACCAATGACTGTCCAAACTTGAGAACCATCCCATGGTAGACAGCCACCCCCTGACACTATTAATGATACTTTGCTATACCTGCAGACAGGAGCCTCTTCTGAGAGGCTTCACACAGCAGCTGATGGAAATATATGCAGAGACCCACAGCCAAATAATAGGCTGAGCTTGGGGAATTTTGTGGAGGAGTGGGAGGAAAGATTGAGGGAGCCATACGGGTCAAGGACACAACAAGACCTACAGAGTCAACTAACCTGGGCTCATGGGTGCTCACAGAGACTTAACCACCGAACCAAAGAGCATACAAGGGCTGGACCTAGACCCCCTAGACATACGTAGCAGGTGTGCAGTATGGTCAACCTGTGAGCCTCCTAACAATTGGAATTGGGGCTCTCTCTGACTCTGTTGCCTGCCACTGGATCCCTTTCCCCCCGAGCTGAGCTGCCTTGTTTGGCCTCAGTGGGAGAGGATGTGCTTAGTCCTGCTGTGACTTAATGTGCCAGGGTGAGTTGGTACCCATGGGGGGGGGGACCTCGTGTTTTCTGAGGAGAAGGAGAGGGAGGAAATGGGAGGACAGGGGTAGGAGGATAGGACTGGGAGGAGAGAAGGGAGGGGGCTGTGATCAGGCTATAAAGTGATTATTAAATAAGTTAATGGAGAGGAAAAAAAAGAAAACTTTTGGAGAAACGGGTTAGAAAAAGCTTAGAGTGTTATGAGCAGAGCTTAATGAGTGATTCTTTAGAAGTTCAGAAAACCAGGATGCTGGTATGAATGTGGGGAATAAAGGTCAAGCTCATGCAGGTTAGACAGGAGCGAGAGCTTTATCTGCAAGTAGACTCAACATCATGGTGCTGCATTTTGAAAAATAATTTGTTTACATCTTTTGAGACTTTATTGAAGGATGAGGTTAAGAGGGATGGACCAGTTAGTTTGGTGGAAGACATTTGAAGGCTACAGAATGTTCAGGAAGTGGCTTGGGTATTTCTGGCTATTTTATAGGGCATTTCAGGTAGATCTGAAAATTGCTGAGGTGGTTTTTTTTGTTTTGTTTTTTTTTTGTTTTTTTTTTGTCAGAAAAGGACACTTAAAGTTCTAGCCAAGGATGGTGTAGTTGCTAAAGACATTAGAACCGTTAAAATGATGCCAAACACTCTAGCCAGGCAACCAGAATTCTACCTTGTGTTTGTGTTGGGGCATCTGAGGAAGTGGCAAGACACCAAGCATCACACACGCAAAGAGTGTTGAAGTAGAAACTTATTTCAAACACTTTGCTTTCATCAGAGAGTCACAGAGTGCCTTCTTCATGGAGGGATGCCTAGGGAATAGTTTCCCCAAAGGTTCTTTCCCTGTTTTCAGCTGTCCAGGTCAACAGAGACTTCAGTAGCTACAGTTCTAATGGGTTTGGTCTACAGTGGGCAGTAGACCTTAGGGTCATTCGCATGATTCTGGTTTTGCAAGCACATGAAATGTAAGAGTTCAAAAGTAGCAGAGGTGTCCAACAAATTTTCAAAGGAAAGCATGGGAATACAGTCATTGAAAGGCAGAACTAGAGTTAGTACAATTTGCTGATGATAAGTGTAGGCTTAGATTTTTCACCAAACCCACTTTATTTAGGGTTCTTAAGCACTTTTACCTCCCTTCCAATCCTCTTCAACCTTAGGTAGGAGATTACTAGGGAAAAGGGCAATAGTCCTCTTTTATCTACTTCCTGCTGATCAGAGTTGATGGGTTATTAGGGGATTATCAAACTCAGCCATCAGGATACCAGCAGTCCAGTCCAAAGCCCAACACAATATCAGGGAAAGTCACAAGATTCTGTTGGATTGCCTGGAGAAGTTCCCTGGAACATTTCTTTCTGTGAAGTCAAGTGTTGAAGCACAAAGATCAGCACAGTGATGTTGATCCAAAAGGTTATGTTTCATTGTGTGTGGGCCTCTATCTCCTCTCCTCAGAATCCACCACAGATGTTCTCAGCTGGCCAAAATCATGTCCCTCACACCTGAGAGCTTCTAGCAAAACATCACATGCCCTCTCATGAGCCAACCTACATCAAAACATCACATGCACAGCTTGCAGCAAAATATCATGTGACAAAACTGAGTCTTCAAGGAAACCAGAAATTTCCACTTCAGACAGGACAATGTGTTAAGTTGGGAGAGTGAAGCTGAAGTTGCAGTGGAGACTCTAGACATATTGATGTGAGAAATATCAGATGATCTGAGAAAAGGGACAGATGGGAATTGGACCCAGCTAATGAGAAGCCATGTGGGCTGCAATCAGCAAGGCTACATGAATCAGAACTCCCCAAGCCATGGTTCTCATCACCATGTGCCTCTAGATCACAGATATGGATCATACAAGTCAATAGTTTGGGTCCGGCTTGGGTTTGTTTCATTCTTTGTCTTTTTAAAATCTCTCCATTTTGAGCATGACTGGAGACTATATTTTGTAATTCTATTTTTCGTTTGTGTGGTGGCTCACAGATAAGTGTTCACCTTTTTTATAATATGACTTTGGATTTGAGCTTTTCACTGACTCCAAAACTACTTGGGCATTCCTAGAGATGGACTGAATGCAGTTTGCATGTGGACATGGACTTGAGCCTTTTCGAGCCAGGGATGTAATGTTAAATCATTTGAATATGGTTTGTTCCCAACATTCTCATGTGTCAAAGGCTTGGTTCAGCAGTTGCTTTTGGGAGGTAGAGGCTCTCAGTAGGAAAGACTGAGGGGAAGAAAATTAGATCATTGGGTATGGAGAGCTGCTTATTTGTCATGCTTCTTAGTTACTGAGCTCTCTGAGATAAACATGTTTTCACCCTGGCCTTCACCTGGAGACAGGGATAGGCAGGATGTTTTGGCCAAGTTCATTTTCTTTTGTTTGTGTGAGGATCACACAGACAGGTGGTTGAGGCAAACAAGTTTGACTTCTGCATGAACCCCTTCATGGTATCAAGGTGCTTTGCTCTATAAAAAGGGATTATTGGAATGAACCAGTGTGTGATAGTTTTACTGGCTGACCTTTTGAACAGATCCCATGTGTAGTGTGTTGGTTTATTAATTTTTCTTTCAATCCTCACTCCCCACTCAAGAACTGTTTGACTCTGCTAGTGGGCTCCAGCAATTGGATTGTGCACTTGAAGGAAGTACTGCAACCATGACCCTTTCTCCTGTAGTTAGCAAGTCTTCCCTCCGAAATGCAGCCCTTCCCTGGTTTGCTGCTTGCCACAGGCTTAAAGCCAGGAGCTAAGTAACATAGAGGGAAACCTCTGTAGCCTTAAGAAAGAACTCTTTCTTTACCAGTTAATCTGTGTAGGTACTTCGTCACAGCCATTGAAAGGTGACTTGTTAGCTTTCAATCATAAGGTGACACAGAGTTCTAAGGACAGTTTGAGGAAGGATAAGCACATTGCACAAGTGGTTATGAAATATCTGTTTGGTAGCTGTTGTTAATGTCTCATGGACTTAGTTAAGCCAAAACAGCTGAAGGAGGGCAGAGATAGAAAGAGGTGCTCGAAGTTACATGGGATCCTGAGCAAGGGACAGGGATTGATTTGAGATGGTTTTTCATTCTGTTACTATAACAGCGATGTCTCTGAGTAGTGGAAGTAGGTGTTGATATACTAACAACATCTATAGGCATCTTTGAGAAATGACGTCATATGTCTAGGAAGGCACCATGCTATTCCTGCTGCCATTCCTTTGCTCTACCATCATGGACTCTAACCTCATGGAACTTAATTAAATGCTTTCTTTTATAAGTTTCCTGGGTTGTGGCTTTTTATCACAGTAACAGACAAGTAACTGAGATTGGTAAAAAGCACAGGTAAAAGCAAACTGGAATCAGACACTGGATGATTCTACACAGCAGGTGCACTGGTTTCCTTGCATTGCTTCTCATGGGGCCTTTGATGAGTTCATCAGAGGTTCTGCGCTGGGGACCTCTGACTGCAGCTTCCATAACTTCTACTGGCCTACTTCTCTGTTGAGACTATTCACACACTATATAAGATGGTCCTCTTTGGTGAGTTCAGCCATCTTCCATGAAGCTCCTTTCTGCTTGAACTTAGCAGTAGTCTTTCAACCTATCTCCTTGAGAGTCAGCTCCAGCATTTAGGTCTATAAAATTCCCAGGACCACTTGTTAAATTTTTATTCCATTTCCTCCCTTTGAGGTGGGAAAGAAACAAGATACATCTCAGGGAAAATATTATCTCCTCAACCTTCTCGCTTTCCAACAACTGCACTGTAATCCCCTCTAATGTCCTCAGTACCTTTGAGAATTCATTGTCTTTCCACATGTAGTTTAAAAGTGAAAATGTGGATGTGTAAGCATGGTTTTTACATTACTATTATTTAACTCTAGACTTAAATGAGATAATTTAACCTAATAAAAAATAGTAAGTAAGTGTTGGACCTTATTCTGATGGTGTTGTAATTCATATAAATATGTTGTGGTGGTTTGAATGAAAATGGCCGCCATAGGCTCATATATTTGAATGCTTAGTTACCAGAGGTTAGAAGGATTAAGAGGTGTGGCCTTGTTGGAGTAGATGGGGCCTTTTAGAGGAAGTATGTCACTGGGGGTAGTGGTCTTTGAGGTTTCCAAAGCCCATGTTAGGCTCAGTTATCTTTTTCTTGGCCTTTGGATGAGGATGTGGCTCTCAGCTACTGCTCCAGTGCCTTGCACCCTGCCATGCTTCCCACCATGATGATAGCGGACTAAGCTCTTGAAACTATAAGCAGGATGCCAATTGAATGCTTTCTTTTATAAGAGTTGCCTTGGTCATGGTGTCTCTTCACAGCAACAGAACAGTGACTAAGACATGGATGGAGATGTGTGTGTGTGTGTGTGTGTGTGTGTGTGTGTGTAGAAAAAGAGAGCAAACTACCTCTCCAAATGTATATACGAACATACGAACTCAAGAGGGTGGCCAACAGCAAGCCAAGGTCTTGATCGGAGTTTGAATCTTTCCAGTTTTTGAAAGGGAGACATTAAGTTTCTGTGAAGTCACCAATCAGTGCTGTTTCATTCCAGCCCTAGTTTGCCAGTGTAGATGTCTTCTCCTTTAAAATCAAAGCCAGGTTCTAAAGCTGCACACCCAGCTTGTTGAGAGGCTCGCCTCACGTCCTCAATAGCATTTCAGCTCAAGGGGGCTCCTTCCTGACTGCTGAGGCTGCTAGCCTGCCTCCATGTGTCTTCTCCACTGGGAAAGCTCCGTCACAGCACTCACAGTGTTAATGCTATCTCAACAAGAGGACAGTTTTCTAGGCCTTGGCTATCTCGTGTACTGATTTCCTCATCCATGACATCAATAGTATAGCAATTTCCTGTAAACTATGGTTTGATCATACTGAAATATATTAACTGTGGTGAGCAGTGAAATTGCCAGGGATGTTATTGTGTGGGCCACACTGTAGGGAGAAACAGTGACAACCCCTGAGAGATTAGATTCACACTGTGGAACCTGCGAACTCCTCTGAATCCAGAGAAATGACATTTGTTTGGAAGGAACAAGCTGAGGACCAAGAGCAGAGTTATTTGAAATTCAGCTCAGTTCTATCTTTATGTCTTAGAATTGTGGGTAACCCATTTTAGCAGGGGAACAACAAAACAGAAAACTAAATTTCTTTGAGTTTAAAAGGTATATTTTTTTCCTCTTTCAATTCTTCAGGCAATGCATGTTGATAGCAACCTTCAGCATGTAAATTTTAAAGTCTTCAAATATAAGGACCGTGTCTCATCATTTGCATTCTCAGAAGGTATGCCTGCCTGTAGTCTGTGCAGCACATGGCAGAAGAGGGCATCATTTTCCTTGGAACTAGAGTTCCAGATGGTTGTGAGCTGCCATGAGGGCTGCTGAAAATAGAACTCAGGTCCCCCGGAAAAGCAGCCAGTGCTCATAACTGCCGAGTCATCCTTTTAGCCTGTCTCTGAAGGTTTCTAACCAAATCCTTAAGAGAATAATCCAGTTAAAATACTGAGCACGGTATCTGCTCCACATTAAGAACTGAGTAGAGTGATATTAAGTTAACAGTACTTCAAAGTAGGTCCTGGCTTTGTTGACCAAATCAGTCAATGGATTGTTGGTCTTTTAAAAATTACTTCTTTCTTTATATTTTGCTCCCACTGAGGATCGCAACCAAGGTTAGGCACATGGTTAGCAAGGGCCTTGCTACTGAGCTGTATGACCCTTCCTGCATAGTTGTTGATGACTGATTTCTGTCTTGCAGCTTTTCTCGGCCTTATTCCTTCTATGGGAAGTTATGTGAGCTATAAAATCCATTCTACTTTACATTAAGCACAAGGGCCAGACAAATCATGTGGCCAGACAATCATAATTTGATATACATCACTAATTAATATACATTGATTCTGAGTGCATTTTGTACATGTATTTCTGTACACACCAGGATTTAATCACATAGATGTACAAGCAAAGGCCGATTTCCTTGAAATTACTCTCTTAAGTAGTTCCAAGTGATGCTTGAGTCCAGATGAAAAAAAAAATGCCAAGAGCTCTTGGATCCAAGTCCCAATTTACATATTACTTTACACAGCAGGTCCCAGAGGCTTCAACTCAAAGAATGGAAAATAAAATTAAATGAATCAATTAGTGTATCTTACTGCAGTTGTGTTCAAACCCAACAGTGAGGACATTACGTATAAAGTGCATAACAGATTTAGAAAGCAATTCATTTAATCACATCTTGGATTAGGAGAGACAGGAATCCAGATCAACAACTTGAGAAATGGCCATCAGCTCTTAGCTGGAGGTGTGCAGGAGGAGGGGCCATCTGGTGGGAACAGAGCTGCGTGGTCTTGCTGGGTGGGCCCAAGGCTGCTGCCATGCAGCTGGGACTCCATCTTTCTTAAGAGGTGATTTCTTCCTTTCTTCCTTTCTTTCTTCCCCTTCTCTCTTTTATTCTCTTTTTCTCTAGATTTTTGGAAAATAAACTTCTTTTATATATATATATATATATTTCTTTATTAATTATACTTTATTCACTTTGTATCCCCCCCCCGTGGTTCCTTCCCTTCTCCCGTCCCAATCCCTCCCTTCCTCCACCCTCTGTATGCCAGCCCCTCCCCAAGTCCACTGATAAGGGAGGACTTCTTTTCCTTCCTTCCGATCCTAGTCAATTAGGTCTCATCAAGAGTGGCTGCATTGTCCTCTTCTGTGGCCTGGTAATGCTGCCTCCCCCTCAGGAGGAGGTAATTAAAGAGCAGGCCAATCAGTTCATGTCAGAGACAGTCCCTGTTCCTACTACAATGGAACCCACTTGGATACTGAACTGCCATGGGCTACATCTGTGCAGGGGTCTTATGTTATCTCCATGCATAGTCCTTAGTTGGAATAGCAGTCTTCCTTCCTTCCTTCCTTCCTTCCTTCCTTCCTTCCTTCCTTCCTTCCTTCCTTCCTTCCTTCCTTTCTTTCTTTCTTTCTTTCTTTCTTTCTTTCTTTCTTTCTTCCCCCTCTCTCTTTTATTCTCTTTTTCTCTAGGTTTCTGGAAAATAAACTTCTTTTTAAAAAAAGGTCATTTTAATTTTTATTTGTGTGTGTCATTTTAATTTTTATTTGTGTGGAGGCTGGGAGCCAATGACAGAATTTCCAAAGCTGGATAAAGGCACCAGTGAGCCACTGAATGTGGGCACTGGGCACTGAACTTGGGTCTTCTGAAAGAGCAATTAGCCCTCTTTTTTTTATTTTATCAGTTTGTTTTATTTTTTTATTTTTATTAATTACACTTTATTCACTTTGTATCCCCCCATAAGCCCCTCCCCCCTCTTCTTCCAGTCCCACCCTCCCTCTCCCTTCTTCACGCATGCCCCTCCCCAAGTCCACTGATAGTGGAGGTCCTTCTCTCCTTCCTTCTGATTTTAGTCTATCAGATCTCATTAGGAGTGGTTGCATTGTCATCTTCTGTGGCCTGGTAAGGCTGCTCCCCCCTTAGGGGGAGATGATCAAAGAGCAGGCCAATCAGATTATGTCAGAGGCAGTCCCTCTTCCCATTACTATGTAACCCACTTGGACACTAAACTGCCATGGACTACATCTGTGCAGGGGTTCTAGGTTATCTCCATGCATGGTACTTGGTTGGCATATCAGTCTCTGGGAAGATCCCTGTGTTCAAATTTTCTGGTTCTGTTGCTCTCCATGTGGAGTTTCTGTCCTCTCCAGCTCTTACTATTTCCCACTTCTTACATAAGATTCCATGCACTCTGCCCAACAGTTGGCCATAAGTCTCAGTGTCTGCTTTGATAGTCTGCAGGGCAGAGAGCCTTTCAGAGGCCCTCTGTGGCAGGTTCCTAGCTTGTTTCCTGTTTTCTTCTTCTTCTGGTGTCCATCCTCTTTGCCTTTCGGGATGGGGGTTGAGCATTTTAGTCAGGATCCTCCCTCTTGATTAGTTTCTTTAGATGTGCAGATTTTAGTAGGTTTATCCTATAGAGAGCCCTCTCAACTGCTGGGCCATCTCTCCAGTTTCCCAATCTTAGACTTTTGAAGCTGGTGCTGAATAGTTAACTTCACCCGTATGAACACTAGCTGATCTCGTGGGCTAGCATCTACCTTGCGTGACTGACTCTGCTCGGTCTCTCCAGCACTGCCCAGCCACTTTAAACTTCCCTTTGCCATATCTTATAAGGTTCTGAGTACAACCTAGCCAGAGCAGTGTTTCTCAGCCTGGGGGTCCCAATCCCTTGGGAGTTGAAAGACCCTTTCACGGGGGTCACCTAAGACCATCAGAAAACACAGTCATTTATATTATGATTCACAAACTGTAGCCAAATTACAGTTATGAAGTAGCAACAAATAATATTATGGTTGGGGTCACCCAGATGTGAGGAGCTGTGTTAAAGGGCCACAGCACCAGGAAGGTTGAGAACCACTGCTCTAGGCTGAGCCGTTAATTAGTCACATTTGATAACGTGAGCAAAATTAAATGTCTTATTTCATGTCACTTAGTTTTTTTGAGGTAAAAGCTGCCGGCTTCATCTGCTCAGAGACCTCTGAATATACTACACTCAGCATCGCCGGTAGGTCTCTTCTTCACCACACATTTCATGAGCTCAGAATATTGTTCAAGGATTTCACTTTTGAATTGACATGTACTGAGTTTAAATCACATACCGGATTTCTTAGTCTGGAAGCAAGGGTGTAAAATTCTTTATTGATAATTTTTATGTAAATTGAACCCTGGAAGGGTACTACTTTTAATATACATTGTGTTATTGAAATAAAAATAATCAGTTGTAGTACTGCAGATGGAAAGCAGGGCCACCCACATGGCCGCAAATGCTCAGCCACTGAGCCCCTTTCCACACCCTAAAGTTGTTTCTATCTGTTTCTTTTTGCTTTTTAGATACAGCTACTGGAAAATTCAAATTGAGGGACTAGTGAGATGGCTCAGTGAGTGAAGTGACTGCCACATAAGCAGGAGGACCTGAGTTCAAATCCCAGCACCGGTATAAAATTAAAAGCTGTAGTCTTGGCACAGGAGAGACAGAGACAGGAGGATGCTGGGAGCTTGCCTGCCAGTCTGACTGAATCAGTGATCTCCAGTGGAGAGATGGCTCTGAGGTTAAGAGCACTTCCTGTTCTTGAAGCATACCTGAGTTTAGTTCCCGGCACCTACAGTGCATGGCTTACAACCGCCTGTCACTCCAGCTCTGGGGGACCTAATGCTGCCCTAATAGCCTTTGTGAAAATCTGAACACAGGTGCCCAAACACACATGTAACTAAAAGGAAAATATGTTAAAAAATTGTACTGCTTTCTTAGTTCTGTGTTGCTCTCTGGCAGATTTTGGGAACTCAGGCTGGTGTTAGGACCATCAGGAACTGTGATGGTGTCAGAAGTGAGAGTAGTCTTGTGAAGGTCATGCTCCCAGATGTCTCCCTTTTGCTGACTCCATGCAGAGGCCCATTGTTCAGAACAACAGGACACAAAGGCAAATGGAAAAAAAAAACAACAAAAAACACCCACATATATTAGAGCATCCCACCTCAAGCAAGGGCTCCCAAGAAGTGTACTTCTGGCTCTCAACCCTCACTTCATGCGCATGTCACGGACTCAGTTGAGGGAATGTCCATCTCTTACAAGCCACTGTGGAAGGGGCAGCCACATGGATTGCTTCTTTCATCCATTCAATCCATGGGTGCATCTTTGCTTGGCGTCTCATCAGCCTGTGGCTGGGGTCAGAGGCTTCTAATTCCATCCACTGGCCCCCACTTTCTTACTCAAGAGCCAGATGTAGACATGCTATTCTGGTGCTGTTTGAGTTACGTTTCTATTGCTGCGATAAGATGCGGTGAGCAAGGCAACCTGTAGAAGAGTTTATGCTGGGCTTGCACTTTCGGGGGTTGAGTCTCCGGCCATCATGGCGGGGAGCCTGACAGACAGGATGCTAGAGCACTAGCTGACAGCTCACGCCTTGACTCACAAGCGTGAGGCAGAGAAAGCTAACTGGGAAGGCCCAGTGAAACGCCCACTCTAAGACTCCCTCCGTGTCCTCAGATGGTTCTCCCAACTGGGGACCAGCATTCAAGCCTATGAACTATAGGTGTTTCCCCTTCAAACTATTTTGCTTAGTTTTTAGGTAAAAAGCATTGGTACTTATGTAGTTTCAATTTCAAATTATCAACAAGGGAACCGATTATGGAATGAACTTGGGGTGTTTGAAATACAAGAACAACAGATTAAGAGAAAACAGCAATACTGAGTTGTATTCTATGTTATGTAAGACTGTGACAAAATTAGGATAGAGCAGATATTGAGGATTTTCTAGAATAGGTCTATTTGTGATCCTTAAGAACAGTCAAGTCAATTACAGATGTTTTTGTTTTTTTTTTTTTTGCTTTGAGAGAACTCTGTAGATACATGTGCATACTTGCATGTATGTATTTGTGTATGCTGACACTGTATGTCAAAAGTTTCTGGAACATATGTAATACGAACATGCAATTTACTAAATGTTAATTTTCTTTTACAATAGCTAATGCAAGTGATAGAAAACTCCTTAACTTCGGGTCTTCTGTGCTATCTTTGCCCCTGTATCCAACTATAAGGAATTAGATCTGACAGAACTCAGCCAAGGGAAAGAAAGCCACAGAGCAGTCTAGGGCAGCTGTTGAGTCTAAAGTTGGATGTCTTATGCTTTCCTCTTTCTTTCTTTCTTTCTTTCTTTCTTTCTTTCTTTCTTTCTTTCTTTCTTTCTTTCTTTCTTTCTTTCCTTCCTTCCTTCCTTCCTTCCTTCCTTCCTTCCTTCCTTCCTTCCTTCCTTCTTTCTTTCTTTCTTTCTTTCTTTCTTTCTTTCTTTTTATGTTTGTTTGTTTTGAGACATGGTTTTCCTATGTAGCTTTTGCTGTCCTGGAACTCACTCTGTAGAGCAAGCTCTGAACTCACAGAGATCCTTTTGCCTTTGCCTCCCAAGCGCTGGGCTCAGAGGAGTGTGCTACCATACCCAGCTTCTCGCTCTCCTCTCTCATTGCATCACCTTGTGTCTGCAAAATTAAGCAATTGGAGCAGGTCACAAAAGTAATTATTGCTCAAGGCTATGACTAGAATTTGTTTTTGCCCTGATGAAATGAGTGAGTGCCTCTGTTTTGAGACTCTCTTTCATTTGGCGTCTGGGTAGTTCTAACAGTCACAAGGCATTTCAGAGAAATGGGTGGAGGCGGAAGTCTTACAGGAGGCCCTTGCTGTTTCCTGAGTCTTAGCAGGGCATCTCAAGAAGACTGGAAGTGCCCAGCCCTACGGATCAGGAGAATATGTTGGAGATTTCTTGGGGTACAAATTTTCAGATGAATTGAGTTACATGATCCTTCTATTGTGAAGAGCATTAGCAACAACAATAATGTTCCTTTGTAATTTCTAATGAAATGCATTCATTTTAAGAGAAAAACGAGCGTTTATCTAAGTAAGACTCATACCCTTAAGTCTGAATTTCTATATTCTACCCAGCCACATATACATACATGTATCTACAAGCCCAGCTCACAGGTGATGGGCTCTGATAGACAGTAAGTCTATTGTTAGTTATCTTGTGGAACTCTCTTAAGAAATGTTGGAATGAGCCAGGGCGGGGTATTGTATGCCTTTTAGCCCAGCAACTGGGAGGCAGAGGCAGGCTGATCTCTATAAATTCCAGTCTATCCTGGTCTCTATAACAAGTGCTGGGCCAGCCAAAGCTACACAATGAAACATTGTCTCAAAAAATAATGTTGTAATGAACTATCGTTTTTTTTCCCCCTAATAATTTAAAAAGAAACATAAATAGTGTATTTGTTTATGTGGGAGCCTGTGGTGGCTCAACTCTACTAGAGACCAGTGAGAAAGAAGCAGGACTGAAATGTTTCACCTGAATTTAAGACAACGAAACCAAACCGCCCATTCAAATACAAAGGCAACAGCGAAACAAAGAACAAACTACGTGAACACACACCTGCATAATCACTGTGATGTTACTTTCCTTCTAAGCACAGGCTGAGCGCAGCCTTTCTAGCCATCCATCCATGTGTCAAGTTTCATGTCTGGGCTGTGGGAGAATGAGCCTGGACCTCTTCCTGGCTAACCTTGATGGCTGTGCCCTCAAAATGTTATTTTGATCATTTGTACAACAGCGGCAGTGATCCTTACCTTAAGCCTTTTGGGTGGGTTATGTATGCTGACGTTTAAGAATCAAATTAAACACAATGAGAGAGAGAGAGAGAGAGAGAGAGAGAGACAGAGAGACAGAGAGACAGAGAGACAGACACACACACAGAGAGACAGAAAGAGAGAGAGAATCAAGGTCTTTCGTTAGGAGCCATGCTGATTTGTCGAAGCCTGGTAAGGGCGAGGAAATAGCTATCTGGGGCTGTGTCGTGACACTGGCCTTTGATGTTATTGCGCTTCCACCTCTAAACTCAGAAAGACAAAGCAATGCCAATCACGTTATTGTCATTTTGAGTTTGTTTACCTCAAAGAACAGCGAGCAATCAAACAACCCCTGAGAGTTAGAAATGTTAAAAAAAATAGGTTTCCCTTTATGGACACTTTTTTTTTTCCCCTCACGTGGCCCAAGATTTAATCTTGAAATAAGAGCCCCTCAATGTCTGGGTGACCACACAGCCTACAGGTAGGAGATATGTACCTTGTGAGACAACCCAGAGCGTCATTTGTCTTCCAAGCACCTAGCTGAGAGTGATCCAAGCCGGGGTTTCACAAAGCTCTTTGAACAAGCTGTGCAATTTCCAGGGTAAGAAAGTAAAGGTAGAGAAGAAAGGAATTGGGATGGAGGTGCTTGGTAAGACAAAAGATGCATCCAAGTAGCTCATCAAAGTCCACTTTTGGCAGCCACCTGTTGAGCACGGAGAGAAGATGAATCACCAGTTTAGGCCCATGACAGTTTCTCTGAAATGAGAAAAAAAAGAGGCCCCAGTAAATGCATGCAGCTCTGCTCCCATCATCCCTTTAATAACCTGTAATATTGTAGCAGGATATTTTTGTCACACTGAATCTGATTGATGGTCTTGGCTATAAGACATTACAAGTGTAGAGTAAATTGACCGAACACCTAAACATACAAATTATTAAAAGGAGGGGGAGCAGCCCTTGGCCTCTTGGGGAAAGCAGGCAGGCTTTAGTTAAGACGCTCCCATTTCCAAGTGCAATCTATAGTCTATTGACTTGTGGCGGTGTCTTTTTAGATGTGAGGAAATTGTCATACATTGCAAATGAGAAGCTGTTTTGATGTTGGGATCTCAGAGCGAGTGCCAGGGAGGAATAGAATTGGCTGTCTGGTCTGTTAATGTTAAATGAAGTTGCAGTGTTGCCTATAGGCAGGCATTCTCGGCTTCCTTCCCTGGCAGTTCTCTGTGTACAATTACTCTGATTAGGATGAGAAGCAATGTGTTTCTGACACCCATTGTATCGACAGTGTGTAGAATTTTCCACTCAGGTGGTACCAGTCATTACTGAGCTGCTCCGATTTTGTGACAGGGAAGAGTCATGCCTGCCAGTCAAGTCTATCAATGACAAAGGGGGCTTAGACCCTGGCCACATACCTCGAAATTAAAGCCTGCAAAGTCATCCCAAATGGAATATGACAAACTCTTAGATGGGACTCTGTAGCCTCCCAAGACAGTTTCTAGACTGGATTTGTTTATTTTTTTTTTCTCCTCATAACTTTTTTTTTTTTCTTTCAGATTGCTACAGTTATGAAATATTTTCTTCCTTCATCCAAACAACTCTTGTCTCTCTTTCTGCCTTAGGCCAAGAAGACTGAGCAGTACAATAGATAAGGCCTTTCTTGTTTGCTCTGGGTGGCTCTAGATTGGGGTGGAGCCTTAAAGGGTCTCTCAGAGACAGGGGTATTTAAATAAATCTGTGTACTGCATACGTGTAAGCTAGGCTCCACACGGATGTACACTATGGAGGTTAAACCAACATGGTTTCCCTTGACCTCCAGGTGTCTTCTGCTCAGTATTAAATATAAAGTATCCATTAAATCAATTCTGATTCCAGGCAAATGTGCAGAGTAAGGTCCTACCCCTGAGAGTCAAGTGAAACCTGTTAGACTTACCCCACCCCCTCTCATAGCCCGTCATAAATCCTGGAGGATAACTCTCTGGGGTAATTCTTCTTGGGAACAATTCCTGCAGAGTCTGTCTCCCCGACTCTTGGGATGGCTTGCTTGCCTCACTTCATCAGCAGTAGCAGCCACGAGGCACAGCTCTCCCTAGGGGGACAATCGAGAGTCCGCGGTGTTCTCGGACATTGACCTCTGTCTAACTTGCTCTTTTGCTCTTATCTTACTGCTAAGCAAGAAAGTTGTCGAATGGACACTAATGACTCAGTGATGTGGAGTCTCGGAGTCTAGGACCCAATCAGGAAGGATATGAGGGCACTGTAAGCCTGTCAGGGAATTTGTATCATACTCGTGTCCCTATAAAACATAAAATTTACTTGTCATTTGTTGTATCCTCCCCCGACCCCAGACAGGGTTTCTCTGTGTAGCCTTGGTGTGTCCTGGACATACTTTGTAGACCAGGCTAGCCTTGAACTCAGAGAGATCCACCTGCCTCTGCCTCCCGGAGTGCTGGAATTACAGGCGTGCGCCGCTGTGCCACCGCACCCAGCTGTTGTGTTCTCTTTTAACATCTGGAATAGGAGTTAGCCAGCAAAGAGGCCTTTGCCTGCATCCCCAAGATTAGTTTCTAAGTCTCCAGGAGGGACCTGTGAGTTCAGACTGTTTTCCATTCTGCTTTTCATTCTTTCATGCAGAGCGGCTATGGAGTGCAGGCCCGAGGGCCTCATTCTCGCTCCTGTCTTTATTCACCTCACACACCTTTTGGCAAACATCATCCACTTTGCATTTCTCTCCACAGGGCAGACCTTTCCAGCCCGTGTCTTACAAGAATTCCGAATTTTCATCCAGTTGTTTGTATTTTAAAATACTGGTCCTTGAAGGAAACATAAGGTTTTTCTTTGCATGTATCTATACGCAGGCTTGCTTGCGTATTTTTCCCCAGAAAAATAAAAGCATTCTATTTTAAGAGAGTGCAAATGCAGATTCACTGGACAAGCTAATTGAAGGAATGATTGAATTACAAAAGCATTTTTTTTCTTTCTAAAAGCTAACTCAAAGTTCTCTTGAATAGCCTTTTAAATTAAATATAATTACATTTATGCTTAAAATTCTATATCACATAAGATACAACACAGTATAATCATTATATAATTGCATAATATAGTCATATATAATACTATAAGTTAATATATATGATTTTCCTAATTACCTTTGATCATGTCTATAATAAAATGAGGTTCTCTCTTTATACACACTGAAAAACAATCGTACAGCATTAGCCAACATTTTGGGCTTTGAAGCCGTCAATGTACAGCTCATACGTATTTATTAGGAGATGGTTTCTTTAAAAAAAAAATCTTTAAAATTAGACTTGGAGGTGGCAGCCCTCATTTGTTAACCCGGGCTTCACGACAAATGATGCCCTCGGGAATGGAACGTATTTTAGATTCAGTTGCAGAAAACATTTTTTTGGAGATATGTCAAATTATGGGAGAAGTTTCTGGCTTAATCTTTCAAAGGAGAGTGCGCCTCCGCCCAGCCCCAATCGCTTCTCCTCCTACCTTAATTTACTAAAGATAACTTACTCTCTATCAACCACCTATATGTCTTATGAGTCATATTGATCCCGGACATGTGATGCAGTCCTTGGCTAAGGTGAAATTGGTTTAATGGTCCCCTTCGCCCCCCCTCCCCCCAGTATTTCCCAGGATACTTAAGCATGCAGAGGACACCGCGGCCCCCCCCCCCTCCATCAGGAGAGCGTGTCTAGGCAGCTTACACTAAAGGACAAGCCTTCCACGGCATCGTCAATACCTTGATAGTTCTGGGCTAATAGAATCGTGTGACTTTCAGTCCTCGTTGATAACAGGCCAAGGTGTAGACACTGGTGTGAGATGTTCTCTGTAGGCATACACTTACTCTTCTGCCTCTTCCATGGAACAAGTTTTAAGAGACCAAAACGACTCCATTTCTGGCTCCAGCTCTTTCCTTTAAGTTAAAAAAATATTAAATATTATTATTATTTTTTTGCTTGGTGATCACATGCATTTCTCTTATTCTTATTCTGTCACAAAAATAAAAAAAAATTTCCCCAAACCTAAAAAAATAAATGTTTGCATCCCTTTTTTGAGATTTATTTATTTAAATGTGTGTGTGTAAGTTTAGAAGCATCATGTATAGGCAGGTACTTTTGGGAGGCTTTGGTTCCCTGGAACTCGAATTATAGATGACTTTGAATTACCTGATGTGGGTGCTGGGAACTGAACCTGGGTCCTCTGGAAGAGCAGCAAGAACTGCTGAGCCATTTCTCCAGCTCCAACATTTGCTTTCTTAAATGGAAAAATACAGACTGACATCTGCTTCAAATCAGTTTCGTTAAAGCCTTAGTTACTGGGGCTAAAGAAACAGCTCAGTGGCTGAGAGTGCATACGACCTCTGCAGAAGCCTCCAGGTCCTTTCCCAGCAGGCACATTGGATAGCACACAACCATCTGTAACTCCAGTTCTAGGAGATCTGGTGCCCTCTTCTGGACTCTGAGGGCACCTGCACTCATGCACCCATGCTCCTTACCCCAAGGAACATAATTAAAGATAACAATTTATTTAAAGTTTGAGTATCTTAGATTTTCTTTTAAAATGGCTACCAATAGCGAACTGTAGTGAGTTATTATATACACAGTGTATAATAATAACTCATATGTTACTTCATATGCTACCTCACTTAGTCTTCCAAGCACCCCCAGGGCATCATGTGAGAAGCTGCACTGGGCACATTTTCAGGTGCAGACACTTAGGTCAAGGTCAGCCCTCCAGTAAGCAGTGGTGATCCATCTCTGTCCTGCCTCCGTCCCTGCTGCTCCTCCTTTCTGAATGCACTGACTTCTAGGGGTGTCTATCCCAGATGGGGTTTAGATTCTTAGTTCTCTGGTCTTGAAATAGCAAGCTAGATGCCTCTCGGGTTCTCTCAGGGGTTACCTGTTCTCTGTTTGTAGTAAGATCTCTAATCAGAAAAAGCAACATTAATTTTTTTTTTTCCTGGGCTTGTGGCATTGCAAAAGTGACTGCCACACGGGTCTTGAGCTTTCAAGACCTGATCATACTTGATTTCACAATCCCATTTGGAAATGTTCTTTTTTAATTTTTATTTTAAAAATGTGTATATGTGTTTTCCCTTCATGTATGTCTGTGTACCATGAATATGCCTGGTGCCTTCAGGGGACAGAGGAGGGCGTTGGATTCCATGGAACTAGAATGACAAACTGTTGTTAGTCACCATATGGGTGCTAAGAATCAAACACTGGCACTCTGGAGGAGCAGCTGGTGCTCTTATTAGCTGAGCCATCTCTCTAGCCCTTGGAATGTTCTTAACTCGGACTTTGAAACAATTATTTCTGTTTTCTTAGGAATCTTAGAGAAAGTAAGCTATTTACCCCTTAGTGAGCGAGGAGCATGGAGTTCGGGGTTTCTTTCTATTTATTTATTTTTGAGACAGAGTCACACTGTGTAGCCTTGCCCAGCCTGGGAGTCACAAGGGAGACCAGGAAGGCCCTGAACTCATAAAACTCCTACTGACTCTGACTTCTAAGCATTGGCATTAAAGTTGTGTCTCGCTTTTCCTTTCTGGCTGATGGAGCATCTTATCTTTTCTCTCTTCCTCTTTCCTTGAGACGGAGTCTTTCCAGATAGCCTGACCTTGGGTCCATCATCTTCCTCCTTTGGCTTCCTGAGTGCTGAGGTTACAGGCCTGTGCCACCATGCCCAGAATTCTTGTCTTGTTTCTGACAATGATTTAACATCTTTTGGGCTATTTGCCATTACTTGTTCCTCTTACTGTCCAGAAATAGCTAAGTATGAGGAGATGCTATGGATATAGTATGGACTTGAGTGTAGATTTAACATTTAGGGAGGAGGCCTGATTAAGGTTACAAATGAGAGGACGGTGAAAGACTTTTGCAAATATTACTCTGGGGTATAAGCTCGGATATTGCAATTTTTGTTTTAAATAGTAATATGCTTTGGATTTTTCTCTAGGGTCCTGTTAATTCCTTTGTCCATGCTTCCCTATCTGTTGGTGTTGGGTAGTCATGCTTCTATCCATCAAGGTCCTGATAAAGGAGTGTCTATAAGCATGGTTAGAAATTAGAACCTGTCAATGTGGAGGTTTCTTTGGGGGTGGGGGTTGGCATAGGGAAAGGATTTCAATATGTATTCCAGCTATGTAGCTCAGGCTAGCCTCAAATTCACAGACTCCTCTAGTGTCCACTTAAGTGTTGGGTGATAAGCTTGCACCTTGAAACTGGCTGGAAGACATTTAATGCTGTTGCTTCTCCTTGTCAAAGATTCCTCCTATTTTATTACTTCCCTGAAAGACAGATGTCCAGCTGTCTGCAAATGATGGGGCTCCTCTGGCCGTTTCTCTAGAGTTCATGTGTGGGCAGTGGTAAGTGGTCTAAATCCTGAAGGGAAACTGCTAGCTGACGCTGGGAAGCCAGGAGCTGCTGTCAGGTCTTATTATCGCCACTAGGTGTCACTCCAAGCAGCCTTCTAGTCAAGGTTAAAATACAGTTCAGCGAATGCCGAAGGGAAATAATGGAAGAAGCAAAAAATGTCTCTCTCAACACGTATTAGGAGTTTGAAGTAGACAGAAGAAAGCACCACGAATGTGATGAAGCTAGAGAGCTAAAGAATGGCCGCTGGAGCAGGGCCCACCCCACCAGCTCACTAAGTAATGAGAGGGGGGGGGGAGAAGAAGGAGGAGGAGGGGGGGAAGGACAGAGGGATAGAGGGAGGGGGAGACAGAGAGAAACAATCCAGCTGATTGATAACAGCACCCATGATTCCCTCTTTTTTTTCATTGATAGCATCAAGTATTGGTTCTTAGTAATTTAGTAAATTTTTTTTCCTGATGTATAAAGAGAGTCACCATTTTTTTCTCACAAAAGTATTTTGCTTTTCTGGGAATATAAATACAAAACAAGGAAGATGACTTTTCTTGATTAGAAAAACAATGCACTTAATTTTTGAACCTTTCAGAAACAATTAAAAAAAAAAGATCCTGGTGTTTTCTTACTTTCGCCGAGTGACATGAGAATTTTCAGCCTGTCCTTCATTTGTATGTTTATTGCTGCCTTGTCGCTGAATTTCATTGAGTTAATTCGTTGTAAGTATTGTTCACTGTTAGACATACTTCTGTACATGTTACCAATTGCTGTGGGAAATGGTTACAAAACTTAATGCTTTTACTTATTCAAAACTTAGTGCTTTTACTTATTCAAAACTTAGTGCTTTTACTTATTCAAAACTTAGTGCTTTTACTTATTTTTTCATTCAAATTATGGATGTAGGTGTTTTGCCTGTGTGTATGTCTGTGCACTATGCGTGCATGGCCCTAGGAGGTTGTGTCCCCTGGAACTGGAGTTACAGATTGTTGTTGGCCTCTGTGCGGGCGCTGAGAATTCAACCAGGACCCCCGCCAGGGCTCTTAACCTCCGAGCCACCTCTACAGCCCCAAACATGGTACTCTTAAGTGCCAATCCTGTGATATCAGTTTCTGTGGGCTGAGTACAGCAGAGCCTGGCTCAGCCTCGTAGTCTCAGGGTCCTGGGGACACCTCTGGAGTGGGACCATCTCGTCATCTTCCTTGTATGACCGTCTATCCACAGAGCAGCTTACGACATGGAGGCTAGCTTTTGTCTCAGAAAATGCGCTAACCGTAGAAGGGCAGAATGCACCAAGGCAGAAGGGAGTCTTTGCAACCTTCTCTGGGAGGCACTGTGTTGCCCTTGCCATGTGGCTCAGGAAGAAAGCCCATACCCAGAGGGAGGCAGTCACACAAGCCTGCGAATGGTGGCAGGACATTTTGGAATGAGTTGTCAGGAGATAGAGACTTTGGCTTTTGAATGTAATTATTGTTATGCTCATATTATTGGAATTCAGTCTCTACCTGTTTTGAAACACTGGCAATTGATGTGAAGAGCATTTGCTTGTTGAACAGGTTAGTAAGACTGTTACAAAACCCGCTGAAGATTTTATGAGGGCACTTTGAGTGGCACCTCACATGGGTTTCTGACAGTGCATCATTTATAATGGTGTAGCTTATAAATGGCCTGTATTTACCTACTTACTTTATAAGAAGGTTGTGTTACTCTATACTAAAGGGGACATACTTTTCTCCCTCTGGTTCCTTGCAGGACTGGCAGCCTACATCCTTAGAAAATTTCTAAAAAGCTGCACACTTGTTTCTGAGGGAGAGGAAATAACAGGCTGGCTTCTGACTTGGAGGAGGTGAAGATGAGAAATACATTAAAAGCATCAAACAGAGAGGGGTTACTAGTTGAAAAGTGAGGGGCGGGAAAGTGATATAGTCTTAAAACTTTGATGTCATGTGGGGTTGTGGTGGCGAGTATCTTGGTATTTTATGCTGGCAGAAATCTCTAATTCTTCAACTTTTTTGCTATAATCTTCCTGGACTCATGTGGAATATTCTTCTCTTGGTCCCTCGTCAGCCTTGTGCTGACATAAAGGCCAATGGTGATTTTAGGCTGCATGTGAAGAGAGAGGTTGCGAAAATAGGACTCTTGGCCTCCCCTGCCTAGGGAACAGAAGGAACAGGGCAGTCCACAGTTCAAGTATAGAAGCAGATACATGAGCCTAGATTTCCAGGTTGCCATTTTCTCACTTAGGAATGCTTTGGGCTGCATGGAATGGAAAATTCCACACTATCTATTTTAACACAGTCATTTGTTCCATGTAAAAAGAGGACTGGGTTCTTTTGGTTTCTGGTGTGGGTTTGGATGCTCTCCAATGTCACCATGGACCCTGTTTTTTCATCCTTCTGCTGGTTAGTTGTGACGGGTATGTCTGGCCACGTGCTTGTCTCTTGGTCACAAGAAGGTTACCACAGCTCCAGGCATCACGTCTGAATCTAAAACGTGAAGGGAGACACGGCAGTGAAGAAGCTCTCCTCTTTTTTTTTTTTTTTTCTTCTTTGGGGTAACAAACAATCCTTTAAAGATCCACTAGGCTTGTGTTTACTAGAAGCAAACTGGAAACAGTGTCCCGTGATGGAATAGGTGCTTTCCCACCCGTTTCATCTTTACCTCCACTATTATCAAGATGGAAAGGAGAAAGGGCTTGTATCTGTGGATCCAGCCAAGAGTGTCGGTCATAGTGGTGTGAGCACAGAATCCGATTGAAACATTGCATCACATGATGGAGTTCTGTAACACTGCACACGAAGCATTACACAGTAAATGGATCCCAGTACTCTATCCTATGGTAGCAATATCCAAAGCTCTACACTCTTGGCATAAAAATGTTCCTTTGGAAGAATTGCTTAAGTTGGGAACTATCTGTAGTATGTCATTTAAAACTTCTCTTTTGAGGTGCTTGGGAATAAACACATGATAGGAAAGTGAAAAGCCACTGAGCCACCTCCCAGCTCTGAGCTTTTAATTTTAAGAAGCAGATACAATCATTTCCTAAAGTCTTTTTGAATGAGTCATTACATTTGTGCTATTAACGTATTAGAATATGCATGATGATGAATTTTCTATTTGTGAACAGCAATATGTGGAGTAATTCTGCTGAGACTGAAGTATACGAATGGCATATGGGAGATATTTCGATCCCATTGCAGAGAAACTTTCCTTTCATTCTACATAAGACAATTTATTCACAGATAAAGTGGGTTCAGTGAGTGAGTGAATGGATATACTATTCTCTGACCTGGTGAGTAGTAATTGTTTTAAATATTTTTGCATATATTTAAAATATTTCTCATTTATGTGTAAGTACGTGTGTCTGTGTGTATATACTACATGTGTATGGGTGCCCACTGGGGCCAGAAAAGGGCTCTGGATCCCTTGGAGCTGGAGTTACAGGTGGTTGTGAGCTGCCTGACCTGGTGTTGGGAATGAAACTCAGGTCCTCTGGAAGAGCAACAAGTGCCCTTAACTGCTGAGCCATTTCTCCAGCCCACCTTGTGTTTTATAAATAAAGGTTGGTATTAGAATGTGGTTTTTTGGAGAGAAAACACAACACAGATCCCGATCTCCTTCTGTGGCGAAGCAGCTGGTGCCCTAACAAGACTCACAGAATCGCTGTAACCTCAGAGCTGTTCTCAAGGACATAGCTTCCTGTCGGGTAATTCAGCTCTCTGCTTCTATGAGTGAGACCTTGTGCCTGAGAGGAGAGGCTGGCTTGCAGGATCTCTGTTGACAAAACTGAGTAAACGTTTATCACACACTCCAGCTTTGTAAGGAGATGAATATCCGGACATTATTATGTTGAGAAAAATTAAGTTAAATATAAGCATCTAGGTGCTATAATACCTCCTATAATGAAATCTTCAGCGTTCCTTCGTAAACCTTTTAAGAAGTAGGTCTATTAAGCCTTGGGCCTGTGTGTGTAAAGAGCTTGTCTACATAGAGAGGTTTGTTTTGTTCATGCTTGGTGCCAGGCCCCAGGCTGGGTTACCTAGCACCTGCCATTGCTATTTAGAGGCAAATAAGTGGGGACTGGGAGCTGAGGAATAGGCGTCAGTTTAGGCAAACACGGCGTGTCACGTGGGCTCACAGAAGGCGATGGGGGAGTCTTCTGGAGAATATAACCCTTGAGAAGAGTCATGGAGAACAGTCACAGCTGGAGATGTGTGGCCACGAGAGCTGTTGACAAGCTCTGGGAAGAGCAGGCAACCACAACCAGTTTTGGCGACCACACAGTGAGGGCTCTTCTTCTTCCCTGTAGGCATCCACAGTCAAACATTTAGTCTTCTTTACATAGCTAATTCCTCTGACATCATCTACACGTCTTTGTCTTTATATAACTTTCCTGCCTCCCAAGCTTTCTTTCAGTTTGGTGTTGTCAAGATCTTTTCAATGATTTTTATCACCCAATCCCCCAGCACATCTTTCTCTGTGCTCTGAAAAGGGAAGTGCTTGAGGTGTGCCTGTGCCTGGGTCCTCAGAGAATCTCTCTCCCATTCCTTAACCTTCTCCATGCAGAAATGTGACTTTGGATCCCAATTTTTCTCTCTAGTTAATGTTAATTCTATTCTATAAATAAAGGAGCCTTTCAGAGAGAAAAACCTTTACTCATGTCTAAATGTTTCTTGTGGGTCAAGGTTTTCTTTTTCTGACTCCAAGCATCTTAAATATCAACGAAATATAATAAGAAGACTTTCTACCAGTGACTTAAGTAATGGTTACCTTGCCTGCATCATGGATGGATTAAGTTTATTTAATTCTACTATTTAGTTAGAAATCTTTCAGTAATTTGTTACTTTAAAGTCAGATAGGTCTCAGGACATAAATATACATTTCCTGCTTAGTTAATTCAGTCACCAGACATAAAAGAATTCAGGACAGATACAGCTCTAGTACCTTTGCCATGTACCCAAGACCTTAGCCTTCTCAACTTCTCTCGATGTTTCCAAGATGCAAACAAGTGAAGAAACTTTTCCTCTGAAAACTGAGGTCTTTGCATACTTTTTATAAAATTAGAATCTCAAAATATAACGTGAAACAGTCCACAATCAGAGATTGATATATTTGGAAATTATTAAAAATACTGAGTGATACAAGTTATACTACATAGTAATAGTGTCAAAGCCTATATGATCCCAGCACAAAACAAACATATAGATCAATGCGCTAGAGTACAGGACCCAGACTCAATCATGTGATTTTTAATGTGTGTCAAAACATACCTTGTAGAAAAGACAGCAGGGGAAACTGAGGATTCACATGTTGAAAGAAGCTAACTTCCATCTCTCACACTGCACACAAATCATCTCCAAATGGTCAAGGAGCTTAATGTGAGACCTGAAACTCTGAAAGTGTTAGAAAGACACAGGCAAAGACTTTCTCAACAGGACCCCAGTGGTTTAGGAAATAATGCAACAAGAGACAAATTGGATTTCATGAAATTAAACATCTTTGCATGGCAAAGAAAAACAGTTGATTGAGTGAAGAGACAGTGTGAAGAATATCAGAAAATATGTCCTATGTATCCGACAAGGACATATACAATGAACTCAAAAAAACTTGACAAAAAGAAATCAAATGACCCAATCAATATATGAATTGATGAAATAACAGATAGTTTTCAAAAGATGAAACACAAATGGCCAATAAACATATGAAAAATGTTCAAGTTCATTGACCATAAAAGAAAAGTAAGAAAAAGAAAAGAAAATTGAAGCTACATTGAGATTGTGTCATTATCCTAGTCAGACTGACAGCCATTAAGAAAACAACAGATTTGAGGGGCCTTATGGAAAACTACTACAGTAGAAGCTTCTTAAATATAAACATAAACAAAAGAAGTCTAAATGGGGTCACCAAATAATAGGAAGACAAGGCTCCAGTTAGATACCTTTCCCCACCAAATGAAACTTCCAGTGCCAGGAATAGGTTACATCTGATTGAGTTGTTGGCCAAGGGGCCCACAGAAACCTCCAAACCACTTAGACTATAGCCGAGGCCATTGGTACGGATGATAAAGCCCTATTGCTGAAGACAAGACTTATTGGTAAGGATGGTAAGGCCTCATTGCTGAAGACAACACTTATGTATCTATTGAATGGAGCAAAGTCAAGCCAATGCCTAACCAGAACCTTTGCCCTCACTGACTTTCATGGTCCTGAAAGGTACTCTGCACCCTACCAGAGAAGAAAGGTAAACAGCAGCTCAGCTACAAACCTTTTGACCTACAGCTGTCTTCCTGACACAGTGGAGCAATAGTGGCATAAAAGCTGTGGGTGTCACCACCCACTACGTGATTGGGTTTAAGTCCCACTCCATTAGCTCAAACCCATACCAGACACTGGTTCCAAGAACCAGAGATTAGATGGGCTAGGGACCTAGGGGAAGACCAAATACTATTTTTTTTTCTGCTAAAGGAACATAGAAATAAAATGACTCCTAATGATGTTCTGCTGTATCCATAGATCAGTATCTTTCTCAATCATCATCTCAGACATTCCCTTCTGCAGGAGATGGTAACTAATGTAGAGACCCTCAACATACAGAAAGTGAAAGACCTTAGAACCTTCAGTCCTAAATGAGATGTGTTCATCAAACCCCTTCCGTCAGGGATCAGAGGACTATGTGGAAGGGGACATGGAAAGATTGTAAGAGCCAGTGGGGATGGAAGACAAGGGGAAAGTCCAGGAACAACAGGGCTGAGGCACATATGTCTACACAGATGCTCTCAGGTGGCATGCGCATGGCCTGCACAGGTGCAAGCCAGATAGAGTCTCAGCGCCTAACCCGGAAACTACCTCCAGCTGACAGCTTGCTCGCAAAGGAAAAATCGCTTTATGCAATGGAATCTCACTGGGTGTACAACCCACATTTAAGGGAGACCCCATATCCATCGGTAGATGGCCAACACAAAATAACTCAATGGTATTTCTGGAGATGTTTTGTCTTACAGTGATTTGTTGGGATATGTTTTACCTCACTTTTCTTTTGCTTATCTGTTATGGTTTCTGATTTTGTGTTTCTATGGGTTTTGTGTATGGTGTGTGTGTGTGTGTGTATTTTTTCTCTTTCACTTTTTTATTCTATTTTGTTGTTACTGGCATATTTGTTCTCTAAACATAGAGAGAAAGAAGGTGTGGAGGTGGATGGGTAGGAAGGTCTGGAGTATATGGGAAGAGATGAGGAGGGGGAACTGTGATCAGAATGTACTGTATAAAATTATGTTCAATAAAAAAAGAAAACAAAGAACAGCAAATGCTAGTGAGAATATAGGAAAAAGGGAGCCCTTATACACTGCAAACTTGCTGAGCCTCTATAGAAACAAGGATGGAGGTTTTTCAAAAACTTGAAATAGATCTATTATACTATAGTGACATCACACTTCAGTATTTATCCCAAAACTCCAAGTCAAACACTACAAAGATATTTGTTCATTGCAGCACTATTCACAAAGCTAAGTTATGGAACCAACATAGGTGTGCAGTGAAGGATGATAAAGAAAATGTGGTACACATAGACAATGAAGATGTTCGGCTATAAAGAATAAAGCCATGCTGCCTATTGAAAAATGAATGTATTTGGAGATTTATGAGGGGAATTTTCTCAGTATACAATACATAGTTGCATGAAATTATCTCTAAACAACCAAGTTCCATGTGTGATGATCATGCACAATGAAAAATTAAAAAATTATACCAAAGAGAAAATACTGAATACTTTCAGGAATGACACCATGGTCTAAACAGTGGTCACATAAGGTCTAAGAGTCAACACATTCATAAGAATGCTGTTAGCTCTTGCAAAAAAAATATTAGAAAATGACCCGGGCCCAAGCAATGAAATGTAACATTCTTTCAAGTTGCTGGATGCAGAGAATCCTGAAATGGTATCAGCAAGAGCCCTCAGCCTCGTGGTGTCAGGATGAGAACGAATAAGAAGGAAGCGAACGACACCATGTCACTTAGGAGAGAGACAGGAAAACATTATTCATGGCTGGATACATTAAAATGCTTATCTGAAATGGAAACATAGATAAGATCAAATGCGAGCAAGCATATTTTGAGTAAGCTATGCTCAGACTATCTGACAAGTTGAACTCAGAGCCACAGGGAATTCCCCTTCCCAGGGAACTGCCTCTGAAGTGTACCTTGCTTTGGGTAAAGCAGTGTCAACTTAGTAAGAGATGATTGGAATTGTTTGTCATGTGACAACTGGAAATGATTTGCCTTGTGTGGAGTGTTGAGATGAGCCTTAAGGAAGGCAGGGAAGAGAATACCAGATTTCAGTTGGCCAGGCCTAAAAACCACTGTTTTCTTGGGTTTTGCAATTTCATATCCTTGACATGACTGGGATGTCATGCTATCTGGGTCATAACACTGGCATCCAAGGTTCAGTAATGCAAAGAAATCAGTGCATATATGTATCTGCATCCACAACAATCCGGCGCACATTCCTGCTTGCAAGACCTTCAGAGCATCCCAGGTTCACCTTCAGGATTCGAAAAAATAATGTAACAATTGATATTCACTTTAGAACATTTAGGATTTTAGGCACGAAGACATAGTTTCAACAGTTTTATAGAGCTTTTCCAGTTAGGTGTGGTTAAACATGCACTTAGGAGGCTGATGCCGGAAGGTTACTAGTTCGAGGCCCCCCAGAGCTACCCAGTGAGACATTTACTGATATATATACCATGCCTATATACTAGAGTTATGCGTATTTCTCAACTACTGGAGACTTGAACAAATTTGTTTCTGAGCAAAGTGTCTAATGCTAGTTATATGCCATACGATTCCCCAGATTGGGAAAAACTGCATGTTGGTTGCATTTTGCATTTCATGCTTCATGTACCGTGCTGTGTTGGTGGTAGAGAGACACACAGAAACTTGTAGCTGTTAGCATGTTATTCCAGCCGGAGTCAGATGCTTGGGAAGGAGGTCTCCTCTCTACTCTGGGGGATGGATGAGAGAGTGGCTCCGGGAAGGCATTGGAGATAGTTGCTGTTTTTCTCCAGGTGTTTGATCTGACGGACGGCCCCTGTCTGAACTTCCTAGTCATTTGCCATTTCATTAGCTGCCAGGTTTTCAATTTCTGCCTCTTGGAAGTTACACCGCTTTGAACAAGTCCCCACAGTAATTGAATTTGCCACAGAAATAGAACACTGGAAAATTTCATTTTCTTCTTCCCTGCTTGAAGGCAAGCAAGCAGGCAGGGCACACACATTCCTGCTGGCCTCTTCTTTGCTTTCTGGGCTCTGTTTCCCTCCCTTCCCCCATGCATTCAGTAATGCTCTTGCTATCGGGCTCCCAAAGCAGGTAGCAGGTCACACACACAAAAAGGCCTGCTTTCAAATCGTCTCAGAGTGCATCAGGCTGCCACTTTGTAATTTTCTTCTAAATGCCTTCCACAAATAATGGTTTTCAAAATGAGCATTAACAGGCTTGATTACATGAAATTGTCCTTTTAATTTACACCAGGATTCTATTGATCACACAAGTGCAGATTAAAGTGTTCAATGAAGCCCGTGATGAGGTATTAACCAGCTAAGGGTCCCCCAGGGGCTGCCAGGGAGGCCAGGAATATGCTAGGAGTGTACAGTTATTTCCCCATAATGAAGTGGTACTATGCGAAGGCATGAATCGCTGGCAGGAAGAATAGATCCGAGATGATGAGCTCTTCAAAGTCATTTCTCCCTCACTCATTCAGCCTCATGCCCAGATCCTCCTGCGGTTCCTCTGCATTACTTGTCATGAAATGCCAGGATTTACTTAGCCAGCTGATGCAATTTTTATGACCTTATTGCTTTTTCACCATGGTAATAGTTTTGAATCAATTTATCAATCCAGCGGTGCCATCAGACATATTGCCCTGAAGATCAAGTCCGGGTCATTCCATCAATTCACTGCGGTTTACTAAGATAGAGAAAAAAGCCAGGCCGTGACGGCTATCAACTTCAAATGGCTTAGTAAACATGCCTCGGCTTTAACTGCTTCACTTCTGACTCTGGACCTTTGTCCTCCTGGCTCGGACCACCCAAACCAGCCTGGTGGCTGCTGGGTTTCAGGAGACCCAGCTAGAAAGCAGGAGGGCCCAGGAGAGCAAAAGGTACCTCGGAACACTTGTGGGGCACTGGCTGGCACAGATGTGGGAAGTGGGCCTTGGCCCGGCACAGAAGGGTGGTCGTGGCATGCTCCCCAAGTCTCAGGGCGTTTGTCCCAACAGCTGGCCAACCAAGGTGAGCGGAGGGCGAGGTTCTCCCTTTGTAATGGGTTTTGCAGCAGGCTTGGGAATCATAATCCACTCCATCTTCTCGCCACGGGAGATGCTGGCCAGTGATAATGGTTTCAAAAGATGAAAAACCTGTAAGTCATTTTTCACGGGATGAGATGTCAAAGGGGGCAGGACACAAAGCAGCACACTTGTTGGAAGGCCTGATCTCTCAGGAAGAGAATGAACATTTCCTGCCCAAGGGAGGCAAGGGGGGCGGGGACTGAGAAGCCAGCCTCTGGCCACTGAGTTTGCACAGACAGAGCACTAGGTGTCTCTTGGGAATTCAGGTTTGCTGTTGCGTTCAGAGACTCTGGGCTCTCTGTATATTCGATGGATGCGTTTATGTCGAATTTTGAATTCTGGAAACAAATTACTTGCCAAAATAGCGATGGTGAGTTTTAACATTATTTAAAATGTATTGTTTTCAAGGCCCTAATAGAGATTAAATGCATACCATCAGCTGTGTGCTTTGCTGGGCCGCTGCTACGCTCAGCATTTAAGATGGGATTTGTCAGGCCCAAGCTTATGTCGATTCTATAAAAATTTAATGATCTACTTCCAGGTCTAGCAGCATTTAGGATTTATTCACAGTCTTTATTATAAAATTTGTCCAAAATATACACATTCCCCGAAGACTTCTGAGCTCAGCGGTAGAAATATAAATGTACCAACGTGAAATATAGCAGAGGATAAAAATCTCTTTGCTAGGCATTTTTCCTCCTCTTTCCCCACTCTCATTTTACTTTTTTTCCTCTCTTTGGTAAATACTAGAGGAAGCCAGCAAGACCTTTCTGTTCCCAGGAAACATGATGGGGTAGGCTGTTGCTGAGGTGCTTATTGAAGGGAAAGGTTAGGCTGGTGCCATCCTCTCCCCATTCTTCTCAGTATTCAGCAAAGTAAGAGCTGAAGACCAGGATAAGAAGCCAGGAGCCATGATGGCAGGCTTGTGTGTGGAGGAGCCATGACCTCAAGGCTTGTGTGGGTAGGAGTGGGGTGATGGTGTGCAGCCTCTCCTCCTCAGAAGTTCAGAGCTGCCTGGTTGTATATTTTTCTCTTAATTGCAACTCTCAGATAAATATTTTGTACCTAGATGTCCTGTTTTAAAATTCTCCAAAAGGCTGGAGAGACGGCTCAGAGGTTGAGAGCGCTTCAGGCAGCAGCCAACGGTTCCCCTCAGCAGCCTTCCCCAGTACGACAGAGTGAAGGCTTCCACGGGCCTTCCTCTCATTTGGTGTTATAATCCACAACACAGCGTGCAGGCACAGGGTTTTAGAATCAGAACCCAGCTGATACACAGTTCACTCTGATTCACAGAGGAGGAAACGCAGAGAGGCCAGGCGACCAGGAACTGCGGTGTATCAGTACTGCTAAGCCTGAGTAGAACATGAAACCGGCTATCTCCACCGCGCCCTTTCACAGCTCTTTCAACAGCCCCATGCCGGAAGAGAGAAGGTGCCCACTACCTATCAATAGTGTCCTTCTGTTTTGCTAGTCCCGCTCATATCTAGAATTAAATTCATAGTGTTATTTCATTTGTATTCTAAGATGACTAAAAAGCTAATATAAAAATTGATGCCCTTTGGATTGTCTTATTAAACCAGGGCTTTTTTTTGCCCCAATAAAGTGGAAAAATAAATTTGGATGCTAAGTTTGATGAGGCCAGAGCTGTCACTTGACTCCAATGTAAAATTTTTGTAAAATTTTCTCCTTGATCTACTTAGAATTTCCTATTTTGTTAAGTGTGTTTTGGGTGGGAGCCATCTATTAAAGAGCAAATGAAATCCTGATGATACAAAGTATTGAAAGCCATAGTTCATGGTCATGTTGTCTACTCAGTTTTAAAGAACTGAGTTGGGTATTTTAATATATGAGGTATTTTAAGGACCCACTTGTGTTAGATTTTTAAACAGTGAAATTATACATGGACAGCTGGAAATATTTGATATCTTGCAGATCATGAAGAGGAATATAATGGAAAACACAGACTCTATGTTGATAATTAACTGATTAACATATGGGGAATAAAGGTCTGGACAAAAATCATGGCAGTAATTACAAAGAGGGTGAAGGTGAAGAACTACTTAAAGACTATAACTGAAAATTTATGATGTTGACAGGAATGCTACAAGATTGAAGAAGAAAGGACATGAAGCAGGAGATGTTCAGGTTTTTGAGAAAAAAAAAAGTAGGAACGGGAAGAAAGTACTGGGAGGAGTCAGGCTTGAAAAGATTCCGACAGTTTTGCATTAATTAGTTTTCTGTTGCTGTAACAACAGGTTTGACATTGGGAGCTTACAAAGAAAAGAGGTTGTTTTGCTTAGAGTTTCTGAGGCTGAGTGTCCAGAGCAGCTGACCTCAATGTATATGTAAGTATGCATATAGCAAGTATCAAATTTGAGCATGTAATTCTGCCGGTGTTTTTAACAGTTAAGTAGATAGGAAAGCTAAATTCCTTTCAAAATTCTTTTTGTGCCAGATGTTTACCGACCTCATTTGCCTGGTCCTTGATGACGACCTCCTTGTCTGTGACACAACAGCCGAGGAGAACATTCAGGGCCAGTCTGGCCTGGAGGCAGAGACTTACAACCACAGGCATGTGGGTGATGGCGCTGGGGGGACCGCGTAGTTTGAGCTAGAGTGAAGCCCGCTTGGGTGACTTTGATAGACAAACAAACAAACCCAATAATAAGTGCTGGAGATATAATTCAGAGGTACAGCATTTGCGGTCCCCACCTCCAACCCCAGTGCACATGCACAGGGGGAGAAAGAGAGAGAGACAGACAGACACACACACACAGAGATTTAAGAGAGCACATGATGAGAAAGGAGGAGATAGAACAGGAGCCAGCCACCTCTGCTTTTGCTTTTGCTTTCTAATATCACAGCCCATTTTCTGTAGTAAATACTGAAATGCCTCACTTTGTTTCCCTGTGAATCTCTCCTGAGGACAGTTCCCTGAATGGCCTATCCATCCCATACATCCTACAGACTCCGACACACTGCCACACTCGGGACCGGGCTTCCAACAGAAAACACAGGTGGACACACTTGAACCATATCCAGCCCAGGCAGATCTTAAACATGTTTTGGCGCCAAAAGTTGCAGCTTAAGAGATGTATCTAATTAAAGTTATGTGCCACGAAGATGTAGGCATATGACAAAACTTGAGAGTGTGAATTTGGATGCAGTGAGGACAGATGAGGTGTTTGACAGGCAGAGGCAGAAGCTTCTGCAACTAGGAGGACACCAGAAGAGGGACAGAGGTGCAAAAGGACACGTACTAGAGTCAGAGAAGGAGGAGGGTAGAGACAATATGGTCCCAGATCAGAGCAAACCAATCCAAACAGGCCAGCCAGGATTCTAGACCTCAGCGCTTCATCTGGTATCTTCGTGCACACCACTGGCCAGTGTTTCTGTTCATGGACTAATGGATCCTCACTGTCAAGTACTCATCACTTCCTCCCATCCCCCCTGTACAGCTCTCACCACTGTTGTCAACCTTGACCTTCGCAGGTTTCGTAGGGGATGAGAACAATCTAGAGAAGGCTGAACTTATTTGACGCCAAGATATTCGACTGGGCTCTAAATGCCACTCATACCATGAATCAGGCAGCTCACGCCGTGAAGCCAGCTCCAAGGTTTGCTCAGAGGGTGCTTTTCTCCACTTTGCGCACTTCCAGCTCACACCAGTCACAGCACACATTAGCTAACAGGTGCAGGAAGCCTAACTCTAGAGGGTGATGTCAGGTCAGAGTGGTGCCTATCATATGTCCTGCTCTGTTCCTGGCATTCTAGAAAAAAATCTCTCTATGTATGTCAGCACTCTTAGCTCCCATGTTTGAAGTCTGTGCATCCACTCACTACTGGGCATGAGGTGTCTTAGCCACTGTTTTTGCCACCGTGACAAAATGCTTGAGAGCAGCAACGTAAGGGGGTGAGGACGAATCTAAGCTCAGCATTTGAGAAGGTCTGGCTCATCACAGCTGAGAAGGCATGATGGTAGCCACACCGCCACAGCAAGCTGGGGATGGGGCCGGCTCACGTTTGGGTGGGTCCAGGAAGCAGAGAGCTGTTTTGAAAGCGGGCTGAGCTCTAAACCTCAGGTTCTCCTCCTACTGACCCATACCCACCTCTGTCCCACATCCTAAAGAGTTCTCAGCCTCCCCAAATGGTGCAACCAGCTGTGGGAAGCGAAGTATACACACACACACACACACACACACACACACACACACACACACATGCCTGTGGGGGAACATTTATCACTTAAACTACCTCAGGATGAATATTAAAGCCTTTAAGTCATATTCACTCACAATTCTGTCAAAAGTTTAGAAGCTGCTAAGAGGTATGAACAAGAAAAACAAAGAGAAATATAATAATAACAATAATAATAATAAAAACAGGCTTGTGAGCCAGGATACAAATTAAATAAATTCTAATAAATGATAATAAGAAGAAAATAATAAAAAAACAGGCTTGAGGAAGGTTTAAACTGTAGCGGCTCTTAACCTGTGCATCATGACCCCTCTGGGCGTCGAGTGACCCTGTCATAGGGGTCATATGCAGACATCCTCCGTATCAGATATTTTCATTATGATTTGTAACGGTAGCAAAATTACAGTTATGAAGTAGCAACGAAATAATTTCATGGGCGGGGGTCAGCACAACATGAGGAACTGTATTAAAGAAAGGGTCACAGCACGAGGAAGGCTGAGGACCACTGGCTCAAAGCATCTAACATCTTCTAGACTGGGCAGCTCAACAGCTCCTGTTCTGAATGCCAAGAACCCAACACTACAATGGATGTCCGGAGATGGACAAGATGGGTGTACCTGCCAACAGGAGCTTCTGCCACAGTGGTTAAAAAAAATGGAGTGTGTGTAGCTCTTGTGGAAACACACCATTGATAGGACGAAACCTCAGAGTTGGGGGCGTGTGTGAAGACCTGGGGTGATGCTCTGGCAGGCACATGTTGAGCACAGTGCTCCTCTGAGCATGTGGGGCTTCGTTCCGGTGTCAGAGGCCAGCACGTGAGATGCTCAAGTCCCCTACCTACAATGGCAGTGAGTTTGTATCTTCGAGGCACCCCACCCCAGATCCTTCATCTCCGGACTATTTGTTACTGAAAGCAGTAAACGTTCCTTATGTATGGTTGCCGTATTATGTTGTATCAGGATAATGACCAGAAAAACGTTCTGTTTTATTTGGATAGCTTTTTTCCCCCTTGTATGTAGTGTCTTGTGATCACCCTCCCTATTGCTTTATCTGGTCCTGATTTCACTCCCACTGAAGCCTCGCTTTTCCCCAACTGGTCCCCTTTCTATTCTCATGTTTCTTATCTCATTTTTCTTTGATGTTGGTCTCGTGCAGATTTTATTTTATTTTTTAAAGAGCGTATTTTCAAGCTCCAGTTGGTTGAATCTGCAGATGCAGATGCCCAGGCTGACTGCCCTTACTATGTGTTAGATATCATGACCATCTTTACACAGACATAGCTCTGTGGGCTCATTAGTACTCCCGCTCTTCTGCGGCAGGAAGCTGGTAGTCTGCAGGGTTAGTTAACATGTTCACGGGCAGATGCAATGAGTAGATAACAAGTGAGGCTCCCTCTGGCTTGATCTCAAAGTCTATCGCTTAAGCTCCTCTGCTTAGAAACCTCTAGAGAGAGTTAGAAAAATACAATATCCTGTGTTGAAAGACCCTTTTAAGGACCTAATTTCAGCCAGCCACTAGGCTCTGGCTTACCCATCTGCAGAAAGTAAACTTTTTCTTGGATCTGTGTCCCTTTTCACTATGGTGAGCTCAAAAGTAATAGGTTTTCCAGTCACGACGATGGCAGTTTGGCTGGAGGATGGAAATGGTCCTTTCTGGACTACAGGCGTAACAGCTGTTCACATTTGCACAGTAAGTTAAAATTTATATTTAAAAAATAATGGGTCATAAAGAAAGAATACAGAACAATGACAACTGCACAAGAGGGGTAATTGCATTCATGAAAAATGAACTGGTGAGTGATACATTATTTTTTTTTAAGCAAAGCATGTTGCTGCATTAAAAAAAATGGTGTCTTTAATTAATTCTGCCTAGCATTAAAAGAGTAAGGTCACCCGTACCAAAAATTGTTGAATAAAGCAAAAACGTGTGAAAGATATACTGTCTGGTGTTACTCATAGCGAAGAAGGGCTATCCACTGGTCAATACATTACCATTATTTCTTAGTTAGAAGTATTATAGTTGAAACTAGACAATAGTTTTCACAACCCAGTACAATTTTCACATAAAAGATAAATTACTGGAGAGAAGTATCTAACCATAAACCAGAGCTGTTTCAAGAGAGCTAAAGCGTTACTTCAACAAGGAATTTTCAACTCGAGCCAGTTGGCCACCCGCAGCATCGGCCGCTGCTTGTTGATTTTACCTAGAAACACACTGGAATGTGTGTGCGCGAGTTAGTTTATATAAGGCGCTCGTAGACATTCCAGGCCTAACAAACACCCCATTTGTCAGGTGAGGAAATTAAGGTGCCCGAGGACAGAACAGGTAAACGAGATTTAAGTGCAGGTCATCAACTTGGGTTCTCTGCCACCAGACCCTTAATTTTCCCACAACAGTTTCTTTCTGGAAACGTCTGTGAACTCTTTTCTGATGAATTACGGACACAGGCATAGTGTGGAGGTTGCACCTGGGTGTGGATTTGAGGTAGAATCGAGGAAACCTAACTGCAAGCTTGCTTTGGGGCTAAGAAAGGATAGTGGCATACAATAAGGCCTGGGAACTGATAGTTGTAAAATAAGTTTTTTAAAAAGTTTAGGAGAGGCTGAATACAAGAACATGTAGGACTTCTGACGGTTTCTCTAGTGGCCAGAGCCTGGCTGTCTACAGAGCTCTGTGCTTCACAAGGAGGTTAGCATCCCCCGGACAAGGGGGCTCTAAGAGCATGTGGTGAGCACCAGAGAACACGTCCTGTAATCCCATTGCTTCCTTTCTTGTTCAGACCTCAGAGAAGTCCTGGATACCCCAAGATTAATTTAGTGCTCGTGAGAGGTGGCTTGGACTGTCAGGCAATGGTTTGGTCAGTGGCTGGCTCTGTGATCACCTCCTCCTGGAGGAGGGGGAGCAGCCTTTCCAGGCCACAGAGGAAGAACATGCAGCCAGCCCCCATGAGACCTGATAGGCTAGGGTCAGATGGAAGGGGAGGAGGACCTCCCCTATCAGTGTATGAGGGAAGGGGAATAGGGGGAGAAGAAGAAGGGTGGGTGGGACTGGAAGGATATGAGGGAGAGGGCTACAGCCAGGACACAAAGTGAACAGATTGTAATAAACAAACAAATTAATTAATCAATCAATTAAAAAATAAACCTGTTGTTCAGAGAGACGAACAGAATGAACCTAAACTTTTCCATAGCAGAGTAGGGGTGACATGGAGGAGGAAAATAATTCTACAAAGAGCAAATCAGAGCAAAATTCTGTGACCTGGAATGAATAGTACACATGAGAGAGCCAGTGAACAGCAGGCTTGGAGGGTGGGTTTGGGAAGAGTGAGGACAGAGAACAAGTGGGTCAGAAGTAACCTTGCAACCCCCAAGGGGAACTTTATGATTTGATGGAAGACTCATCACAGATGTCTTTTTAGGGCAGTGGACACACTTGAGGAGAATGAGCCTGACAGGATGTTGAGAATGTCCATTTATAACCGTGAATGGAGGTTGTGCTGACTTGGGTAAGCATTTCTGGGCATGACGAAAGTCGGTATCATGGCTGTTTCAGGAATCCAGGCATAAGAGCCAAGGAAGGGAGTAGGGAACAGAGCCAAAGGTACGCTTGTTAGAGGCAAGTAGGAGGACACAGAGAGGAGTTTGGGTGAGAGAGAAGGAAGATGTTAGAGGAAGAAAAAATAGAAATCAAAGTGCCAAGATTCTTAGAGGATGGGTCCATGACTGGTGTAGAAAACAGTTTTATGTCAAGTTTTTGTAGATGTATAACACATAATTTGTTGAAAATGCTTTCTAGGACGATCTAACCATTTTATATAGAGCGAGTGCTGAACATACTACGAGCTTTAAAATCTTCCTCACTCCTATTTCTGATTGCCCTTTTAGACCTTATTCTAAAATAGAAAATCAAGAACTTGATCTTATTCTTCATAACACCCATCTTATTCTTCATTCTTATCATAGAACCTGGTACACGGTAAGCATTTAATGAATGCATGACTGTGAATGATTGAGATAGGAAAGGACAGAAGTCAGGGAATAGACAAAGGGATTCCTGGAGAGGGTGGTTCTCCACCTTCACAATGTTGTAACTCTTTAGTACAGTTCCTCAGGTTGCGGTGACCCTCAACCAGAGAATTATTTTGTTGCTACTTCATAACTGTAATTTTGCTACTGTTATGATTCATAATGTAAATATCTGATAGGCAAGATATCTATGTGAAACCCCCAAAGGGCAGCTTCTCACATTTTTGGACCAGTTACATTTTATATATATAGTTAAATTTTTTCTTCTGTAGAGACCTTATTTCTTCTATAATTTTTAACTGATTCTCTCTGAATTTTACATTATGCCCCTGATCCCACTCATCTCCCCAGCCTTCCATACCTGATCTCTGCCCTTGCAACCCTCCCAAACAAAAAGAAATAAAACATCTCGCCGTGGAAGCTGCAGTGTGTCACAAAGAATAACTGTTTGCACAAACAGCTTTCCTTGCAAATGTTCATTGCGATGAGTTATGGGTCTGATTTGAGGCCTCTGGTTTCTGCTACACTATCAACACTGGATCCTCATGGGGACTCCTCTTGGATACCCTGTTGCTGCCCTGTACCATGGAGATCATGCAGCTTTCGTTCTGCACAACCAATCCCTTCATGTGCGCCAGCAGTTCAGGGATGGGGTAGGTGTTGGGATGCGCCAACTCAAAGCCCTGGATCTGAGCCTGGTGGTAACTGATTCGTTCAGCCCGCCAGCTCTCCTATGCCTGTGCCACCAGGACCAGCTCTCCCAATCTTCCCAGGTTGGTGGGGGCAGCTAACCCAGTAGCAGGTGGTGAGGGGCAGGGCCATCTCTCCAGCACCCACCTTGTAGAGCCCTAATTAACTGCTCATTGGTGCCAGGAATGTCCAGAGGCAAAGGGATTAAGCCCATCTTTAGTTATTTAAACATGGCTACCATGAATTCCAAACACCCACTTCCCCCCCTCCTTGAGGGGTATATATTTCAGTCTTCCTGCTCTTCTTCCTGCTTCCTGCTGTTGAGATTCAGTCACTGTGGCTGCTCCCTTCCAGGTAAAGTCCAGGTTGATGATGTCATCACCAAAGGGGAGCAATGCTAACACACTACTTCTGGTCTGGCTCTTAGGTAGCAAGTAATCAGAAGAACTAAACTCCTTTTTATGGACATGTTATTTTATTTAATGCATTTGATTGCTTTGTTAACCTATTTGTTAATGAACATTGAGCTTATACTTAATGCTTTTGACTATTTCTCATGTGTTGATTGAATACTTGTTTTTCAGTATCGAGTTTTACCTAATTCATTGTTGTTATTATTATGTACAAATGCAGTGATTTAAAATCTTACCTCCATTATCCAGCAACCTACAGATGCCGTGAAGCCCCAGGATCTGCTTGACATACACAACACAGTCAGCCCTGTACTCATGAACCCCTGATGAAAGTGTTGTCTGGTGAATGGCCTGTCTTCAAGAAATGCTTCTGAGTAATTTAACAGAAAAACTAATGAACATCAGAAATCTTTCTGTAACTGAGTAGCCTGAAGTCACCAATGCTTTTAGGGTACTCCGCCAGGAGCAACTGGGATTCCTCCACAGTCCTTGGATAGACAACAGGAAATGCTTTGTCCAGGGTGGTTGTTTCACCAGAGTAATCTTTTTGTAGCAGCTCATCTGACCAAAACAACAACAACAAAAAATTGTAAGGGAAAAGCATATTAAATTCTCTGAAGAGGGATGGAGAAATGGCTCCGTGGTTAAGAACACACACTACTCTTCCAGAGAATCTGGGTTCAATTCCCAGCACCCACATAGTCTCTCACAACCTCTGCAACCTCAGTTCCAGGGGATCCTAGGCTTTCTCTGGCTGCCATGGGCATCCATGCGGTGCACAGATATACATGCAGGTTAAACTCCCACGCACATAAGGTAAAAATAAATCTTAAAATTTTCTCTGAAGAAACATGAGCCTTACCAGTAACTTTAAGCATGAATTACAGGGAGGAACTTCATAAATGATTCTGGGCATGGTCAGAATTCAAACTCCAGTCATCATCTATGAGCTAAAAATGACATCCAGACCCATCAACATATTCCCTGCTGTCCCTTTCCTGGTGAAAACGGAGCAATCACACATTCCTCGTCATGAAGCAAGATTTCCGTTTCTCACAGTTCCTCAGAGATGTGGCAGCAGGCCACACATTTCAAACATGCTTCTCTGTTCTCCCTATTTGTCTTGAAATTCAGCTCTCTCATCCCTGTATTTGTTCCACCATTTTCCACCAATACTTCTCTTTTACCTAGGAGATCAAAGAAAATAAAAATTGAGGGTCTCTGCTTTCTCCTTGTCTTGTGTCAACACTAACACACTGTGTGTGTGTTTCCCAGCTCGATCAAGCAGTGTGGAGACTTTCAGAAAATAATTTTGCTATTTGTAAACTGAAGAAATGGGATGTGGAAGTGAATGAGGAGGGATAAATATGGAGCAGCACAGTAAGCTTTTAATAGTCACTTTTTGGGGAGATAACGACACTGTAAAAAAGGGCCGATGATTCATCAGGGAATGAGACGATTAATCTCTTTTTCCTCACAAGATTATTCAGACTCAGAACCATTCCACACATTAAACTCTGAAATCTGCTCACTGCAGCTCTTTGAATTTTTAGTTTAGTTTATGTGGCCTTCCTTCTGCCTTATTCATGAACTAATGTGTGTAGTTACCTTTCATAAGGGAATTGTGGCTTCATCCATTGCAGAAACAAACTAAATTCAGATGCTATTAGAATACAACTGTACAGTACTTTCCAAAAAGATACATATGCAGAACCAGAGACACTGAGAATGCTATGGACACTCCATTGAGGTTACTACAAATTTGAAGGGTTGAGTATTTTTTGAGTTGTTTCTTAGTTCTGTCATTATTATGTCTGAGACGGGGTCTCTCTATGCAGTCTCTGGTGGTCTTAAACTCGGAATGATCCACGATCCTGTTGCTTCTGCCTCCTGAGCCCTGGAATTACAGATGTGTGCCAACAGGCCTGGCTGAGATTTTTCTTAAGCTGAAATTCACCTTTGATTCCAATAACAAATGCTTCACTGCGGCCCTCACCGGAACTCCTTCTGCCCCTGCCTACATCTCAGGTTCACGAGCTCAAGCTCTCTAGGATTGGTCTATCCCACCAACCTCTGAGGCCCCAGCACCCAACCCGGGAAAGGACACACCCAGCGAAGCCTGGGCAGGGTTTGCGCCACGGTGTTCTTGCTGAGGTCCTCCTGGTGTCTCACACACCGGGTTTCACCTTCCTTCCACCTTGTTTAGCACACATTGAGTCAAGTGCAAGATACATTTCTAATCAACTTTCTTCGTTCTTTGTGGCACAGCCAAAAACTATCAACTAGTGAGTTAGACGGCAAACATTGCGTTCTCATGGCTCTGGACACTGCAAACTTAAGGTCAAGGCACTGGCTGATTCACTCTGTGGGCAGCATGTCTTCCTGGTCTGTAGTGACTGTCTTCACCACACCCTCACGCGCTGGGGAAAGAAAACATGCTGTCTTCATTGTCTTATAATGACCCGGATGCCACTCCTTTGCTTTAGTGATATCACCTAACCCTAGCTACCTCCTGGCCTCCTCTTAGGTCCCTACCTTGCATCACTTTTGCTTTGGGGACAGTGATTATAACATTGGGAAACATGTCCAAATAATTATTCTCGAGCATCTTCCTTATCCATCTCTGGTTCCCTTTTCATCCATTCTCTGAGCACCGGGCTCAACGGGCCGAGAGAGTCCCATCTCTGAAGATAATCACGATCTTCTTCTCCTTTTAAAAAATAGTTAAAAGGTTATGGAACAATGTCTTTTGGAGCCTTAATGCAATTTTCTGAGGTGTAATTAATATTCTAAATTAGAGTCTGGATGGCTGTGTGCAGGCTGAAGAGAGGAGACGATTGAAGTCGTGGGGTTGGTACACGGATTTATGACTGAGTAGGACGCAGAGAGTTGATTATGGCTGTTAGATCTGAGGTGGGTGCTTTGGAAGCAGGATTTCTGGCCAAAAGCTACATCACACGCCCTGGCAAATATACCTTCTTATTTTGCCTCATGAGTCTTCAGGCCAAATGAATCCAAATTAATTGCACTTTTATTGATTTTATCCGTTTGGCTTAGCAGGCTCATCAGAAAGGGATCATTTTTATTTTTATCTTCATTTTGAGATGTATCTCAAGGCCACTTGGAAACTAAAAGGCAGCAGATTAGTGCTGTTCAAGCTCTCGCTCTAAAGTCTTGAGTGGTAAACAGGGATTTAGAGAAAATCTGCAGCCAGGCAAAGACGCAGCCTCACAGCTCTTATTGTTTTTCCTCCAAGACATCACAGAGGGTCGGGGTTTTAAAATCACCTGCCCATTTCAGATGTTGCCACTACAGCATGTCTGGTTCTGCTTTGATACACCTCTGATAGTTCTATAAAGTACTAGGTATTTGCCTTTAAATATGATTGTTAAATTTTCTGTTGTGTTTCCCCCCCCCCCCCCTGAGAATATGTGACTAGGTTGGGGATCTCAGACAACTGGCTTACGTCACATTGCTCAGACATTGCCTGTATTCTTTCTCTTACCCTTAGAAAACCCACTGGAAAGAACAGGTGGAGGTTTAAAACATGATGTTCAGAGAGTGAAGAACTCTGCCGAGGTGCGCATGCGGGTTAGAAGCAGGTAAGCTAGGAGAGTACGGGAGAGCGCCTCAGGCACTAGAGATGGCAGAAGATGAGGGTGAGAAAAGACTAGAAAGGAAGGAAAGTTCAAGAACAGAGAGACAGAGAACGATCATGGCTCTGAAACGATGAATAGGGAAGACAAAAGGGAGCGTCCTCAGGCCAAGGAAAGCCTCACTGTGGAACAATATGGAGCATGCGCCAGGAGGAGAGGGAGACATGCGTCAGGATGTCAACACTCAGAATGGGCTGTTCCCATTTCTCTTCACCTTATTTGTCTTAGTTCTAGGAAAACCTAATGGGAACTGTCAGTTTGCTGTGCTGAGGCACAGCATAGCCGCAGGGCCAGCAAAGGTCCTTCAAACAGCGCCACCTGCCTCTGACCTCCCAGGTTGCCTTGGGTTGGGCTCCTGAGAAGGAGGGACTGAGATGAGGTTTGCGAAAACTGGCAAAGGGCCTGAGAACTAGGAGGTAGGAGTGGGAAGGGAAGGAAGTCGAATCAGAGAGCGGCAGCAAGCAAAGGTTCTTCTGAGGGACATCCCACAGGGACCTCCAAAGCCACACACAACCATCCAACCAGGAGCAAGGAAGCTGCCATGTTTTCACTTTTCCATCTGTAGTTCCTAACCAGAGATGAACTGCCCTGCAAGGGACATTTGGCCGTGTGTGGACACCATTTTTTGGTTGTCCAGTTAGGAAAATGTGACATGAGCACCCAGTGTGGAGGTCAGGGGGACAGTCAAACATCTCACAATTCCCATAACACACATGTCAGCTACCCGCACCCCAGCAACACACACCTGACATCAGGAAGTAAAAGCTGTAGCATCAGTGTCAGCAGCCCTGAGTTTGAGAGGCTCTTGCATATGTCATCAGTTTTCCGCTCAGGGCTGCTGTTGGGAGGTACATTTAAAATCCCCAAAGCCTTGTAGTATACTTGAGCATATTTTGGATATATGCCTAGGAGTAGTATAGATGGATTTTGAGGTAGCCATGTTCGTAGCAGCTTTATGCATAATAGCCACTATCTGGAAACAAGCAGATGTCCCTCAACTGAGGAATGGATACAGAAATTGTGGTACATTTATACAATGGAATACTACTCAGCAATTAAAAACAAGGAAATCATGGAATTTGTAGGCAAATGGTGGGAACTAGAAAAGATCATCCTGAGTGAGGTATCCCAGAAGCAGAAAAACACACATGGTATATACTCACTTATAAGTGGATATTAGACATATAATGTAGGATAATCATACTAAAATCTGTACACCTAAAGAAGCTAAGCAAGAAGGAAGACCCTGGGTGAGATGAGAAATCCTCATTCAGAAAGGCAAATGGGATGGAAATCAGAAGAAGGACAAAACAGGGAACAGGGCAGAAGCCTACCACAGAGGGACTCTGAAAGACTCTACCCAGCAGAGAATCAAAGCAGAAGCTGAGACTCATAGCCAAACTTTAGGCAGAGTGCAGGGAATCTTAGGAAAGAAGGTGGAGATAGAAAGACCTGGAAGGAACAGGAACTCCAAAAGGAGATCAACAGAACCAAAAAATCTGAGCCCAGGGTTATTTTCTGAGACTGGTACTCTAACCAAAGACCATGCATGGAGATAACCAAGAATGCCTACACAGATGGAGTCCATGGCAGCTCAGTCTCCAAGTGGATTTCCTTAGTAAGGGGAACAGGGGCTGTCTCTGACATGAACTCAGTGGCTGGCTCTTTGATCACCTCCTCCTAAGGGGGGAGCAGCCTTACCAGGCCACAGAGGAGACAATGTAGCCACTCCTGATGAGACCTGATAGGCTAGGGTCAGATGGAAGGAGAGGAGGACTTCCCCTATCAGTGGACTGGGGAAGGGGCATAGGAAGAGAAGAGGGAGGGAGGGATTGGGAGAGGACAAGGGAGGGGGCTACAGCTGGGATACAAAGTGAATAAATTGTAAGAAATAAAAAAAATTAAAAATCCTCAAAACCATCCCAGAGGTTTCATTCTGGCTGTTAGGACATGGGTCCTTCAGCACAGAATTCAAGAGGAATCCAAGAGAGCACAGGTGGACAGTGACAGAAAATGACATACCACTCAAATGCCTGGCCATTCATCAAGGCATTTGCTTGAAAATAATACATCATCTTTTCCATCTTACAGCATCCAGTATCTCCACATTCACCTGTGTTGTTCAGTATGGAAATTGTGGGCACCTTGTTGATCTCATTCACCCTGAACAACGATAACAAAAAGAAACATCATCATTGGCTGGATACATACTTTGTGTGTGTGTGTGTGTGTGTGTGTGTGTGTGTGATGGGTCATGGCCTTTTTTTTGCAAATGCCAGGCAAGCACTATGTCATGGAGCTACGCCTCCAATCCCTTGGGCATGAATCACGCCCTCACTGTTTTTGACGGTCTCTTTCTGACTTAAACAGTGAGCTGTTTTCACTCCTCCGGGTTTGGATTGACAGCAGTTTTCTATGGCCATTTAAATTTCTAATGAAAAGCCACTCAAGGCCATAGTACAGAATAAATACATTGTTATTGATCATGCAATAAGGCATTAAGCTAATTCGATACGGCTTCACCCTGAGACATACTTAGTCACCCATCTTGTCATTCCTCAGCTACCACGGAGCTTGCTGGTTTCCTGAGGCCCAGCGGCAGTCATCTTGGATTTGACTTTTCTCATATCACACCTGGATGTTCCAGAATGCCTCGTCTTGCTCAAGCTCTTCTCCCTGCGGGCAAAGTACAGTGACAGAGGAAGGATTCATTACTCTTGAAATGACCCTGTCTACAATATCCACTTTTTATCTCCTTAATCAGCAAAGTGGTACTCCGAGGACTGGCAGGTCCACTGCCTGGAGGCACATTTATCACCAGGGCACAAGCTGAATAATTGTGTATTTACCAACTTCAATTTAACCTCACACCAAGGCTGTCTCTCACGACAAGGTGAGCATAGGAGCAAATAGCTGTTCTGCCTGTAGCTAGTTCATCAATAACCATTTGTTCACATACCAAACCACCATTTGTACTGTCCCTTCCCCCGGAACCGTATGCTTTATCACAGAGGTTTATCACCAGAAGAAGCGGGCTGCCCTGCATCGGTCAGAGCGCTAAGCTCAGCTGGCGATACCACAAGGAACGCTGAGTGCAGAGGCGAAAGGGACTCAGCATTTTCTTCTTTAGAGAGGACATGGAACGCTGCATGCCTCTAGTCCCATTTCCTTTGTCAGCATGGCCTATGTGCTAAAAGTTAGAGTGAAAATGTAATAGAAATACAAAAATGTTTGTGGCCGTTGGTCTAGAAAGTACTGTAGAAGTGATACGAATGTCGGTGGCTGAGCGGCAACATTGCTTTCAGGGAAACGAAGGTTAATTCAGGAGTCTACTAATACAGGGTCTTGGTAAGCTCCCACAGAGATTAGGTAAGGCCTCGAAGGCACGAGGGAAGTGTGTGCTTTTTGACATGGAAGGGGTCCAGCATATATTAAGGGTCCAGACGGTGTTGAGAAGCAAGCTGGATCTATGTCTTGATAAGATGATATCTACCACATATTGTTCATGGAAAACAGTACATCAAAGCTGAACATTCATGATATCCTACCCTGGTCTGGATCTGTGATATTGTTATCTGTAGCTCTTTATATGCGTGTATGCATAGCATCAGCACAAATATGAAAAATTCTGTAAGACTCGCCACAAAACTTGAATGCAGTTGGAGCAGTAGAGGTGATGGCAGGTGAATTTATACCATTGTAGGCTTGGTGGGGTCACTGTGGGTTAAACCTAGAGCTCTATGGATGATCAGCAACTGGGATACTCTCCTAGTCCCTCTTGTATTATTTATTTTGCATCAGGGTTCTGTTAAGATGCCCAGGCAGCTTTTGAACTTGCAACCCCCATGCCTTAGCCTTTAGAGTAGCTGAGCCCACAAGCCTGTACCACCAAGCTTGGCTGCTCTGTTGTAATTTTATAAGAAGACACATAAATGCATTGGTAGTCCCTAAAAGAAGTTATACATACAAAAACAACTAATTAATCATTAATAATAATGATAATCAAATGTCATATTAACTGCACACTGAATTTTTATTGGGGTTTTATTGATGATCAAAATGTGCAAAGAAGACAGATACAGAACTCAATAAATACACTTAATTCTGTATCTCATTCCTTTATGTATAGCACTCCAGCCAGAACTGTGGTACATGACTTTAATCCCAGCATCTGGAATACCGAAGCTCTGTGAATTTGAGTGTAGCCTGGTCTACATAGCCAGCAAGGGTAATGCAGTTAAGACTGTCTCTAACAACAACAACGACAACCTGAATACAGGGCCTGGACAGATGGTTTGGTGATTGAGAGCACTGGCCCACTCTTCCAGATATCCTGAGTTCAATTCTCAGCATCTACATGGCGGCTCACAGCTATCCCTAACTGTAGTCCCATGGAATCTGATGCCCTTGTGCAGCCATGCAGGCAACACACACACACACACACACACACACACACACACACACACACACACACATATATATAATTCCAAACAACAACAACCTAACACTCCAACTGTCCTGAAGGTGGAGGGAAAGGAGGCCCAGGAAGGCTGAGCATGATGGAATGATAGTACTACCTGCTGATGCTTACCCAGGGTTTGCTATGAGCTAGGTAGACACTCTTGTAACTGCCCAGCTGTCACAGCACTGGAGCTGCTGCTGCTGATCAAACTGAGGCACAGTGGGAGACTCTCATTGATCCTATTAGCAGAGCCAGGCTTGGAATCCAAGCAACCTGGTTTAAGTTTCCCCGTGGGAATCATTCCGTGACTTCATAATCCAAAGTTAGACTCAACATCTGTGCCGTGCACCCTCATAACTAAAGATGTGGGAAGGAACAGATGAGAAGTACAATCATCCTGGCCAGAACGAAGGTGCCCTTAAGAGAAACTTGTGTTCCTTCCTTTGGCTCTAGGACTATTGAGACAATGAACCCCAGGATAGAATAAGAAAATGCCAGGGGTCTCAGTGCCAGCTGGAGGAGGGGTTTGCTTTCCTAGAGAGATTTTACACAGTTCTGGCAATTTGTAAGTCCACCTGTCAGGGGAGGCTGGAGCAGTGCTGATGGGTGGGATCACACCTTGGCCAAGATTGCCTGGCCGTGCTCACCTCGTCTCTTCAATTGAAGTCTCACGTCAGAACCCCAAACACGGACTTGGAGATTGCCTGACCTCTCTGTTCCTATTCCCAACATGGCCACACTGAATAACTCTCCTTCCGCTGGTTCTCACCATTACTTGTTTCTTTCTTTCTTTCTTTTTTTTTTTAATGTATTACTTGTTTCTTTAATTGGCCTATTTACTTGGCTGACTCTAGCGCATTAGGAATGGCAGGGCTAGAGCTCTGACCCTAGCGACTTTCATAACAAAAGAGACATCCCTGCCAACCTTCCTGCTTGCTCCATCAGAAGGGCAGATGCAGTGAAGGATCTTGACAGGAGGTTGGGAAGTCCAAGCACAACGCATCAGCTAGGAAAGATCATGAATTCCTGTAATTCTAGTACACAGAAGGCATGGTGATGTGAACCTAGCACTCAGGAGGCCAAGGAAAAAAGTTTGCAAGTTCCACACCAGTCTGAGCAACATACAGAGAGGCCTGTCATTCTTTTACTTATCTAGTTGAGGCAGAATCTTCAGCAACACAGAAGTTGATTAAAATTTAGATAGACTGGAACAAGCCTTCCACTGGAGTTGAGCAGGAGCGTCCTGTCATCAGCCCTAATCAATATTCTTCTTGTCAGCAGCAACACAGAATGGCAGAGGCATTTTTTCTTCCTCTATGAATGCAGGTTAGCATCAAAGCCCTAAGTCATGCATAAAAGCCTGAAGCCAGCTCCCCAGGGCACACACTTAGCCTGATGCACTGATCCAGTTGTAGAGTGGAGAAAGTCCATGGGCCAGGGCTCTTACATTCTCTTTTCTGAAAAGGCTTTCATAGCCTCCCACTGTGAACAGAATTTCTGTAACTCTAACGCTTGTGGGGGTGGACTACACAAAACTCCATTTTCCTCCACACTTCTGTTTTCTAAGCTGCTGGGAAGGTACAGAAAAAGCCCGTGGGTGGGTTTATGAACTGAACTGGAAGGAAGTTTGAGAGCGCTTCTCTCATATTAACCATGTGGTTCTCTTCACCGTCAAAGAATGCCATGCTGCCATTTATTTCACAGTCCAACCAATATACTACAGAACCATCTTTTGAGAATTCTGATGAATGGAATTTGGCGAAGCAGAGTGAAAAGTTCAATGAAACAGATAAAAATAGCCTGGCCATTCATAGTATTATTTTCCAGTTTGATGTCTAATGTGTCTGATTGTGTGCCTCTTCCTCCAAACTTCCTGTATTGAAGCCTTGACTCTGATGTGGTGGTGTTTGAAGAAGGGACATCCTTAGGTTCAGATGAGATCATGAGGATAGAACCACCATGAAGAGATGCCCTGCAAGAGGAGACATCAGAGCTATTTCCTCCCTCTTTGTCTCCTTTTGTGTATGCCATAGGATGGCCATATGAGGACACAGTGAGAGAGCCCTCACCCAATCTACCAACTACCTGTTCCTTGTTCTTGGCCTTATTGTCTGCAGAAATGTTAGAAATACATTCTTGCTTCCTCCACCCAAATTTTTTTTTCAGTCTGAACCAAACATCATAGTACCTTGATCATTTAGCCATATTTCCGTCTACTGAGCTTTTTACCAGTATTTTTCTTATATTTATGGTTGTGAGCCTATCCTTTAATGGCTGAGCCATCTCTCCAGCTCATCCCAGTATTATTCTTATGACTAGGCAAAATAGTTTTCTTTTCTGATAAACCAGTTTGAAAACCAGTCCTGTGTTGGTAATATTGGTATGACTGCATAACAGTCACCCAACGTAGACTTTGATAGCCACTGTGATATTTATTGCTGGCCTGGACACCCAATATGTGTCTCTTTTCCATTTGGAAAGCACACCTGTCTTTGTCAGAACATTACCTTAAATATCTCAGTGCATCCTAATTTTTATTTTTTGATGTGCATTGACACATGCTATCCAAAGCAGCTTGCCTCTGATTGTGTAGAGTATAGTGGTTTATTTTTTAATAAAAACTGGGTAAAATATGAAAGCTGTGGAGAGTATTTTTTTATATTATCATGCCTAGAGTGCTGAGCTGACTGGCATGGCTGAAAGCTCAGAAGAGGCTGTGAAGGGAGAAGGTGAGTCACAGTGCTAACTGTACGGCTGCTCTGTAGACTCCACCAGGGAGCCTCCCCATGAGTGACTTGAGGAAGATATGCCCAGAGAAATGCCTTACCTGGATCATGAATAACATAAATGCTCTGCAGACTTCACTTCTCACTCTTAAAGTGAACACATGAGTTCAACCTGCAGACAGCCAGAGCAAGAATCACATACAAAAGACTGTCTTGATGCTATGGAATCAAGTAGACAAAGACACACAAATTGGAACTTTCCAAGGTACTACTTTAAGCCAAACATGGAAGACTCAACCATTCTTTAAGAGAGAAGAAAAAAGTGTGGAGTATATGTATTCACAGAAAAGATTCTAGGGTCTCAGAATCCTTATGTGGGGTGACTACAGGTCCTCTCCCAAAGTCATTCATAAAAACAGGGGAAGATAATTGACTCTTTAAATGATTTTGTTCATTTATTTTATATGTATGGGTGTTCTGTTTGTATGCCTGTACATCATGTGCATGCAGTACCTGTGGAGGCCCAGTGAAGGTGCCAGATCTTCTGAAGTGGAAGTTAAAGATGGTTGTTAGCTACCATGTGGGTGCTGGGAATTGAACATGGGTCCTTTAGAAGAGCAGCATATGCTTTCAAATGCTGAGTTATATCTCCAGACTCAAATGATTTCTTTAAATCAAAGACAACAATAAAATACTTCAAAGAGCACATACAAATTCACACAAATCAAGAAAACTTGACCCTATCAAAGACACAAAATAATACTCTAGCAATTAATCTAAAAATGGAGATTTGTGAGGTGTCTGAAAAAGAATTTATAATAACATTTTAAAAGAAGTTAATTCAAACTACAAAAAAGTAGATAATACAACAAGTTCAGGAAAAAAATGTTCAGCAAAGAAATAGAAACTTGGAGAAGAACCACATATACTCTCAGGAGCTAAAGAATAAGTGACTGAAATGGAAAATTTGGTGGAGAGTCTCAACAACAAACTTGATCTAACAGAAGAAAGAACATACTTCCTAGACACTGGTTATTTGAAAAGGATGAAAATAGATGGAGAAAGCCTATGGGATGTATGGTATACCATCAAGAGAACTAACATTTGCATCATTGTAATTAGAAAGGGAGAAAAGGAGAAGAGGCTTAATATTTTAAACAATAATGGCAAACCCTCCCTAGAGTGGAGATGAGATATGGAAGTCCAGAACATGAAGTTCAGATTTCTCCAGACAGACTCAAACAACTTTTAACCAAAGAAGATTAGAACCATACTGTTAAAAACTTGAGACCAAGGGAAAAATTTGAAAGCATCAAGAGAATGATCCATCCTACAAAAGAGCTTTTTGAGGGGTGAAGGTGTTGGTGTCCACTGAGAGGCCATTGGTGAGGTCCTCGGTAGGTGCAGTCCACAGAGCCAGCATAATCTTATCAAAGATCCAAAGACAATTTTCCTAACAGTAGAAAAAAAAATCCTGATGTTACTTGGATCCATGAAATATTTCAAATAGTCAAAGCTATTTTGGGGGAAGAAAATAGAAACTGAAGGCATTGCACCTTCTTATTTCAAATTACAGTACAAATGAATACTTATCAAAATAAAAGAATACTATAACAAGTGCAGCGACTAGTGGAATCAAAGAGCAAATCAAGAAATAAACATATTCATGTACAATTGCTACTCTTTCTCAAAAGTGCCAGGATTCACAAAGGAGACATGAACATCTCAGATGGTGTTGGGAAAACCAGATCTATTTGCATGCAGAAGACTGAAATTGAGGAATTTTTTTGTTATCATAGGGAGAAAGTAAAGACGGAGAAGACTTAAGTGTGAGTGCTAAAACCATCATATTTATTTTAGAAAACAATGGTGTGAGCATGGCGTCACATGCCTAGAAGCATAGCAGCTGGGAGGTTGAACCAGAAGAATTGCTACGAATTTAAGGTCACTGCGGGTTACATAGCAAGAATTTATAGGTGGAGAGAGAGGGAGGGAGAGAGGGAAATAGAGAGCAAAAGCAAGGGCAGGGGAGAGTGACGGAGTAAGGGATGGGGAGTGGGGAGCTCACTCTATGACATTCATGTGGGCCATGATTGCAAGAATTGGATATGACACCAACAGAATAAGAAGTAAAGGCAAAAATAAATATAAATCATATTATGTGAAACTAAAATGTTCCTACTGCAAGGGAATAACAATAATATTATAAGACGATCTGGAATGCAAAGATATATTTTCAAGTCATACATTCTTGAGGAGTTAACTGAAGTTGAAGTTTCTGGTATTTTGAAGACTCAGATATCATGTGATGTTTTGGTAGAAACTGTCTTGTGAGAGGGTATGTAATGTTTGGCTGTGAGCTCTCTTGTGCAAAGAACATGATTTTGATCAGCTGAAAACATACATAGGTGGACTCTGAGGAGAAGAGATATATAGAAGCTCACATACAGTGAGATAATGCCTTTTGGATTGGCATCACTGTGCTGATCTTCATGCTTTGATGCTTGACTTCTCAGAGAGAAGCATTCGAGAGAACTTCTCAGGGCAATCCAACTGAGTCTTATGGCTTTCACTGCTGTGTTCTGATCTGTTTAATCATGCTGATTCATGTTGCTGTTTTGTGTATTTGGACTGGACTGCTGGTACCTGGACAACAAAGAGTGGACTCTCCCCAAGGAACTACTTCTAGAAAGGTATACAGCCCCTTTTTCCTAATAAACTTCCTTTCTTCCATACCTCTTGTCCGTGGGTAGAAGGGAGGTAGAGGCAAAGAACCCCAAATAAAGTAAAGTAGGTTTGGTAAAAAATCCAAGCCTACAGGTGGTGCCAGCTGTGGCTTAGGCACAATGGGTAAGTTCGCTTCTAATGCAGTAGAGGAATCCTCAGGTTTTGAAGGGTTGGCAATGTTGTTTAAGGAGATTGGCAAAATAGCAGCTATTGCCACTGGGTGGTCTCCTGTCTTGCTCCCAGAGGGGTTTTTCTGGTTTTGCTTTGTAGTCTTCATATATTGCATTTTGAAAAAGATTGGGGTGGGAAAAGCTAAAAAGCTCAGAAGGTTCACCCAATTCTCCAGTGTTAGAGAGGATTGTAGAGTTGGCTATGCACCTAGAGAGTTTGTGAATAGAGGTTGAAATACTTGGAAAGCAAAAGGAGCCAGTGGAAAGAGGACAACAGGGTTCAGACATGGTGTCCAACACAGGAAATTTTCCTGCATGATGCTAGGGGGAAGCAAACTAGGCTGGAATGCAGGTTGCTGCTCAACCTGCTCTGCTCACTTTCACTGTCAGGTGTCCAGAGTACCTTCATGAGGAAAGGGGCCTAGAAGAGCAGGAGGCTGTACAGGGTTACTGTACCAATTGGGTTACTGTTGAGCCAAGTGCACTGTCAGAAGAGTTCCCTGGGGCTATACAGGCAACATCAGCCTTCCTGGTCTTTGTGCAGCATATGCCTGCTAATGATGGTGGTAAAGCTTATGATGAGATGACATGTCATCTGATAGACATGCTAGATTTAAAACATTTTAAAGAGTTTATTTATATGGGAAGTATTCACCATTTGTTAAACAAGTATTAAATAACTGGGCTATGCAAACAGACTTATTCCCCAAGATTGGAAGAGTTTGGCGCCAGTTGTTTTAGAAGTTGGTCAACAATTACAATGGTTATTGTGGTGGAGGGATAACACTATGAAAATGGAACAAAGTAATGTAGCAAGAGGAATTAGTATTGTTAAAGACCATTTGCTTGGTAAAGGAAGTTATGCTGATTTACAAGAGAAAATCTGGTCTGATAATGCCATAATTGAACAGTATCATGCTGCAGCTTTAAGAGTGTGGGACATGGTTGAAGAGCCATGGGAAAATCCCCCCACATCATTTAATAATACAAGGCCATGGAGAAGCCTTCATTGACTTATAACAGAGATTGACTTCAGTTGTCAATAGAACCATACCAGATCCTGAAACCAAAAAGTTGTTGACAGAGATTTTGGCATTTGAACATTCAAATATTGAGTGTAAGAGAGTAATTAGACCAATAAAAGCATGAACAGCCCTAATAGATGAATGGATAAAAGTGACAACTGATATTGGCTCTCAGGAGCATAATGCCAATATTATTGAACAAGCCATAGCTAGAAATCTCAGAAATCAAAATGCCCAGTGTTATAATTGCAGTGAATTTGGCCATGTTCAGAGAAATTGTAAGACTAGAAGCTTCAGAGTTCAAGATAGTAGGCACATTGATTCTGAAGAAAATGGTATTCATAGAAAAGAACAATCAGTTTCTGGATGCAATGGAATGTAAAAGTTCTTGGGGTTTTGTAGCCATTGTTGTAAGGGAAAACATTAGTCTAGGGATTGTAAGTCTAAAAGAGACATACTAGGTAACCTCTTGCCAATGGGAAACAAATGAAGGGGCCTGGGAAGCTTGAGGCCGAGCAACAAACAATGCAAGCCATCTTCCTTCAGTCAACCATGAACCAAAACTAACTATTAATGATCTAATGCATGCTACTGAAGGCAGTGAAGTTTTGGCCTCAGATGCATCTCTTATACTATCCCCAAAAGTTGAATGTTACAAGATAACCACTGGTATTTATAGTCCTTTACCTTTGAGGACAGTAGGAATAATCCTGGGAAGAAGTGGATTAACTTCTCAAGGATTTATTTTGTGCATCCAGGTATCATAGTTGGGGATTGCAAGGAAGAAATTAAAATCATGGCATGTGTGAAAAAGGAGTCACAAATTAATGCAAGAGATAGAATTTTTCAGCTGTTCCTGTTTCCTTACATCAAGAGCAAGGCTGCTACAGTAGAAAGAACAGTGGCTCTTGGGAATACTGGGAAACACGTGTTCTGGCAAACAATGGTTAACAACCAGAGACCCAAATTAATGCTACAAATGAGTGGTGTTGAAATAGAAGGCTTAGTGGATACAGGAGCTGATGTCATTATATATTCTCCAAAGTCTTGAAATCCAGATTTGGCCATTTCAGAAGGTTTATACACAGTTTATAAAATTTAGTAAATTATCTCAAGTAAGACAAGTGTCCAATGAATTAAATTTGTGGGACCAGAAGGGCAAATGGGGAAGTTGAGACCCTATGTGGCTGACATACCCATAAATTTATGGGGAAGAGATCTTGTATAACAATGGGCAACTCAAATTAATATTCCTGCAATCCCAGGGACATTAAAGGAGGAAATTAGGTATGAAATGGTAGATAGTCTTGGGGGAAGGTACTGATCAAGAACAATCACAAACTGTATCCATTGTCTAAACACAGGATATCACAGAGATCCAGTTTCCAAAACTACAATAGAGGTAACTGCTGAAATACCAACAAACTTGCCCTTAAAATAGTTATTGAACAGACCTGTGTGGGAAGAGTAATGGCCCATAATAAAAGAAAAAATTGTAGGCACTTGAACAACTGGTGTAAGATCAGTGGGAGACTCAACATACAGAAACATCTACCAGCCCATGGAATTCCCCTCTTTTTGTTGTAAAATAAAATCAGGAAAATGGAGGATGAAAATGGATTTAAGAACAGTGAATAGAGTAATTCAACCTATGGGTCCTTTACAGCCTGGATTCCTTTACCTTCTTTGTTACCTATAGTAATAATTGATTTGAAAATTTGCTTTTTCACAATAACCTTTATGAACTGCTTTCTCAGTACCTACTCTGAATAATGTTGATCCAATAAATAGATAACATTGGAAGGTACTTCCACAGTGAATGTTAAATAGTCCAACTTTATGTCAATATTTTGTGTGACAAACATTAGAAATAATTCATAGGCAATTTTCTCAATGTATCATATATCATTACATGGATGATATTTTGTCAGCTGATTCCAATGCAGATACTCTAGGAAACAAAGTATGCAAACCTTATGGTATTTTTAGATTTTCCTGAGTCTCTTAATATAATTACTGATTCTTTATATGTAGAAAGAGTTGTCTTGCATATAGAGACTGCTGAATTTGTTCCTGATAACTCAGAATTAACCTCATTATTTAGCAATTACAACAGGCCATTAGAAGTAGAAACTATCCATTATATATTACTTATATTTGGTCTCATTAAGGTTTGCCAGGTCCACTGGCACAAGAAAATGAGGAAATTGACCAATTACTAATAGGGAATGTGTTAAAAGCCTCCAAATTTCATGAGAAACATCATGCCAATGGGAAAGGCTTAAGAAAAAAAAATCTATCACTTGGCAATAAGCCAAAGAAATTATAAAAATGTCCTATATGTTCCTTATATAACAAAATGCCTTTATGTAGGGTACTACTGCTGGTAGTAGCCATCGGGGTACCAAAAGAAATGAAATCTGGGAGACAGATGTTTTCATTTTGCAGAATTTTGGAAACAAAGGTATATACACCATACAACTGACACATACTTGGGGTTTCAATGAGCAACTGCTTTAAGATCTGAAAAGGCTGATTGTGTAACTACACACTTATTAGAAATAATGGCAATTATTGGGATACCTCTCCAGATTAAGACTGATAACACTCTCACATAAATATCCAATAAAATGAAACAATTATTTGCACATTACAATATGAAGCACATTACAGGGACAGACTAAATAGTGCTTTGTTAACTCTAATTTTTCTTAATGTCTGTGAAAAGGGAATAGCAACAGTTGAGAGACACTGGGTTATAGAAAAAAACTGAAGAACTAGGTCAACTAATATACCATAGGGATGTGCTGTCATTAGAGTAGAAACCCACAATAGTTTTGAGATGGAGATCCAGTTATGCTTATGTATCTACAGAGAATGACAAAATATGGTTAGCAACAAAACTTATAAAGATTAGATCTGGGTTGTTTACAGGTTCTAGCTATTACAAATAAGGCTGCTGCAAACATGGTAGAGCAAATGTCCTTTTTGTGTACTTGAGCATCTTTTGGATATATGCCTAGGAGTGGTATAGCTGTATCTCAAGGAAGTGCTATTCCTAATTGTCTGAGAAGGCACCAGGTTGATTTCCAAAGTGGTTGTACATTCCCACCAGCAATGGAGGAGAGTTCCTTTTTCTCCACATTCTCTCTAGCATGTATTGTCACTTAAGTTTTTGATGTTAGCCATTCTGATGGGTATAAGGTGAAATCTCATGGTCATTTTGGAAATAACCCAGATGGAGGAATGGATATAGAAATTGTGGTACATTTACACAATGGAATACTACTCAATAATTAAAAACAAGGAAATCATGAAATTTGCAGGCAAATGGTGGGATCTAGAAAAGATCATTCTAAGTGAGGTATCCCAGAAGCAGAAAGACACACATGGTATATACTCACTTATAAATGGATATTAGACCAAAAATATAGGATAAGCATACTAAAATCTGTACATCTAAAGAAGCTAATCAAGTAGGAGGACCCTGTGTAAGATGATCAATCCTCACTCAGAAAGACAAACAGGATGCACATTGGAAGAAAGAGAAAACAAGAAACAGGACAGGAGCCTACCACAGAGGGCCTCTGATAGACTCATAATCAAACTTTGGGCAGAGTGCAGGGAATTTTATGAAAGAAGAAGTTACTAACTAACTTACTAACTAACTTACTAACTAGCTCTTACAGGAGCTCCACAAGCATAGCAACAGAACCAAAATATCTGGGCCCAGGGGTCTTTTCTGAGACTGATACTCCAACCAAGGACCATTCATGGAGATAACCTAGAACCCCTGCTCAGATGTAGACCATGGCAGTTCACTGTCCAAGTGGGTTCCATAGTAATGGGAACAGGAACTGTCTCTGACATGAACTCAGTGGCTGGCTCTTTAACCACCCTCCCTGAAGGAGGAGCAGCCTTGCTAGGCCACAGAGGAGGACATTGCAGCCAGTCCTGATGAGAGCTGCTAAGCTAGGGTCAGATGGAAGGGGAGTAGGACCTCCCCTGTCAGTGGACTTTGAGAGGGGCGTGGGGGGAGATGAGAGAAGGCGGGTGGAATTGGGAGGGAATAAGGGAGGGGCCTACAGCTGGGATACAAAGCAAATAAAATATAATTAATATAAAAAATAAAAATTTAATTAAAAAAAGATCAAATCTGACCAGGAAAACCTCTTATCACCTAAGACATGAATGTCTTCACAAAACAAATAGTCCAGGTGATTCACTCTCACAATTTCCCTCAGTTACTGATTTTTCCAAAATTTGCATGCAAATCATCTTTAAAAGGGCTATGCCAAATGACAGACAACACGAAGACTGGACAGACAATACAGAGACTGGACAGACAACACAGACACTGGACTGACAACACAGAAAAAGATACAGCTAGCTTTCCCCGGACTTGCCCTATATCCCAATTTTCATAGGGAACTCAGAAGATATCTTTGCCTCTAGATAAGTAATTTTAAGAACACAACTCCCATTCCCAAAAGGTGGAGAGGTTGTTTCTGGTCATTTGATGTGTTGTTTTGCCTTGGTATGGGTTAATTTATATTGATGAAAATTTAAGGTTATTTTGTGTAACTATTGTATATTGGTAGAAATTTAAGGCTGTTTTGTATAACTATTGTATACTAATGAAAATTTAAGGTTATTTTGTGTAACTTGTATACTGATAGAAATTTAATGTTATTTTGTGTAACTATGGAAATTTAAAAGCTATTTTATTTAATTATTGTATATTAATGGAAATTTAATGTTACTTTGTTTGACTATTATTTGGTGTAAAGTTCTAGTTTTATGGTTCTCATAATATTCTTATTGTGTATAGATTGTTAATGTTAAAGAAAAAAAATCTTTTTTTTTTAACAGAAAAGGAGATACAAAGTGGAAGTTTCTGGTTTATTTGAAGACTCAGTTTTGTCATGTTATGTTTTGCTGCAAGTTGGACATATATGTTTTGCTAGAGGTTGGCTTGTGGAAGGGCACATGATCTTTTGCTGTGGCTCTCTTGTGTGAAGAGCATGGTTTTGGTCAGCTGAAAACATCCGTGACTGGACTCTGAGAAGAGAAGATATATGGAAACCCATGGACAGTGAAACAACATTTTTTTGATCAACATTGCTGAGCTGGTCTTCATGCTTTGACACTTGACTTTACTGAGAGAAAGACTCCAGAGAACTTCTCAGGGCAATCCAACTGAGTCTTGTAGCTTTCACTGACTCGTCCTGATCTGCTGATTCATGCTGATTCTTGTTGCTGTTTTGTGGTGGTATTTGGATTAACTGCTGGTTTCCAGACAACAAAGAGTGGACTCACCTTAAGGAGCTACACCTAAAATAGAGTTCTACAGCCTCCTTTTCCTAATAACCTTCTTTTCTCCCATACCTCTGGTCATGGGTGGAAGGGAGGTAGAAGCAAGGAACCCCAAATAAAATAAAATAGGTTTGGTGAAAAATCTAAGCCTACAGTTAACGCTACTTATATATGTAACATTATATTCTCATGAAATGCATGAGTATATTAGCATACATACAGAAATGTAAATGTATGTCATATTAATGTAAATGTATGCACACATATAATCCAATAACCCAACAGAAAAGAATCCCAAATTACCCAGTTATTCAGGTTCCTTGAACATTTTGTATAATTGGGTAATATGTACCCCTTCCCTACCATGGTATCTTTATTTTAGAAATAATCTGAAAAACAAAACTTTTAAAAGTGAATGATAAAGTTAGTTTTACTTAAAGGTCTGACTATTGCCATCACATAGCCAATGACAGGAAACAGGCAACAGGCAAACCTGACAATAAAGTACGTGATGCGTGGCTGCTCTGGTCAACAGAACAGGGCTGAACACTAGAATGGCCCAAAGAACACTAGCTTGCAAATGTTTAATTTGGATGAAATTTATAATTTTGAGCTGTTATTTTTATGACAGCCATTGTCTAAGTGCTTTTCATTTTTAGAATGATTTTTAGTCTCTGAATCACTCATGAAATTGATACTGCGGCCACCTTCTTGTGTAGATTAAAAGAAGAATGGATAGCCGTGAAGCTAAAGGGCTTGGCCAGCTTCACGTTGTTAATGCGACCTGAGCCAAAGCTAGCTCTAAAGTTCACAATTTTAATCACCACGTGGCATTCTCAACAGAATATTAATGGAAAATGTAATTTATGGATTCTTTGGCTATAATAGAACCGTGTAGTAGATTTGCTATATCACCACATAAATCCAGTTTCGTTATTCTATGAACTCATTGTTCAATAAACCAACTGTTGCAGATTTTTAAACAATGCAAAACCCTATTGGAAATATCTGATGATGCAAGAAATTCTTCTCCACTTCTACTCCCAAAACATTGCATTAATCACGAGAAAGTTCTATTCAACATCATCTTCCATTTGGAAAATTCACAGCTTTCCAGGATTAATTTTTCAATGCTTCAGATTCAGCTTCTATTACTCATGTAGCACTACAGATATTGTGGATTAAATATAAAAACATTCCAGTACGATTGCAGAGTTTTCAGGTTAAAAATAGCATTTGAGCTTAGAGTGCTACCACCAATATTTCAATTCTTTGCTCCCTATCTTCCTGTTGGTAATAGCAAAATCCCTTTGGGTTAGAATCAACCATATAAATCTTAAGAAGTCCCGCGAATCAAGGCCTTTACATAACAAACCATCTCACAAACCTCTATCCCAGAAAATCAGTACCACATCATTCCAAGGAAAAACTAGGCTTACACCTTATGGTTTGCCAGGCTTTTCCCTGTTGTGTTCCACAGTTATTGACTCTCTGAAGGCTAAAATAAAACATAAAAGATGATGAAGTGATGAAGGAAGACAGCGAAGACCTACTACCAACCACGAAGAAACAACCAACTAGATTGGCTCACAACTCTTTACTATTTTAAAGGAATAAGAACCTACATGTCATATCAGACTTAACTAAGCAATTTCCAGTGTAAGTTTTCAAAAGCTTAATACTCTCCTAGAGATTCATGCCTTCTATATTAGGAAATGAAAATTACTTTGTGCTTTAAAAGCAATTAGAATTTCTTGGATCATAACAGCCTATCATAGTACCATTCAGTTTGGTGTCAATAGTTTTACTATACATTTTAATTAGTAATCACATCATTCATCCAAGTATTTGCTGCTGACTGTGCTCTATTCAGTATATCTGACAACAAGGACACTGTTCAATAAGACAGATAACCACCAAGCTCAGCTGAAAGAGAATTAAGGATATTAAAATAAAACAATTATACATTTTTAATAGTCCAAATGTTTTCCACAGTTATCATTTTATCTTCAAAACATTTTACAGAAAAGTTCTCTATCTATCTATATAAAAATATGTATGATTTGTCGATAAGATGCAGCAGCTTAGAATCTTCGGTAATCTCCCAAGAGTAACAGCATCATAAGGAAACAGGAATTGGGCTGAAGCAGTTGTAAAGTGCTTGCCTTGCAATGTGCACGAACCTGAGAATTATCCCTGCATTCCATGTGGAAAAGCTGGTCCTGTTGCCATGACTTGTAATTTCTGTGCTGGGGAAGTGGAGGCAGGAGGATTCCTGGGACTTGCTGGCCAGCCTGTCTAGTTGAATGGGTGGGTTCCAGGCCAACAAGAGACCTTGTCTCAAAGGAAGTATGTGGCATTTTTAGGGATGGATGAGGCAAACTGGTATGAGAAAAAGGGTCCCAAAAGCAGGCTAAAGAGGCAGAGATGGCCTCTGCTCCCATTGTTAGGAGTCCCACAAGAAGACCAAGTTGTACAACTGTAAAATACATGTAGAGGACCTAGGTCAGTCCCATGAAGGCTCCATGGTTGTATGTTCAGTCTCTATAAGCCCCTATGAACCCTGGCTAGCTGATTCTGTTCTCTCCCCCACCCTCATTTCTCTCTTTGGTGTCATTAACTCCTCTGGCTCCTACAGCCCTTCCTCCCCCTCTTTGGTTGGGTTCTCCATGGCCTGCCTAATGTTTGACTGTGGGTTCTTCATCTGTTTCCATCTGCGGCTAGATGAAGCTTCCCTGGTGACAGTTGGATTAGGCACCAATCTATGAGTATAGCAGAGTGTCACTAGGCATCATTTCCTTGACTTTTTTTTTTTTTTTTTTTTTTTTTTGCCAGTCATATGTGGTTCTATCCTAGGTCTCTGGGCTATTCAGCCTCTGGTTCCTGCCTCTTCAGGGCTGGGTCTGAAACTGAATCAGCCATTGGTGGCCACTCTTACAATTTCTGGGCCACCTTTCCCTCAACACATCTTGTAGGCAGGACAAATCATAGGTCAAAGGTTACCACATTTTCTTTATCCATTCTTCAAATGAGGGGCATCTAGGTTCTTTCCAGTTTCTGGCTATTACAAATAAAGCTCCAAAGAACATAGCTGAGCAAGTGTCTTTAGTGAATGATGGAGTCCTTTGAGTGTATGCCCCAAGAGTGGAATAGTTGGGTCTCGAGGTAGATAAATTCCCAATGCTCTGAGAAACCATCATTTTGATTTCCAAAGTGGCTGTACAAGTTTTCACTTCCACCAGCAATGTAGGAGTGTTCTCCTCGTTCTGCACCCTTGCCAGTATGAGCTGTCACCTGTGTTTTTGGTTTCAGCCATTCTCACAGGTATAGAATGGAATCTCAGAGTTGTTTTGATTTGCTTTTCCCTGATGACTAAGAATGATGAACATTACTTTAAATGTTTCTCAGCCATCTGAGATTCCTCTGGTGAGAATTCTTTTTAGATTTGTACCTCAATTTTTAATTGGATTATTTGTTTTTTTGATATCTAGTTTCTTGAGTTCTTCATATATTTTGGGAATTAGCCCTCTGTCAGATGTGGGCTTGGTGAAGATATTTTCCCAATCTGTAGGTGTTGTTTGTCCTATTGAGGATGTCCTTTGTCTTACAAGAGCTTTTCATTTTCATGAGGTCCCATTTATTAATTGTTGATCTTAGTGCCTGTGCTCTCAGTGTTCTGCTTAGAAATTTAACTACTGTGCCAATGTATTCATTCTCCACTTTCTCTTATATCAGATTCAGTGTATCTGGATTTATGTTGAGGTCTTTGATCCACTTGGACTTGAATTTTGTGCAGGGTAATAGATAAGGTTCTATTTGCATTCTTCTACATACCGACATCCTGTTAGACCAGCACCATTTGTTGAAGATGCTGTCTTATATCCTTTGTATAATTTTGACTTCTTTGTCAAAAATCATGTGTCCATAGGTGTGTGGGTCTCCTGGGTCTTCAGTTCAGTTCCACTGATATACCTGTCTGCTTTTATGGCAATACCATGTGGTTTTTATTACTATAACTCTGTAGCAGAGCTTGAAATCACGGATGGTGATACCTCCATTTGTACAGGATTGTTTCAGCTATCCTGATTTTTTTTTTTTCCGTATGAAGTTGGGTATTGTTCCTTCAAGATCTGAAAAGAATTTTGTTGGAATTTCAGTGGGGATTGTGTGCATCTGTAGATTGCTTTTGGTAAAATGTCCATTTTTTTTTTTTTACCATGGTAGTGCTACCAATCCATGAGCATGGGAGATCTTTCTGATATCTTCTTCAAATTCTTAAAGACTTGAAGTACTTGCCGTATGAATTTTTCATTTGCTTGGTTAGAGTTATTTTAAGATATTTTATATTATTTGTGCCTATTATAAAGGGTGTTGTTTCCCTGATTTCTTTCTCATCCCATTTGTCATTTGTGTACAGGAGGACTACTGATTTTTTCTTTTTCTTTTTTAAGTTAATCTTGTATACAACCACTTCGCTGAAGGTGTTTAGTGTTTATTAGCTGTACGAGTTCCCTGGTAAAATATTTGGAGTCCCTTATGTATACTATCATATAATCTACAAATAATGATACTTTAACTTCCTCCTTTCCAATATTTATCTCCTTGATCTCCTTTAGTTTCCTTATTGTTCTACCAGACTTTCAAAGAAGAACTAATACCTCAAATTATTCCACAAAATAGGAACAGAAGAACTTCAAGTACTATATTGAAGAGATATGGAGAGAGTGGACAGCTTTGTCTTGTCCTTGATTTTTGTGGGATTGCTTTCAGTTTCTCTCCATTTAATTTGATGTTGGCTATCAGCTTGTTGTATATTGCCTTTATTGTGTTTATGTATGTTCCTTGTATCCCTGATCTCTCCAAGACTCTTATCATGAAGGGGCATTAGATTTTGTGAAAGTCATTTTTAGCATCTAAGGAGATGATGACGTGATTCCCCCCGCCCCCTTCTGTTTGCTTATATGGTGGATTACATTGACAAATTTTCACATGTTGAACAATCCCAACATCTCTGGAATGAAGCCTACTTGATCATGGTGGATAACTTTTTGATGTGGTCTTGGATTTGATTTGCAAGTATTTTATTATTTTTGCATCAACATTCATGGGGGAAATTGGTCTGTATTTCTCTTTCTTTGTTGAGTCTTTGGTTTGGGTATCAGGATGTCTGTGGCCTCACAAAATGAACTTGACAGTGTTCCTTCTGTTCCTATTTTGTGTAATAATTTGAAGTATTAGTTCTTTGAAAGTCTGGTAGAATTCTGAGCTAAAACTTTCTGGCCCTATTTTTTTTAATTTAATTTAATTTTTTTTTTTTTGGTTGGGAGAATTTTAATGGGTGTTTCTATTTTCTTAGGGATTATAGATCTATTTAAATTGTTTATCTGGTCTTTATTTAACTTTGGTAAGCATTATTTATCAAGAAAATTTCCCTTTATTTTATCTTTGATGTTGAGATGTGTTTCTTTTATGCAGCAGATGGATGGATCCTGTCTCACATCCATCCTGTTAGCTTGAGTCTTTTTATTGGCAAATTGAGCCCATTGATATTGAGAGATAATGATGCATTATTGTTAATTCCTATTATTTTGTGTGTGAATTGTGGGCCGGGATATCCAGTTGAGGAAAGGGGTTCTAAAATGGCTAATCTTACAGGACAGAGGCGGCAGCATGAGTGCAAGCTGGAGCAGTCACTGTCTTTTGGACACAAATCACAGTGTGAGCATTCAATTCTTTTAGGAGATAGGTAAGACCATAGAGAGAGTTCATTGTTCATACTGTGAGGGATGTGTGTGTGTGTGTGTGTGTGTGTGTGCACTGACTGCTTTATTCAAGTTCACTCTCCTGTTTCCTCTATTATATTGGATAATATAATAACACATAGCCAAAGAAGTCATTTAATAGCCCATTTTATACCATCCATCAAGGAAACCTTGAAATTATTTTTACTATAGACACAAAGGTAGACTGTTAAGGTGCCCTTTGGAAGTGGAGTTTGGTGCCTCGCAGAAGATGCTTTCTGGAGTTGCGGCCTCATGGTAGGCCACATTCTTCCTGGGTTCTAGCCAGTCCTTGTCTACTTTTCAGTATCATTCGAGGAAGTGTTTGGTTCCATTAAATCTTGTTTTTCTTGCCTGTGACACGAGGCTGGTAGCATTTACTGCAAAGCACGGCTGTGAGGACTGAATTTTAAACACGATTCAGTGCTTGATACGGCTTATGTTACTTGTGCAGGAATGGTCAGTTCCGCTTCCTCCCAAGAGTAATAGAAAAGGAGGAGGTACAGTCATTCTCATACAAATTCAGCTCTGGAAAGAAAAAAGAGCTGGCAAAGGCTGGGTATTTTAAAGAAAGTTAGACTTTTTGGTAGATAGGCTTATTATGTGTTATTTATAGTGATATTGAGAAATGAGTGATATTGAATGGTGGTTTATGAACTGCTAAGGGAATAATCAAAACTGGTGTGTGTGTGTCTGGGTATGTGTATAAATATGTCTGTGTGTGTAGGGGAGGTGTGTATATGAGTGTGTCTCTCTGTGTGTGTTCGAGTGTATGTGTTGTATTTATGTCTATGTGGTGTGTGTGTGTGTGTGTGTGTGTGTGTGCAGGGAACAAAAGCAACTCTTAAAGGAATTTTAGAAAGAACAGTGTCCTCTCTCATACATAATTTGACTCAATTCACTTTTTTTTTTTTTTATACCTGAATCTTATCATGAGAATGCTGTGCCTGGTCTGGAATGGGCTGAACTAGTAACTGAACAGTAAAAAGAAAAGGAGAAAGGATTGTGATAGGGTATATTAGAAAGCAGACTCAAGGAGGGGAACATTGAAGAATTTAGAAACCCTACTTTTTTGCCTGCTTACCTCCCTTCCTCTCTTCCTTCCTTCCTTCCTTCCTTCCTTCCTCTTCCCCTGTCTCCCTCACTCTCTTCCTTCCTTTGTTCCTTCCCTCCTTTCTTCCTGCCATCTGTCTCCCTTCCCTCCTTTTCTTCCAGTCTTTCTTTATAAAACAAGACTTTACTACATAGCCCAAATGGCCGCAGACTTTTCCTCCTATCTCCGCCTCCCATCCTGTGAACCATCTCGTGAACCATCAGTTTGGTTCAGCATCAATTTTACTTTCAAATCACCCCATCCCTGAAGTCTGTACACGCGACCTTTGTGGATAGAAGGTTCCTATAATTGCGGCAACAGCGCAGGCAGGAGCAGTAAGCGGCAGCGGCGCGGGCAGGGGCAGCCGCTTTCCAAGTGGAGATTCAGCTTTAAGGTGGGGAACAGTATCTGCTGTGTCTTCAGGTGTCCAGGCCTCTTGGCTGCCATCTGTGATGTGGAGAAAAATGTTAGGAGTAGACAGTTCAGTTTTTTATCTTTGGAACAAAATGGTATTTCAGCCCAGAGCTCCCAAGGAATGAAGCCAGTGTCAAAGATTTAGTGCCTTTTCACATTAGTGATGTCAGCACAAAATGGCCATCTTCTCTGAATAATTTATCTTCCCCCTTGCATAATTTTCTTATCTCTTTTTCTACGTTTTGGCTTTTTACTATAGATGAGGAGGTAAATGGCTGTTAGTCCCCGACAAAACCTGTGGAGCATCCTTCCCATCAATCAATTAAAAAACACTTACCTTACATTCAACATGATTTATTCCTTGTTAATACAATTGTCTCACTATATCCTTCTATTATTATACCCTTAATTCCATTAGCCATTCACTTAATGCTCACTTTCAAGCTGACCCCCAAAGAGCTTGGAAGGGAGAGAGAGAACTCTCTCTAATAGTGGCATTGCCAATAAAGCTCTGGAGTCTCTTCTCCTAGAGCCTTGTAGGTCACAGGAAAGATAGGTCACGGAGCGTATCCTGCCCAGAGAGGAGGCAAGCGCTCATTTATTTGTTCTGATGGATGCTGCCTGATGGCTTAAAATCCTTAAGAGCTCTTATCTTAAAAGTCAACAGCCGTTCTCCCAGGCAGCGTCTCTACATGTGACGTAGGGATGGGCTCGACTCTGCCAAGCTTTCCTTAAGTGAATTTAAAAATGAGGGGAAAGAAAAAAAGTTTATGTAGTTTGAAGATTAATGGCTGGCTTTTTTGGGGGCGGGGCAAAAGGTTAACCTCTTAAACAGTGAAATGACACAAAGAAATTGTAGTAATTAATTTTCACAGAGGCGGAGTTGTATGTTCTGTAGTGGATTTCCTCCATTTGGTTTGAGGTCTGGAAGCCATGGAAGAATCCCTCAGGCCGCCCTTCTAAATTATATACTGAATGGATGCTTTGGCTTTTCTCAAGGGAGAAATAGACTTTCTCTTTGAAACTCAATTTCGTTGCTGTCTTCACACAATACAGAAGTATATACGCAGTCATAGAAACAAAAAAGCTGAGCCGTGGTTGCTAGGAATTCAGGTGGGAACAGGGATAAGGGCCAGTTGCTAAGAACTCGGGCCTGAACAGGGATGAGGCTAAGTTGCTAAGAACTCAGGTGTGTAAGTGGCAGGTAAGGGTCAGCTATGTGATATGAGAAGGTTCTGGAGATGTAGCTTTCAGCAGTGTGTAGAGAGTTAGCATGACTATAGTGGATCCTTAAATTCTAGTGAGTTCAAATTTGATGCTAAATGGTTTTATACTATGATAGAATATGCTTGTAAGTGATTTCAAGAGGAAAATGTATCTGTAACACATATCAAGAGGCAACCAAATAGTTTTTATAGATTGAAAAATATATCACTTAAATAAAACCATATGTGTGTGTAAGTGTAATAACACAAAGTTAATACTGTTAATACACCAAGCACACATACGTTTTGAAATCCTCTCTTTCCTTCTTCCATTTCCCTCCCTTCCCCTCTCTTCTGCTCCCCTCCTCTTCATTCACCTTTCCTATTCTCATCAAATTTTAATGCTTCTGGAAGGGTCATAGCTATCTTTATTCAAATATGCACAGAAAAATATCTTTTGATTAATGAAAGGGAAAAGTAAGACTTTCCTGCCATAGACCTAATACTGCTGTATGCACATCTCTCACCTGTATGCAAAATAAAACAATGACCCAAATATACTCTTTGAAAATTGTGTAAAAAAAAAAAAGTAATTCTTTTCTTGAAACCAAAATGTTAAACTATCACTTATTTTTTAATATGAAATTTTAAGCTATTTACTTGAGACTTTCATTCAGGAGTGCCGTATTTGCATCAATTTCACATTTCCTTCTTCTACCTTTTGCTCCTCCTTTTGCCCCTGCCTCTCACATGACATTCTTTACTTATTATTGTTTCACACACACACACACACACACACACACTGTGGAGTCCAGTTAGTGTTCGTCACATGTGTCATTGTTTAGAGATGTCTGCTTGGGCTTGGATAGCCTATAAAGGACTGACTTCCAGAGAGACTGAATCTCCCTCGTTAGCCTTTAGCTTCTGCAGCTCTTCATCTAGGGGTCGGGTCTTGTGAGACTCCCCATTCTCACTGACACATCAACTGGTGTCACCGGGGTGCTCTTCTTTCACAGGTGCAGCCACCTTGCCATGTCATGGACAGAAGACACCATCTCACGGTAGATGTCTTGGCCTGCTGGCTCTTACACACTTTCGGTTGTGTCTTCTTGAATGTCAGGTGTAGGAGCTATATTGTTGATGAAATCAGTTGGTATTGGTTAGCACATGGTGATATCTGCATTTTCACTAGTTCTTTTTCCTGAAAGAGTGTCTACCTGTCTGTCTACTGCTGCTACTTCTTTGATGAGAATGAGAGCTACACTTATCTGCAGGTATAAGGATAAGAATTTAGAATGCAAGCAGGAATTTTACTAGTTTAGGAACATGGCAGTGGCATCATCATCATCATTATCATCATCAGCAGCAGCAGCAGCAACACCAGACTCCTGTAGAGTCCATGAACTCTCCAGCCAAGGGAATCTGGCTAGGTTTACATGGATTCCTTCCTACTGAGCAGGCCTTAAATCCAATTAGATGGCTGTCGGTTACTTCCAGGATTAAGTTACTTCCACTACTGCATCATGGTGGATACCTTGCTGTTCTGGTCATTGGTGTGGACTGCAGGCTTTCCCACTGAGTAGGACTATGGATATAGCTTTTCTCCTAGGCAGTGTGCTTCAGCGCTTATAGATTCTAGGAGAGCTGTTCCTCAGGGAGGAGGTTTCTAGGTCAACTCCAGCTCGATCCCTCCAAGTCCTGCATCTGAAGTGTGTGATATCTTCACGGAGGTCTTCCCTCCAAGACCGGGAAGCTATGAAGAGCAACAACAACAATCTATATTGTTTTGGGAGTCTCTTGGTTCCTTGACAAAAAACTCAAAGTGAGGCTTTCCACGCTGGCATTGGGCCTACTGTCTTAGGTAGTTTATGGCTATTAAGAAGTTGTTGTCTCTCCAAGTGACATAACTTCATTTGAAATATTTATACGTATACACACATATATTACAAATATATTTTAAGGAGTATAAAACAATGTCTTCCTATATTTATCTATCTGTTAAGAATAGTCAACATTTTCAAGCAATTTTTTTTTGTTTTTTTTAAAGCCATTTTTACCTCTTCTTAGTGTTATTTATTCCTCCTTTTTCCTTTATGCACTGTACTGTCCTTCCTATGATTTGTCCCCTCTTCATTTTCCCTATTCTTTTTATTCATTTTTTTGATTATTACAGTTTATTCACTTTGTATCACAGCTGTAGCTCCCTCCCTCATTCCCTCCAAACCTCACCCTCCTTCCCTCTTCTCCTCCCATGCCCCTCCCCAAGTCCACTAATAGGGAAGGTCCTCGTCCCCTTCCCTCTGACCCTAGCCTATCAGGTCTCATCAGGACTGGCTCCATTGTCTTCCTCTGTGGCCTGGTACTGCGCTTCCTCCAGGGGGAGGTGATCAAAGAGCCAGCCACTGAGTTCATGTTAGAGACAGATCCTGTTCCCCTTACTAGGGAACCCGCTTGGAGACTGAGCTGCCATAGGTTACATCTGAGCAACGGTTCTATGTTATTTCCATGCATGGTCCTTGGTTCAAGTATTGGTCTTTGCAAAGACCCCTGCATTTTCCCCATTCTTTTATTCATAATATATATCATATATTTGTAATATTACAGAATACAAATATATTATTTATTTATAATACATATTTACATACAATATACAACTATATAATATAAATATGTATTATAATATATACATAAATATATAAAATAAATATTATATATATCCCTCTCAAGAGCTTCTTCTTACCTCCTCCCATGGTCTCATTTTACTTCTCTAATTTTTGTCATTACCCCAAGTTATATACTCATTTCTAAAGATTTGTAGCTAAGGTCTACAAATGAGACAGAATGTGACATTTGTCATTCTGGGTCTGGGTTACCTCATTGAGTTTTAACATTTTTCTAATTCCACCCACTTATCTGCAAATTTGAAGGTTTTATTTTTCTTTACAGCTGAGTAGAACTCCTCTGTGTATATGTACCGCACACTGAATGACTTTTAGGTTGTTTAACTTTCCCAGCTATTGTGAATAGAGCAGCAATAAACAACATGGCTGAGCAAGCATCTGTGGAGTAGGATGCTGAGCTTTTTTGAAGAATTTTCTGTTTCATGGCTTTAATCCATCCTAGTTTGGTATGTGCAGCTAAGGAACCCTCCTTTAAAATATATGAGGCCTGGGGCATTGGGCTACAAGATCCAGGCTAAGTCCGAGTCTCTGGATGTATCCCAGAGCTTTGGTCTGCTAGTGTCTGTCTAGGTTCTAAGACTATGGTGATTGGTCTGGCACTGTGGGGCTGGTGTGAAGCCTGGAGCTACCATGCTAAACTGTGATGGGCCAGGATGGCTCTGGGGTCTGTGGTGAGTGCAGACTCATTTCATTCTTGTCATTGCGAGGATAATGAAAAATTGTCACTCTTGCCATCACACCTATGACTGTAACTTCTTCAGTCTTGTGCGGATTCCTTCATTCTGGGGAAGGCATATTCATGTGTGGGCAATTTGTTACATGATATTTCTGTGAGCGACTGAATGGTAGAAATTCCCATCCTGCCATTTTACTGAGATTGGCCTGAGTCTTCTCACTTATGGAGTAGTTATACCAATGCACCCCATGCAGGATTATGGTGAGAATTAACTGAGAAAAAATATGTAAAACACTCAGAAACATGGCAAACCCTGTATAAATGGTCACTACTGATCATGCATGGTATGAGCTATAGATAAAATGCCTGCAGCGTTCTCCTTTTCACCTGGGAAATCATTACTAAATCCTTTCGATAACATGGCAAGGGACTGATAGAAAAATAGATGATAGATGAAATAAATACAGTGAATGGCTCTCAGATGCCTTGCTCAATGGGGACTGTCCTAATTATCATCATAAGTGAACCTCATCCTTCTCACCTGTCATCCAGGTGACCATCCGTTTGGGGACACTGAGAGATTGCTATGGCTCTAGTCCCTGGCTATTGGCCACAGAACACACCTAGTCTGAGATGAAAAAGATTTTAAATGTTCCTAACACAAAAATATAAGAAATGCTTGAGTGATGGGACTACCAAGTCCATTGATATGGTCATTACTCTAATAACACAGGGAGAGGTCAGACTGCAGCCCTTAAATACGTGCAATTATTATAAATAAATAAATAAAACTAGGAACTTTGAAAAAGGCAGGTGCTTTTTTGAGTGCATGTTATATCAGTTATGGACTGTGTTCCTAAGGTAAGTCACTCAAACTTGTGGGAAATTGTGGGTGTGTTTACAGATAAGAAAATAGGCCCAGATACTGTCACAGACATTCGAAGGGCTTCCTTGGTGGCAGGAGGCAGAGTGACAATCCTGCTCCAGTGGGATGGCTCTAGGGATGGTAATTTGCTTTCATACGATGACTTAAATGCCAAGCCAGGCATCTCTCTTGTGCTGTCTGTGAGAGAAAGAATGCCAGGTTCCTTTTGCCTGGCCAGGTTGGATCCCCTTTGTCCCTGCTGCCACTGGAGGCTGTGCGGGCTAGGTCAGTGGTCTCCTTTACTTGCTTAACTTCTTCAGCATGGCTTGCTCTTCAGCACACCTTCATTAAACTGCGTTTTTCTCTTCTTGGGGTTTTGTGGGTGATTAACTGATTGACTTCTGTGAAAGCAATTGGCTCCCACGGACAAAGTGGTTGAGTGCCTGGAAAAAGCCTGCTTGCTGCTGTGCTAAATGGACCATTCCTTTCCGTTGTTTTATTCCTGTGAATTAAGAGCTTTCGTAGTAATTGAACCACAGGGATGACAAAACATGAGGACATCGTTTGGCTCCTCAGTAATGGCCTCCGCTACTTTACTCAGCTATCAGCTCGGCACCACGGTGTCCCCCAGAAATGCGTGGGCCCTGGAGTAGGCATACGACAGGGGGTAGAATGGGGCTGCGTGCTGGGCCAAGATTGTGCTCTGAGTGGTGTTCAAGCAGCGGCTTTAAATGCTACCAATTTAGGATGGATTTGTCTTGGGGGTCAGCTGAATTCCGCGTTCGCTTTCATTGAGCCGGGTGATTAGCCCCGCATAGCCTCCGGAAGCTGCTTCTAACACATCAAATATCTGTGACGCCATCTAGGACAGTGGTTCTCAACCTGTGGGACGCGGCCCCTTTGAGGGTAGAACGACCCGTCCACAGGGGTTGACTAAGAACATCAGAAAACACGCATTTACGTTACAATTCGTAACAGTAGCAAAAGTACAGCTATGAAGTAGCAGCCAAAACAGTTTTATGGTTGGGGGTCACCACTACACGAAGGACTATGTTAAAGGGTCACAGCATTAGGAAGGTTGAGAACCTCTGCTACATTCCGCCAGGAGCTTCACTCATGGCGGTCAGTTCTCTCCACCTCCCTGATACCTCCATCTTGCTGAGCTGTTTGCACCAATCTGCGCTTATGGTCTCAGATGCACACTTACACACTCCACAAATGCAGGTGAAAGCAGAGGTCTAACTTCATTGGTAGTGAAAAATCGTTCTTTTGATTTCAAAGTGCTATAAAGATTTAATTTTAATTCACTATTATTCCAGAAGTACAAAACAACCTCACTGCCACTGTTCTGGGTAAATGATGTTCATGATACCACCATTTGGAGCTGTTATCAGTGTGTGAAAACACTGCTGGAGTGTGTGTGTGTGTGTGTGTGTGTAGGGGACACAGGGAAAAGCTCCCAGCTCCAGGGTGCAGTGTCTCAGCTTCAGTGCTCTGATCACTGGCAGGTGGAACACCCTTCTCTCAAATAGAAGCTACTTATCCACATGTTCCATCAAAGACAGACCCAGGGAATACCCCTTATTCCAAATGCACCTACCAGTCAAAAACAGATAGAATCCAAGTTAAGTTTTACACTCCACTGTCACTGATACTTGTGCAATTTGGTGTGACAATGCCACAAACTGAACTCAGAAGGTTTGGCTCTAGCGGTATTATATAGGCCATCGTCCATTATTTTCTCACTAAATATATCCCTTTCTTCTGCTTCTATTCATTCCCAGAATGCAGAGCAGCAGCAGAAAGGCAGCGAAGGCTTTTGGGAGACGGATATCTAGTTGCAGGATTCTTGACCCTTCCTTTAGTCCGTTCACAGCAGCAGATTTCTAATCTGCCATTGCTGTAGGACCGAAACTCAAACTGGAACTATATTAAGCAGTAAGTAGTGTTTTATGAGCATGAAGAAGGGCCAAGGGATATAGACTATTAAGAATCAGGAATTAATTTTTAAATTCTATGAATTAATAAAAAAGGAATAGGAGAGTAAGAGATCCAGGATTTCCAAAGGGGCAGTGCTCAGTAGGAACCCAGGGCCCATGGCAATGGCCACCTACCCAGCTAACATGTCCTTCGTGGAGGATCTGAGACACAAGACTCAGGATACCAAGATTCCATGGTGCAGCTCTCAAGCACAGTACTCGTAGCGCACTTTAAACATTTATTTTTAGTCTTTGACAGTTTCATATAGTAAATTTTAGTCATTTGCACTCCCGTAACTCTCTCCCGTCTCTCAGATATCTCGGCTTGTCCTTGTCCGTAGCTGTACCACCGAAGAAAGCGACTCCCCTCTTCCAGTGGCTGTTAACTGCCACTGGTGCCTCAGGGAGGGAGAAGGCTTCTTGGGCCCTTTCTCTGTCTATGACGAAACATTGGCAGACCCAATCAGCTGCAGTCAGTTGATGAGAGGAACAGTTATGCCACATCACATGTCCTTAGTCAAAGACTGTGTGGGTTAGGTGACAGCAAGCATTGGAGTGGAGGCATCTTAAGGACAGATGTTAAGGCTTCTAACACCTGAATCTCTATTTATTTATTCTACCAATTTCTCTTGCCCAGATAAGAAATGGAGAGAAGAAGAGCAAAGAGATGGGAAGGTAGGAGAAAGAGAGAGAGAGAGTGAAAGAGAGAGAACACGAACTGTCATTCTGATGCCAGATATACAGTGCGGCATGTCCAATATAAAAGGCCTTTCTATTTAATTTAACTGTTACATTTTTAAACAAAATTCACCCTGTTTTATTATTTGTTTTCTATTTTAAATTAAGGGCATGCATATATGTCTATGTGGGATAATGTATAAGTTAGCACAGTTTTTCAAGGAATCAGGATTTGGGTGATGGGAACTGAAGTCGGGTCCTCTGTGATAGAAGTATGTACTCTTAAATGCCGAGTCATCTCTCCATCCCTATTTTCTGTTACCTTTTTTTTCCCCCAAGTTTAAATTCTTCTCAAGAAGTGTCTCCTGAGCTATAGACAAATCCTAGCATGTGAGAGCTCCTGTCAATCTCCAGTGCTGCATGGTTCCTGATAAAGGACTTTGATTTCTTTAGGGTCTTAAATATCTGGACTATTGTTATTTTTATAACATAGTGTTCAGTGTTTAAATAGCATTTGAATGTGTGTTGTGTAGCAGTTTTTTTCAAGATTGAAACATTCTATCCTCATTAAGATAGGAAGCTCATTAAAAAAGCTTCTAAAAAGGCAACTCAAATAGCTTCAGGAAGTCTCTGAAACTGACCAGACTCACTAGGTTTCTCCCTCTCTAAGAGTTTATAACTAGTAAAGACTGCTGAGAGTCGCTCTCAGAGAAATACAGATGCCTAAAAGAAGCAGATCAGCATTATTGCCTAGAAGAAACAAAGACGAGGTAGGTGTCTGGAACAGGCTTAGACCAACACAGCCACCTGGAAAAGACACTCCCCAAACTATTCTGCAGACTCTGCAGTATTCTCCAGGTTTCCAGCCTTCGTGAGCTGTCACCCATGCTGGGGTGGGCTTTAGCAATGCTGCTGACTTTGAGTTGCTTATGCTCCTGTAACCCCTCACCTATATTCCTGTAAGAAACCCCAACAAAACTCTTTGGCTCACTAAGCTGTACTTCGGTGGATGGAATCTGTACTTTGGTCTGTTGTGGGCTTGCTATCTGGGGCGATTAGACATTTGTTCACATCTCTTCATAACAGCTTCACACAACAATATGTTCCCCATAATCAAAAGATAGACATTTGCTGGTGAGATAAATTGCTAAATTCCTCAATACAAGACAAAGAATTTGCCTTTAATAACTTCAAAATAGAGAAATGAACAGAATTATATAGATTTTTTTTTTCCATTTTGGAGTGTAATTCAAGACGCTTGAGTTGTGGAAGTGTGCCAGCCCCATGTGGAAATACTTTAAAAGCTGTATTTGTACTGACCAGGCACACACGCCCTTTCTTGTAGCTACTGTCTAAATAAAACAGTGCAACAAATTTTATAATTTAAATCATTGTAGATACTATTTGAAGTATGTATCAGGACTGCTACTCCTGGGAGGCCTGCTCTTTTCTGAAAAGAAGGGGAGGAAGAGTGGATCTGTGGGACGGGGTTGGGGAAGCCAGGGAGGAGTAGAAGGAGAGGAAGTTGTATTTGGGGTGTATTATAAGAGAGAAGAATTAAATAAAGAGAATAATATGGACTCTGGGGAAGTAGGTAGAAGGGGAGACTGGGACCCCTAAAATAAATACCAATATCTAGAAAAAAATACCTATATGTATACACACATATATGTATAGATATGTGCATGCCATATGTAAACATTGCACCATTTTACACAAAAGATCTGAACATCTAAGGATTTTGATATCTGTGTGTGGGAGGATAAATCAGAACTAATCCTGTGTGGATAACAAGGGAGTGACTGCATAGTATCAATTTTCAATTCATCCTATTCAGTTTACAAATGGAAGATTAAAAAAAATACCATGTATACTGCAGAGTGTACTCCTCTACCTGACTTTGCCTTTCATCGGACCAAGAAAGACAATGTTTAAGACTCAGAGAGAGACTCAGTTTCAGGGTGACATCTTCCTGGGCACTCCGATCTATCACATCAGAGAGCCAATCACCCTAGTGACCAATGACGATCTATTAGTAAGAGACTCTCAATACATTGTCCTTCCAAAACAAGGCCAAAGTCCAAATAAAGCTTCCAACTGAGGGAATCTCTCCCTGTCTCACCCTCCATTTGTAAAGATATTCCTTTATAAGTTCACTGCTCTATTTCATTTGTTCTCAACCGAAAAGCCAGTACCAGGCAGCAGCCATTTGTAGGTTGTATGCACATGCCACCATGCTTTCACATGTACCCGTGTTCTCCAGTTTCACAGGAGGGATTCTGAGTCAGTTAGCCAGTCAGTCAGGGGAGCTGAAGGGAACTGATTTTACTCTGGTAGGGGGATATTCATTGAGTAGATGACACTTGACCTCGGCTATGAAGAAGAAGCAGCAAAGGTTTCCAAGGAGGACTGTGGGGAGTCATTCTGGGAAGGTGAAGAAAGGGGTTGACTATCTTAGTGGTTCATTATGGTCGATGCTAAGTCTGAGGCTGGAATATGGAAAGAAAGGGGCCTGAAAATGAGGATAAGTTATGAGGCTAGAAGGGTGTGTGTGTTTCCTTTTAAAGATCTCAGACCTTTCAGGGTGCACAGCGATATGTACGCTAGAATCTAGTAGCACTTTTTAAGCTATATTCTGCAGTGTGACCAAATTATTATAGGAGCAACAGGGGAGAACCATTTATTCTAGGAGGACTATTGAGGGTGGGAGGACCAGGAAGCAGTGGGCAAGGATGCATCTGAACTGCACATCAAAAATGGCTTGTGACTGTGTGCGATGAGAGGAAAATGTGAAAAGTTTGATGGCCGTAAGAATTAACACTGGCCTTCATTTAATAAGGAGTCGGTAACTAACCAGGATTTCAAAACATGGGAAAAGCCTTATAGTCCTGGGGAAAGTTTTAGATGTTGGATACTAATGGAGTTCTAAAGAGTTCAAATCTCATTGCCCCCCATAGGAGACTAAAGCTTTGTCAAGTTATGAAACCTATGTAAGCTTCTCTTGCCTTTGGGGATAATAAGTGTACCTTCTTTTCTTATTGCAAAGAGCTGTGGGAGGCTGGAATAAATATGGAGTCTTTGGAGTATGCTGCCAGGAAGTACTTAATGTTAAGTAAGTGTAATTATGACTCTGACTATTCCACTGCTTTAAAGGCCAGTGATCAAGCTCAGGAGGACTAAGATGTTTTGATAACCCAGGCCATGTTAAGAGAGAGTGGGCAGAGGTGGGCTCTTCAAACAGCCATCATAGGAGACTCTTTATACTCATTTTAGTGGCAAAATGGTGCACAGTGGGGCTAATTGGAAAGTAGTAAGGTAAAAGGGGCCGAGAAAAAAATAGCGAGGTTAAAGTCAAAATCGCTCATCATTTCCAACAGGATGTTTATAAAAGATAGTGAGGCCAGTTTTTGAGGTACAAGACATGGGGCACTGCAAATGAATTGTATTTTGGGTGTATTACACATAAGACTTAAGACTTATGTGTAATACATAAGACTTCCAGAAGAAGGGATCCATGGAAATACAGGAGCAGAGATGGAGGGTGGGGTTTGGGCTGGAAATCTATGCTTTCAGATGATCACTTCTAAGCTAATGGAGAACTTTTGTTATAAGGGGCCAGAAACTATTTTAGGCTATGGGGCAACACAATCTCTGTTGTGTCTGCTTGACTCTGCCATCTTCAAATATGGCAGCTATAGACCAAACTTAAAAGAAGGAATATGGTTAGCTGTTGGGCAGAGTGCATGGAATCTTATGAAAGAAGTAGGAAATAGTAAGATCTGGAGAGGACAGGAACCCCACAAGGAGAGAAACAGAACCAGAAAATTTGAACACAGGGGTCTTCCCAGAGACTCATACTCTAACCAAGTACCATGCATGGAGATAACCTAGAACCCCTGCACAGATGTAGCCCATGGCAGTTCAGTGTCCAAGCGGGTCCCATAGCAATGGGAAGAGGAACTGCCTCTGACATAAACTGATTGGCCTGCTCTTTGATCACCTCCCTCTGGGGGGGGGGGGAGCAGCCTTAACAGGCCACAGAAGATGACAATGCAGCCACTCCTGATGAGATCTGATAGACTAAGATCAGAAGGAAGGAGAGGGGGACCTCCCCTATCAGTGGACTTGGGGAGGGGCATGCGTGAAGAAGGGGAGGAAAAGTGGAATTAGGAGGGAAGAAGGGAGGAGTTACGGGGGCTACAAAGTGAATAAAGTGTAACTAATAAGTTAAAAAAGAAAAAAAGAAGGAATATGGCTGGGTTCCAATAAAAGTGTCTTTATAAAAATGGGGAGACTGGAAGACAGGTCCATGGGTTGTGTTCACCAACCCCATCGTAAGGACAGAGTCAATGCGTCTGTGTAAGGCTGGGGAGTGGAGCATATCATGGAAGGCTGAGGCTGGAGCAAGGAAGCATTAATGTTCAGGGTGGATGGGTGGAGAGGGTCAGTGAATTCGCAGATGGGCTGTCAGGGTTACAGGCCTCCATAGCGTCTTCTTTGCAGCTCAGGATTTGCTGCAGAACATTCTAGAGCTAACTAAATATGATTGCCATATTTTGTTAGTCCTACGGGGAAGCCAGCCCAGAGAGGGTGAAGGAGGAGGACCAATGTTGGAATGTGTGCTTTACGTGATCCTCTTTTGGGCTCCTTATTTCTATTTATTCTTCTTCCTTCAACTTCTGAAGTTTCTCCCCCTGATCTCTCGCTCCTACTCCCCCACCCCCGCTGAGGCACCCACACCAGTGCCAGGTGTGTGAAGTGATACTCATGAAACCAGCCATTATGAGCAGCATAAACAAATGACAAATCTCCAGGCACAGGAGAGGCAACAAGAGGCTGATCAGTAGTTCCAGTTATCTCCCCTCCGTGTTTATTGCAGTCTGGTGCAGTTATTTCTAAGGGCCTGACATTGATCGACAGCTTCTATTAAGGCCTATCCAGGGCAGCTGGATTGAACAGATACATTAAATAAAGCAGTTATTGCTTTTCATTGCCTTTCTGTAAAATATCACTGCTAAATAGCTTCTGCCATCGCATGCAGTTAGGTACATGGTTTTAATTTGAGGGACTGCTTTATAACATTGCACAATTGACACTGGCCTTTGTTTCCCTTACAATAATGATTGTGTACATCCTAGAGAATTGATGGGCTGTCCTTTGAGGTGCAGTTGGGAGGAGGATGGGAGAAGGGGGGCCCCCGGCTTTGTTTTTCTCTCTCTCTCTCTCCCTTTTATACATGCCAGGTTTGTTACTTGTTTGCAGCCAGGGCAGGAACAATGTCAAGGGAGGGCTCTTATCTCAGGATGTCGTAATGTAGAGACTGTAAGCCTTCGTCTGGAGACAAGATAAGCACAGCCCTACAAGCCCAGAGAAAGATAGGGGTGGGGCTGCCCGCACCCTATTGAGACAACAATGGAGAGCCATTGGTCACCTCTTACAGCTCTTTCTGGTGCCATGGAAATCTATGCATGTGGAACGGTGCATAGAAGCGTGGAAATAAAAGTCTGGAATGTTCATTGAATAATGATGTATTTGGAACAGGATTATGCTGCCCAATGATATTCTTGTTTTATCTCTGGGCTAAACGCTAGGGCAGCTGTGTGCTTTGGCACAGTGTTCAGTCCCTCCTTTGGTGTGCTGCATATTAATCCTTTATTGAAGTAATTAAATGTGTGCTTAATGGCAATGAGCTGGCAGGATGAACGTACAATTGAATTAGCAGTTATGATTGGGAGCGTGCTACAAGATGAACTAAATGCAATTACTGTAGGCATTTCTTTCTGAGTCAAATCTGGCTACATGACATGACTTAATTAGAGGTTGTTGTTAGATACACTGGTAACATGAGCCTCTTGTGGATGCGTGTTTAGTCAGAGAGCCTGTCTCCTGCACACCAGCCTTCTTCAGACCTGTGGTTCTTCTGCCAGGAAGAGAAAGCCTGGCGTTTCACAGAACACACAGGACATCTTTAAAAGATTCTCCCCGAGGAAAGTCTCACATCACTGCTTCTGCTGTTTGTCCAGTTGAATGAGGGCTTGAGCTATGGTGGGACCCGGCATGGTTTGTGGATTCAGGGAGGACCTGTTCCCCTATCAACAATGGAGCTTTTACTGGGAGGAAGGTCTGCTCCCCGACTCTTCACTTTTCTAGGTGCTGAGGAGAACCTCAGAAGTCTCCTACAGAGGACACCTAAGCAGACTGCCAAGTTTTGGGAGCCATGCTGATGACCAACACTGATGGCCTGTCACTCATCAGTTCATGGGGAGCTGACTACACTAAGTTATCTCTACTGAGGCCTTCATAACTCCTCCTAAATATTAGTTAACTTAATGAAATGAATACTGTCCATACGTGGGAATTCCCTGGTGCATGTCAAAACATACTGATGGCATCCAGGCATGGTGGAGATGTCTTTAATCCAGTACTGAAGAAGCAGAGGCAGGCAGCTTTCTCTGAGCTTGAGACTAGCCTTCTCTATATAGTGAGTTAGGACAGCTAGGGTTACATGGTGAGACCTTTTCCTTTGGAAAAAAAAATAAAAAGCAAGCCAAAACAACAATAAACAAACCAAAACCAAACCAACCAACCAATCGACAAAACAAACAAAGAAAGAAAAAAACAGCCAAACTGATGACAACCCCTTCAGATCTCATTGTCTAGATTAGATCATGGCGATGGATTCTAATTCTTTCTTTCTGTCATGCTCCCTGAGCTGCAGTATTTTTGTTCGAGGTTGACTTAACAGCCACATGAGTTACGGGGGATGTCGGCAGGTGACAGTGGAGAAATGACCCATGGTTGTCTTAATCTGATGGACACAGCTATGGCTTCTTCTCATACCCCTGCTGTTCCTGGGTGACCTGAAACATGGTACAAGGATTTATAAGCTCATCAATTACTGACCTCCCTGATCTGCACAACAAGCAGGGGCTCTCATTACTCATGCCCCCCTGTTTTGCTTAGAGTTATTTACCAAGTAGCCAATCAATATTCTGCAAGCGGACAGTTGGGATGGGAAGGCCTCAGCAATCCATTTCATTTTCTTTGCTCAAAATGGTGGCCGGAAGCCGGAAGGGCAAGGCCCTATAAAGTAGAAGGCACAATCCATTGTCACTTTTGACCATCTAAAATGTCCATTTTGTTTTATTTTCATCTGAGCATAATGAGGCTAGACTTCTGGTCACCGGGAGCTCCTGGGTCTATTTTACAACCTTCTTTCTCTTTCCCAGGGCCGTAAATGAAACCCTTTCAGCCCTAATGACCACAATGACTTTCCTCGATCATGTTATTGCTCCTTTGGCACATTTATTGCTTTCACATGCACTAATGGATGAGTTTGGATATGTTAACAATTTATATATCATTTGATCCTAAAAAGAAACCCTACCAAACTAACTTAGCCCCCACGATTGAGTAGCTTTTAAGGAGTATAAATGAATTTAATGCTTTAGGAAGAGCTTCTGTAAATTATGAACATGACACCTATTACATTAAGCTGCATTAAGCATTAATACATCTTCATTACTGGCAGGGCGCCCAAACCTCCAAGGTTGAAAAAGCTGCCTGAAAATGTTCAATGTGACAGTCACCTAGGCAGAGATTGATGGCTCTTTTTTTTTTCGGGGAGCTATGAAGGATGCCTATTGAGTACGTCTTTCTTCTGTTCTCACACAAAGAAATGTAGGTGGTTTCAGTCAGCGTTCTCCAAAGGCTGGTTTCTGGCGGACAGGCAAGAACTGTATCCACAAGAGCTATTCACTTACAGTTACTCAGCAAGAGCCCGCGAGTAGGGAGAAGGGTCAAGATGAAAGATATGGTGTTTCAGGTTGGAAAGTTTATCTGCCATTGTTATACTAAAGGGTACAGTTATTAACATCTTCATGGATAATCACTACCATTTCTCAACTATGTAGTTTGGGCCAGCATTGTTAAGCTCTTTATATTTTTATCTTATTTAATCTTCTTCATGACCCTGTTAGTCAGATATCATTAATTGTGTCCCAGGGTACTGTTTTAGTTGCTCTTATGGCTGCAATAACAAAATATCCTGAGTTAAGTGCCTTGAAACACAGAACGTATCCTTCCACAGTTCTCTGGCTGTGAGGATGAAATCACTTGCTAAGAGCATGTTCTTCATGAGCTCCTGGGGAGGTTTTCTTCCATGTACCTTTCTTTTAGCTCTAGAAGTCCTTGGCATTTCTCGACTTGCAAACATTTCATTTCTGTTTCAGTGCTCTTGGGTGAGTCTTTCTGTCTTTTTAAAAAATTGGATTATCTTTTATTTATTATTCAACAATTTCTAACATATAAACATTGTATGTTGATTACATCCACCCCAATTCCTGGCTCACACTCCCCTAAGCACCTCAACACATTGCCATTTTCGCCCAACTTCCTGTTTGCCTCCTCCTCCTCTTCCTCCTCTTCTCTTCCTTCTCCTTGTTTTTGTAACCTACTTAGTTCAGTTCATGCTTGCCTGTTGGAATGCTGACTTACCTTGTTAACTTGGAGGTGTGTAGGTAACCAGAGCTACAGTGAGTTCATTAATACAATGACCATGTCATATCCAGAAGAGAGAATTTCACAGCAGCCTCCTCCCCATTCCCTAGCTGTTTTATTCTGTCCACCGTCCTCTGCAATGTCTGTGGCTCCTTGTAAGGATGCCAGCCATATTGTATCAAAGGCCATGTTGCTCCAGAATTACTCCATTTTACCTTCGTTACATCTACAAGGACTTTATTTGCAAATAAGACCACATTTTGAGAAAGGTAGATAGATGATAGATAGATAGATAGATAGATAGATAGATAGATAGATATAGATAGATAGATAGATAGATATAGATATAGATATAAAGAGAGAACATATTGGTGTAAATATACATTAACAATGTGGCACTTGTAGTTTATTCTCTATGAGCAGACTGGTAGATTACTTTTGGAATTGCTCCTAAGCATGGGCAAGCATCACAAAAACTCTATTGGTTCAGCTCTGACTAAGGGTGTTTGCATCATGTCAGAGGTCAACACTGTTAGTAACTGTAAACCTTATGGCTTGCTTCTGAACCAAGAAATAAATTCTTTTAACAAGTGTAAATTATCAATGAAGTCAATGTACATGACAAACTTTTATTTTGTGTTTCCCCACTGACAATAAGAAGATACTCTCAGACTAACAGGAAAAGATGAAGGAAAACTGACCAGCACCCACAGCTGCACTGAGGGAAGAATGTGTGATCTCTAGAAGACGCATAGGGAGGTCCAGCTACAGAGCTGGATCAGGCTGGCTAAACACTTGGATTCAAATCTTGGTTCTACTTGTTACCAGTTATGAAACTTACATGATTTCTTTTAGTTTCAACCCTTTCTCCTCTTCTTTATTTCTCCTCCTCCCTTTTTTTCCTTCCTCCTCTTCTTTTTCCTCCTCTTGATATAGAGTCCCATATAGCTCAGAGTGGCTCAAAATTACCACATATCTGAGGATGTCCTTGAGCTCATTATTCTCCTCTCTCTGCCTCTGCAGTGCTGGGATTGCAGCCATGTACAACTGTGCCCACCAAACGCCTGAACACATAAGTGTACAACAGTATCTACTTTATCCTGTTGTTTTAAATATTAAGTGAGATGATCTTTGTGAATTAGTCAGAATGCTATTGACATCGCTGGTGAGCCTACTCCAATTTCTTAAAATGTAAAAGAAATTAAGCTGGCTTATATAACTTGGCACATTTTGGCTTTGTGGTAAACAGATCTGACATTCCCTGTAGACTTCGGGTGTGAAGGGAGTGTTACTCTCCCAATGGTCCTGCACAAGTCCTTGGTGAGAGATTATTGACCAGGGCTGAGAAGACAGCTGTGTGAGAATGAGGACCCAACTTTAATCCCCAGAGTGCATGTGAAAGGACGAGGTATAGGGGCGTGTGCTTGTAATCCCAGTGTTGGGGGGAACTAGACAGGCAGAAAGAGGCAGATCTCTAGCCAGCCAGATTAGCTGAATTAGTGAGCATCAGGTCAGTGAGAAAACAAATGGAAGGTGTGGAAGAGGCACAACATCAGAGTTCCTTATGGCCTCCTCATGTGCACACACATGCGCGCACACACACATACACCCACACACACACACACACACACACACAGTGGAGCAAGAGGGGGCGAGAGAGATCCATAAAGATATATCTTAATGATTTCTTTGTCTGCTGATTTGGGATTTGACTTATTCTTGTTTTTCTGTCACCCATTTTTCCAAATTTGTGATTTCTGTTATCTAAATCGAGACAGGACAACAAACTCTTCTCTTAGGACTGCTTTTATTGCAGCCTGTACCTTCTGATATGTTGTGTATTCATTTCCATTTAACTCTATAAATGAAAAAAGTTTCTTTTTTGCTCTTTGACGAGCCATTCATCACCTAATAGTGTGTTTTAAATTGTTGCTATTGTTCTTGGTTGCTCATCTCACTAGGTGGTAAGACTCTATTGCCCCAAATAACACATTTTAGTTGGAAGACACAGAGAAATCAATCTTGAACTGTCCTGTAATTTTCTTCTTTCTGGATAGATTTCATAGCTGTATAAGGTATAATACAGGTCACTGGAAAGAATAGTAATCAATGGTCTTATGCAGGGCTGGACCCTCTCTAGTGCCTGGAGCAATGGTGTCATGGCTGTTATGGGGTAGCCAACAGGAGAGAATTCATGCCTAGTAGAAACCTTGTCAAAAGTCCATGGCTAGGGAGGCAGGTGATAGGCCCTAGAGGAGAAACTGCTGCTGTTACTTAGTCAAATAGCCATCTCATCAAACTGTCTTCTGAATACCCAAGCTTATAGTCATAGATATAGGCTGCTCTCAGCCTTGGTCAGAACAGCTTATTTTCACAGTGGGCAATGGTTAATGGAGCAACTCACAGGAAGTCAAAGTGAGTTTCTAAAACAGACAGCTAATGTCCCCAGAGGGAACATCTGTATCAATCCTCCCCCGAGGATTTGAGAGCATTTCAGGAGAGGGTGTGGGGAGAGTGTCAGAGCTGGGAGGGGAGGGAGTGCTACAGATGCTGTCTTCCAGACTTGAGGTGGTCAGTGCGCTCATGGCCACCACCACCTGTGCTGGCCTGCACAAAGCCAAGACCAAGCCAGTAAAGCTGCTGTTTTCTGCTATGATTTTATTGAAAATGTTTTTTATGCCTTTAACATGGAATTCTTCTGTCTGTATTATGTAGATTTGTGCTTTTCATCATGTTCCATTTGTACTTTCTCATTGATTTTTCCTTGTTGTTGACTGAATGTTTTAATTCATCTAGTCTTCAAGTTCTGATATTCAGTCCTATCTTTGATTGATGATGTTTTCCATGAGCTTTTCATACAATTTATTGAACTTTTCATTTCTAATATTTCAGATTGATTTTTCAGTATTTGTCTTTATTAAATTACACTTTAATATCATGTATCTTTACTTCTTTACTTCACTCAGCTACTTGTTTGTGTTGTCTTGGGATTCATATGAGTTTGTGTCCTCATCGATTTATTTGAACATACTCATAATCATTGCTTTGAATTCTTTAGGATTTAATCTAATTCATTTTCGCTGGAGGCTATTACTGACATTTGTAGTTTTCAGAGGTTCTGTTGTCTTGTTTTCCTTTGTGTGTGTGTGTATGTGTGTACGTATGTGTAGCACTGGAACTCATACATATGAGGTAGAACCATTGTTTGGATTTAAAAAATATCATGTTTATTTATACAGTGGAAGCATTTGTAATATCCAAGAGGGGAAGAGTTGTAGAAGGGTTGAAGTCTTGTTTTTCTCTGCCAGACTAAGGGCCTAACTTGGTAGCTACACCTTCAGCTGAGGTGTTCAGGGAAACAGGTTCGGTCATCACTACTATTCTGAAAATACACTACTGTTTCCAAAAATAATCCCGTGAAAGGTTCCCCACTCTTAAAACAGTAACCACCAAGTTAAAGACTATCACTGTGTCAACTCTAGTTAGGAAGAAAAGGAACGTTGACAGTACCGTGCACCCTAATGTTAGGTCCTATGAGTGTGAGTACAGAGGAATAAAATAATACAGCTAATACAGCTATTTGAGAATATTGGGACAATTGAGAAGAAGTAGAGGAGGGAAAAGTAGACAGAAGTAGGGAACAAAAGGGACAGAGGTGTGCAGAGATGAGCTTATCTGGCTAAAGATAGAATGAAATGAGCATGAGCTTAGGAAATGCAGTGAGGTATCCGCAAACAATCCCTTCCCCTTCTCAGAGCACAGGATCCAAAAAAAAAAAAAAAAAACAAATTCAACCCATGATCTTTGGAAACACCTGTTGAATGGAAAAATAAAAACAAATAAAAAATAAAAAATGAAATTAAAAAGGGGGAGGAAATAAATAGAAACACAACCAAGAGCAGAGCAGGATAGAGCCGGCTTGCTAACTAGTGTTGGTTATTAAATAAAGGAAGAATAAATGTGAAGACAAGAGTGCTGTGCGGGGCTCAGAAGTCTGAGTGCAATTTACCATCCACTTTGTGGTTCTAGTTCTCTGGCTACCAGCGGCCAGCCACACCTCTGGGCATTCCTCAGGAGGCTGGGTCATCACAGACGCTGGTCCTGTCTTCGTAGGGTGGATGTGAATGGTGGCCCAGCCCATTTTGGTACAGCCTCAGAGGTCCAGTTATGAGGGCTGGCTCTTCTCCAAGGTCGTCCTTCTGCATCTTGCTTAGAACCTAATTCTGTGGTCCCCTCCCTCCGCCTCTGACCCAGTTCCTACCTCTCTGAACACTCTGCAGTTCAGATGAAGCATCCCCCCAACAGTCTGCATGTGCTCTGCTCTTTCTCTCTTTTAATTGCAAGTTTACATGTATATATTTAATTAATTATTGGTATTGAGCTAGTTGAGTAAGTCATATTGCTTTTAATTTCTTCTCTATTCCATAATCACTTTATTGTTATATAGTTATATTAAATGATATTTAATGTCTGTTTAATCTGTTAGCATATATATATAGTGTATTAATATTATAAAGCATAATGAATTATCCATTTATTGGATTTTAGTTTATCCCCCTTTTTACTATAAAATAACTGCTTGACTTTTTCTTTTAGATTTTTGTTTTTTTTTCTGTTGGAGCCACAGGATCTCAGTAGGTAACACAAGCTGGCTTGTAACTTACTGTGTAGCTCAGGTTTGCCCCAAATTCTTGACTCTCTTACCTCTGTCTCTTCAGTACTGAGATAATACGTATATTCCACCAAGGCTGACCCTACCTTATATTTCAGTATTACCTGACTGTTCCTTCCAAACAGGTATTTGCTTTATGAATTTTATTTTAAACAGGAATATAGGCTTTAAGAACAATAAAAATCAGGTCAATAAGTTACTTGACTTCACAGATCTTGGTATCAAATGATGTGCTTTGAAACTTAATATGGATATATGACTTCAGTTAGCAAGTTTTGGATCTTTAAATAAGAAAGATAATATATGACATTTTAAAATCATCATTAGTCACTAAATTATTTTTAAAAATTGTAGCTTTTTTTTTTGGCTGGCTATGGTAGGGTCAAATTGTTCTTTTAATCTAGCACCAGAACATTCAGACGATATAAAAACTATGATGACAAAGAAAATAATCAGACTTGTAATGTTTCTACTTGATCATTAATTGATACAAACAGGTTTGCATCTGTTCCCAGCCTCTTTTCAAAATATGCAGATACATTTAAAATGTATACATATCATAAATAGTAATAGAAAAGAAATAATTTGTAGACTTTAATTCTTATTTCAGTTGACTTAATAATGCACTGTATTACTTTATCATTAAATATCTCTGTTAAATTAATTAAATTTTTAAAAATTTATTATAATTTATTCACTTTGTATCCCAACTGTAGCCCCCTCCCTCAAAAAATTTTTTATTCACTTTATATCCTGGCTGTAGACCCATCCCTCATTCCCTCCCAGTCCTACCCGGTCCCTGTATCCCTTTCCTCCTCACCTCTTCCTCAGAAAAGGGGAGCTCTCTCTCTCATCTACCCCAGCTCATCAGCTCTGAGCATGTCCCCTTTCCCTGTGGCCTGGTAAGGCAGTCCCACCCAGAGGGAAGTGATAAAAAAAATCTGGCAAGTTAGTTCCTATCTGATGTGGCCCCCACTTCCCTTGCTATTTTCTTAAAAAGCAGCACTTTTAATGACTAGTTAGCGCACTATCTTCAAAATATGACACGATAATAACTTATTTATTTTGAATGTTTAGTTTCTTCCTCCTATTTTCACAATAATTTGATGAAGAATTCCCTTTTAATGCCACCTTTTCTTATAAGCTTTCATGAGACAGGATCACCTGTCTCAAGTCTCCACAAGAAAATGCCAGACTTTTTAAACATTCTGTCATTTGTCCTAGGCTTGTCTTTACTTTTGAAGTGATAATATTGCTTGGTTGCGAAGAGTCTTGTGTTCTCAATTTCATGTTTTCAGTACAATTCTAACTTTAAATTACATATATACAAAAACGTTTCCTTCTCTATGTGCTATAGCCTTTATCAAGTTAACCAAATGAAAATTTCTGCATTAGGAGCAATGTATTCATTTCTAAAAGTATAAATAAATACACTAAAAAAGCATGTATCGAAGCCACCATATGAATATTTAAAACCTACAATAAACTAAAAGGGAAATGTGCGTCTGGCTACTCCAATTAAAGAATGCTTCAGAAATGAAAAAAATATATGTATAGAATCTCATGATTTCCTTGATTTTCATTGCTGAGTAATATTCTATTGTGTAGATGTACCACAACTTCTCTATCCATTATTCAGTTGAGGGGCATCTGGGTTGTTTCCAGCTTCTGGCTATTACAAATAGAACTGCTACAAACATGGTTGAAATTAAAAAAAGAATTCCCTTTTATATGAATTATTATCTACCTATCTCCTGAGTTTAGTTTCTCAGTTGAGGTGATCCCTTTTGAGAGCTTTGCCTTTTTTTAAATTTTTACTTATTTTTTATTAATTACAGTTTATCCCAGCTGTAGCTCCCTCCCTCATTCCCTCCCAATCCCACCCTCTCTCTTTCACCTCCTCCCATGCCCCTCCCCTAGTCCACTGATAGAGGAGGTCCTCCCCTTCCATCTGACCCTATCCTATCGGGTCTCATCAGGACTGGCTGCATTGTCTTCCTGTGTGGCCTGGCAAAGTTGCTCCTCCCTCAGGGCAGCTCAGCATTCAAGTGGGTTCTCTAGTAAGGGGAACAGGGACTGTCTCTGACACGAACTCTGGCTGGCTGTTTTTTCTTTTGTTTGTTTGTTTTGTTTTTTAATCAAATACTGTTGGACATTCCTGCCCATTTCACACTTCTGATGGCACTCTTTTCTTTATCTGTCTTTCTTTCATTCATAGCCAGGATCCTGTTGTCTGGACCAGTACCTGGAATGTTATAGAGGCCTATGATTTCTGCCCAGGCTCGCTGGGTTCACATCTTTGCTTAACCAATTACATAGTAGATGGCTTCATCTCCTTTAACCATTTTATTGCCTCCATCATAAAGGCAATAACACCTACCTCATAGACTAGCTGTGAGAAATTCATACATTACTTCAAGTAAATAGTTTAGATAAGACGTTAACACATGATAAAAATCAAAACATACAGAGGACATTGTAATATGTGCCAGAGACTTTAGAAATAATACCTTGCTTAATACACACTGAACTCTCTATATCACTTTCATTTCTCACCAGGAAATTGAGTCATGGAGGGATGAAGTGAGTAGTTCAAGGTTACCTGGGTGACCAGCAGAGCCCAAACTTAGGCTTTAATAAACTGGCTCTGGAGTTCACACTTTTTTTTTCTTTTTGAGACAGACTCCCACTGCGTAGGCCTCGGTCTCCTGGAATGTACCATGTAGACCATGCACATCTGTCTCTGCCTTCCTGATGCTGGAATTAAAATTGTACACTGTTGTGCACAGCCTTGGTGTTCACAATTTTTTTTAAAGAAGGTTTATTTATTAATTATACAGTGTTCTGTCTACATGCCAGAAGGGGGCACCAGATCTCATTATAGATGGTTGGAAGCCGCCATGTGGTTGCTAGGAATTGAACTCAGGACTTCTGGAAAAGCAGCCAGTGCTCTAACCTCTGAGCCATCTTGCCAGCCCCGGCATTCACATTTTTAATTACTACTTTGTAGTGCCCTTTGGTGCATGGGAGAGCTCCTGATTGCAACTTGTTTTCTGGCCCACAATGGCATTAGTGTGGAGACCACTTGGAGATTATAAGAATAATTACCCAGTATATGAAAACAATGACAAAAAACATCTCCAATTTTTTTAGGCTTTGATTGTAGACTTGAATCAAGTACTTCATTAGAAATTGTGGAAGACAAGCAGTTTGAAAGCTGCTAATTCATGTTTCCAAATAGAGCCTGGAAGTGGGAGAACATGCTAAGGCATACTTGATGTGTCAGTGTCAAACATGCGCAGAATCCCGTTGGATGCTTAGGAGTGTGGAACAAAGGTGTGAGCAATTAGTGATGGTTAAAAGGCTATTTCCGTATTCCCCGTTAGTCAAAACAGAAAGGTCTGCTCCTTTCGCAAGGCCTCTTTTGAAAACATCACCACATTTTTTTTATTTCCCACTTTCAAAGTACCTTAGGGAAATGAACTGCAGATAGGGGCTGGAGCAGGAAGCCAAAATTGTGTAAACACGCCTGAGTAGAGGCTTTGGACCTGATTAGGATCATGATGTATTCAGAGAACTGGGGAGCTACAATTTCAATCAAGGGTGGAGGTGGAGGTAGTTTTGTGGAGGGCCAGGGAGCGAAGGGAGGCGGAGAAGAGGTACAGTAGAGGGAGGCCAACATTTCAAGCCGTGGCCTGTGAGCAGGGAACATCAGGGATGTCTAGAGACATTTTTATCCTCCATGCCTGGTGCTACGGGAATCTAGGATAGGGGAATCAGGGTTACTCACCTCTAAGCATCCTCTGGTGCATGGGGGAGCCCCTGCTGCAGCTTCTTTCTGACTCACAATGGCAGTAGTGTGGCGACCATGAAGCCTTGCATAAATAAACATGGGAAGAAGAGCCACAGTGCCTATGCTGAGGCAGGAATGGGAAAAGCATCCCAGGGTGTGTGGGTGTCTCTATTGTAAGGAAAGAAAGGGGTCCACGAAAAGGGGAAATAAAGAGAATAACAGTTAGAGAACAGTTCTCAATAACAAGTGTAACCGGAACACAATGATCTGGGTAACTTTGCTTGATGGAGGATGCCCACGCTCTGGATGTGGTGAGGGAAGAGGTGAAAACACAAATGCAGACAGAGGCATGTTTCCCAGCTTCTGAGGGAGGAGAAGGTAAGCAAGCTCATCCAGCTTTGAGCATCCTTTCTGATCTGCTCCTTAGAACCTGAGATGCGCCTGTTAGATCAGGAGCCACGCAAAGCAATCCCTGAAGTCACAATCAGTTTTACTGTGACACGGCTAGTCAAACAGTTAAAAGCTAAGTTAGTGATGTAGTGTTCTCTGTGGGACTTTCCTAAAGCACTGTGTGGTAACAACTAGTAATCTTTTTTATGACTAGTATGGGTTTGGAGTTATAGCAGGACTTTCTTTGGACTTACTGGCTGTTAAGTAAAGACATGGAGAGTTATTAATATTCAAAAGCTTAGGCCTTAGCTAGGCAGACTCTCAGCTAGCTTATCCTGACGATTCTAGCCCACCGTGGGCCGTGTGGCTACTTCTTTATCTCCCTCTCCTCTTTATGTCTTTTCAACCCCATGTACACTGGCGAATCCCCCGAGGGTGAATTCTCTCCCAGAAACCCCACTCTGCCTGGAAGTTCTGCCTTCCCCTTCTTGCGTCAGATACTGACCATCAACTCTATTAAAGCCAATCAACAAACGTTTACAAAACAGAAAACCCAGCTCTCTGCTAGTACAGAATTCACAACTGAATAGACAGAGACCTGCTTCTCAGCACGTACCCCAACAGGAAGTAATGGTAAGGAGTGTAAACGGCATTTTGAGAGATCTGCAGCAGCTGCAATAAAAGATGCAAACAGCTTGCAATCCTCACCGTGTCAGTGTCATGGATAGTGCTATCGATACCATAGCCTACTTGCAGTACAACAAAGTCTGTGCTCAAGTTCAGTTAAAGATTGGTGAAAGTTAAAACCTTATTTTTTTTTCTTCATCCAAGTTCACGGATAATAGCAATTTTCAGCTTGAGACTTGGTCAGGGAAACCATCTCCTGGCTGACTCTCACCACCAATCCCCCTCCCCCTGTCGTTCTCTCTAGTCTTTTCCATCTTCTTCCATTCTGACTTCAGTTCTTTGTTTATAAAGCTGTCCTGTGGGATCTGATCTTGACCATCCCATTTGGGATTTAGGTTGGGTTAGGGTTGTGGTCTCAACTGACAGGAGAGACTGTCAAGTTGACTTGAGGCTGAGCGGGGCAGTTTCTGGAAGGGTTTTACTGCTTTGGCCAGGCACCCATCCCGAGTTCCTCTCCGGCCAGGTGTTGCTATTGCTGATCTGCCTGGGGGGAAGAGCCATACAGGAGGTAGAGCAAGGCCATCTCTAGAGATGAGTGGGGAGGAAAATCGGAAAAGTGTTCAGGTCTTCCCTGGTGGAGGGATGTCTCGGGGACATGAGGATGAGTTAGGGAAGGGCTACTGAAGAAAGGACCAGAAACAGTATGGAGAATTCAGCTGAAGTCAGCAAACCTCAATCCTGTGTGACATCCATCTGTGCAATGGTGTGACTCTCTCCAGCGGGGGTTGGCTCTAATGGTACAAGGCAAAGAGAAGATGGATGGCTTGGAGGCAGATCCAAAGTTGAAGGTTGGCAGGGGGCACATGGCAGAAGGCAAAGAAAGGGTCTGGAAAATTGAAGCTGCTGACAAGAGACAGGTTGAAATGATGATTTTAGAGTCCTATCTCAGCGAGGAAGGAAATGAAGCCAGAGGGGGGCTGATGGACTAACGGGATGGAGGGACCAAGGAAGGTGAGGCCTCATTGAGGTCCAGAGCTGGTGAAAAATTGGAATAAGGTGTGGGAGCTGGGCCTCCCAATTTTCATGCCAGCCTCTGCATGGTTGTAATTAGTTAGGCTGCTCTCCTGGCCCTCCCTTGGGTCCATCTTAATGACTAAAAACATTATTACAAATGGCACTAAATGTGCCATTAAAATACTTCTGCTCTACATTCAAGTGTGTTCAACAAAACTCAGGTGACTCAATCGAATACTGGAATGAGAAAGGAAGGAGAAATGTAGGGAGTAAGCCAAAAAAAATACTTCAGTCACTTTTTGTAAATTGCTTAAAACCATTAAATAAATTAAGCTGCCGAGGGGGGGTGCATTTCATGGAGTTCCAATTTAGCAATTACTGCTCCTGTAGCAAAATCAATAAAATATGCATCTACAATCATACAGTGAAAACACGTCCAGGGACTTGAAGTCCTCAGATAAGGCTAGCTAATTCACGTGTGCTGGGTCCAGCCCTGGCTCTGGCTGGTGGAAACGTTTTTTTGTTTTTTGTTTTTTTTTTTAAGTGTTTTTAGGTTTTGAATTGGCTACAGTACATGTTTTAAAAATAAAGATGTCATAAAAGTATCCCCTGGAAAGAATCTGGCCTCATCTCTGTCCACCCTTTTGATATTGTTTGAAGCACTTGGTAAACTACTGGGAACTGATGCAATTATGAACATTTGAGTCCAATAACTTTTCTGCACAGAGGCTTGCACATCATCAGTTTCCTAAGCACTGTGACTTTCGTTTCCCGTTTAATAGATTTCAAATATCTGTGCACCTATTTGTTAGGCATTAGATTCTTTTAGCTGTTTAGTTTTCTGTATTGTCAATGTACTTAATTTATAATGCATCATGCCTGGGCGGTCTCCAAACTTTCCACATATTTCATGAAATAGGGTCCTTTAGGTTCAAGTTTATCTACAGAGTCAGTCTCAGAGGCACGGTTGGCAAGTGCAGGATAAATTCATTTGTGGTTGGGGGACATCGTCATATTTTGCTATAAAGGGATTTGCCATTGGACCCCATTGTGGGAGTACCTGCTCTGTAGAGTGTTTTAATATGGACATAATATATCCGCCATACATTCTGACGTTACAATCATGCAGATTCTGAACATGTGTCAGCCTGTCATGAAAATAATAACCATCAGGCATAGGGCTAGGGAACTACGACAAACCCAGTTCCCAGTTGTGATACCCTGTGCAGGCAGAGTATGGCAGCGTAAATCACCAGCTATCATCACTTGTTGAACTGTTTTGGATTTACTGTGTCTCACCATTCGCCTCTTCGCCAGTTACCTACTGTATGCTTGCCAGATAAGGAATAGTTATTGCTTCTTTCTCTTACAGATGATCTTTAAAATTTGCTTACACATACCCTGTCAGAGAGTAGTACAAAGCTTAGTGTTACCTTATAAATATGTAAATAGAAATAGAGCCGTTGACAGGATGGGTACCCACTATGCAGGGAATGCTTGCCGTTCAACAAAATGCTGTAACTATTGAGTTTTATACAAAATTATTACATCACCCTTTAAAATGAATCAAGCGCAGTCTAAACACTGCTAGTCTCTCAGCTGTCACCTATTTAAAAGCCTACCAACAAACTCTCTTAACAAGTGGGACACTTAACAGCATTCATTTATTTTTCTTTTGAAATCATTTTTTCATTCCATTTTCCCCAAGGAATTTTATCTTTATGTAGTACATTTAAGCTTTGAAGGTGTTTTTTTTTTTTTTTTGTAGATTGCTATATCATAATCCGCTGCTTAAAAATATGTATATATGTTGACATTTTAATTGAAATTTGTGTCTAGCTGCAAGCTATAAATCTTAAAATAGAATTGAGTCACTTTCATGACTTTTTTCTAGCACGCAATTGGTCAAAATAATATGCATAAACACATTTTGATAAATAAATCCTTTTAAAACAGGAACTTCTATTGAAATGTGTTTCTATTTAATGTCTGAGACGGCATTTATTTTTATTAATTCAATTAAATTATAGGCCAGTGGAGCTGTGAGTGTCTCAAGATTGCTAGAGCGAAAGAGAACTGTATCATCTCTCTTCATAGATGAAAAAAAAAGTTCAGTAAGTAAAACAGGGGAGGAATAAGTTTTATTCTAGTAACACTTCTCAATTGTCTGAAATCTTGGTGTCCATCCCAACTTGCAATCAAGAATGATTTTAAGTGATCTATTAACTGACAGTTCAATTAAGTTGTCCTTGAAAGTGGCTGGGAAGTCTTTGACAGCAGTGACAGAGTTTCCGATTGTTTGCTGGCCTGGAAGTCTTTACATCTTTGGGCTCTGCTCAGAAAAATGTATTACATTTATTTACTTTATCACAAGGGAGAAATACAAAAAGGAGGTGAGAAAAAGAGGCTTTGTGTCTTTCCAAGAAACTCTCAGCAACTGTGGGCAAAACGAGTTTAAGAAAGAGGAATACACCAAGCTAGGAGAGGGTCTTTCTGCCCCTCTCCCTGAAACAACCAACAAGAAGCTGGATCTGGAAACCAATACCCTCAGAGCTCCATGGCCACTCATCCAGTGGCAATATCTTGTTTATTCCTGGAGGTTTACAGAATCCAGTTTAAAACAAAACAAAACTAGGAGTATTCTCTGCTCTCCTGTGGGACTATCACATTCAAAACCGGGATACCAGGCAGTGGGGGCTAGAGTGCAGGCTCAGCACCGAGTTCGGACTGTCAAGAAACCGGGCAGAGTTGAAAGAAGATGGCCGCCTTGAGGAAGCCCCGAGGGCCCCACGCTGCGCTGGGAGACCGTTGGGAATGTGACGTGGTCCGGTAGGGCGCACCTAAGGTGCGTTAGCTTCAGTAAAAACAGCTAGAGAGGTCCAACCATCACGAGGTGCGTTTTCCACTACATCTTTGTGCATCACAGGACAGCTGATGTTTATCATGAGGTCTGAGGCAGCCACAGAAAAGCTGCCTCGAACACAGAAGCCTGCCTGCCTTGAACTTCAGTTGACTCAGCTGAGGAACTAGCCCCCAGGGTTTCCTAAATGCCTTTGTCTTGTGTCTGCTAGGAGGCCTATGGGCTTTCCTTGGTTAAGGTAGGAATTAAATAACATAATACGAACAAATCCGTGAGCAGTGTCAGGTCATCCAGCGTTTAATCCACTAAACATGCAAAACCCAGCTACGCACAAAGGAGCAGAGAGGGCAGTTATGCATGCATATGAGGGTAATAGAGGGTTGCCTAAAAACAGGTAGATGCCCGTGGGAGAGCTAGTAATCCCATTTTGCAGGAGGGGATGCAGAGGCCACCGGGATTCTAGCTATGCTCTCAAGGGTTCTGGCCAGCAAGAGAAAGAGTACGGATCTGACGAAGACCCAGAATGCTGGACTGACTCCTTGTAGCCCTTTCAAATGTGCATGGACACTATCATGTTCCACAGACTCCGGGACTCCCTGCATCCCAGCTGTGAGATTGGATTGGAAAGCACACTCAGCACTAACTTTAGCTCACAGCTGAATGTTTTGGTCCCCAGCCTGTAAATGTCTAGCCAGCTCTGTGGGCTAGGGAGAGCATCCTCCCATGCGCGAAGGACATTCCAAGGTCAACAGAGCCCTTCAAGCTCCATAAAGAAAGCAGCTATATAAATGGGGGTTCTTGTTAAGATAATAAAGCCGAAAAGGCCACTTTCACAAAGAGAGGTCAACTGGAAGGGTCCCAGGAAAAACCATATGCCCAGCGGCGCTATTTAACCTCCCGTTTTCATAAAATACTATAGGGATGTACTTTTAATTATTTTACTCCCAGAAGACGATGACTTTAGCACTGTTTAAAGAAATCCAGTCAGTCCCTACCGTTAGATGCAAAGTGTCTTGCATTTTACAGGTGCTGGGTCTGGCAGGAACGGATTAACCAGAAGGCTTGGTAAATGTATGGCTACTGTTATCCAAACTGAACAGTCTTTGGAGTGTGATACAGTTCCAAGTGTCTACAGTTGTGCATTAATAGCGGAGCGTGCCCTAGTACATTTCCTTGTTTTGAATAAATTGTGGTATTAAGTTCGCAGCCTCCCTTCATCAGAAAGGGAAAATGCTTTGACCCTCACATTCCTTGGAGCTGAACTCAAACTTTGGAGGCACACTTCAAAGCTCTGTAAATAAAATGAGTAACACTTTGGACCCTTGTGAGGCGGGAGGAAAGTTCTCTTTCTGAAGAACACCCAAGTCTTTAAAGAGAAATGGCGGGGTTTAAATAGCTCACTGTTTTTCTTGCTCCAGGCTTCATGCTGAGGAAGTTATTTTCTCTGCGGAGCTTAGGCTGCCCTGGCTCCTTTCTCAGAGGCTGGCTGGCGATGGGGCACCAGGGCGCAGGGCGGGCTTGCAGGTTTGTTGAAGCAAGTTTATTTGTAGTGTGGCTGGGGGCGGGTGGAAGATTCCTTTATGATATGGGAGGCTCCCCGAGTTTGGAATATCAATGGCACTTCAAAGCGCCAGAGCTGCGAATGAGCAGGCAGGCTTCTTCTCAGGCCTCCGAGTAGGATAACATAACAGCCAGAGATGTGTTTCAAGATAAGAAAAGGGGAGATGATTTCTTTTTCTTCAATGCGATTTTTTCTTTTTGTATCGAGAAGTGGCAGCCCAGGGCTTTGTTGATGGCCTGGCATCTCTCTGGGCACAAGAGGCTACTGAGGACTTTTGGGGAAAGCCATTTAGAGTTCCCAGCCTGAAATCCTAAACACAGTGCTGGACCTGTCCCCAGACTGTATTTCTCTCCAGATCCACGAGAGGGGAAAGCTATTGACCCTTGGGGAGACGGTCACTAAGAAGCTGTGTAGCCTGATTTGTTTATTTCTTAAGGCCAATATCATATTAATTTCAAGTTTTCTGAGTATTCATTCCCAGCAAATCTCCTCCCGGCTGTCTTCCTCCTCTGTGATTGTAAAGATCATGGAAACAGAAATCGGAATGCCATCTTCCATTCTCCAATCTGAGTCAGCAAGAGTCGTGCTATAGCGGCTGAGGCAAACAAAGCCCAATGGCGACTCGCTCAGCTCATCCTTCTGCCAAGTGATTTTGTTTGTGTAGTTCTAGAAAGACAATCAGGTCAGCTTGGAGTAGACCAAGCGCTTACAGCTCCGGGAATTACTTGTCACAGACAAGTGCCTTCTGGATGCCAGGCACCGTACTCAGTCCGTGTCTGTGCCTCTTTCCATCCGTATTTAGAAGAAAATGAAAACTATGCCCAGCAGGGAGGCTCCAGACGGCGTGAGGACTCACTCATAGAGATCTACGCCCGGCTGGTGGTCACGGCTGTGGCTGCTCACCCAGCACAGGAGTTTTTCCAGTGCCTCATGTTTTTCTAATACGGTTTTGGCTCCCCAGTCTTTAGGAAAGGCAGCCACTTTCAAAGCCAAGACGGGAATACGCAGTAAACTGGCCTCCTTGGTTTCTGAGTTTTCTCCTTGTGGACTGGCTTCCTGCTGGCTGAACTTGATTGAGTGGCAGTGCCCCTTAGAGGCCGGAGGGCCCCTTGTAAATACTGCTACCTGTTTCCATTCATTTGTGCTACGGGCAGCCTTTTGCTCCAAATGGTACCTTCAGGCCACCACATAATGAGTTTCTTTCTCACAGACTAAGATCCTGTAGGTGTTAGACTTCAGGTCCTTGGCATCTTGCATCTTCAAAGCATAACCTATGCTGTGCTGATTGGTTATTTATGGCTACCCACGCTAGCCTGGATTAACAAGGTCATATTGCACCTTTTTGTTCATTGATATATCCTAGTATAGTACCTGACATCCAGAAGGTACTTGGCAGATTTTCGAATTAATTAATTAATTATATGAGCAGTGAAGTTTATTTATAATTTTAGATGATCATTAAAATGTTTTGTCCCAATATTTGGTAAAAACTGAACACAATGAAATACTGAAAAATACCACAATAAACAGTCCTTTACCTTTCATTCAGATTCAACAAACATAATTTTTTTTTGCTATGTTGCTTTACTTTCTGCATACAAACAAAGTTATTTTATTAAAATATTAGAAAATGTTGTAGCTATCATGATTCTTTACCCTTAAATACTTCAGCGTTTGACTTTGAAAAGAACATAAAGATGTTATTCTCCTACCTGACACAAGACCATTGTCTCATCTTAGACATTAATAATACTACAAAGCTATCTAATATCTAGATCATATTAAAATCCCACCAAATTTTTAATTGAGATAAAATTCATAAGTCACATAAAACGAAGTTAACCATTTTAAAGTGTACGACTCACCGGCACTTAACCGTCACAGTGATGCGGAATCCTGGCAACTATTGATCGCTGACCGGTCCCCACCTTTCCCCTCTTCCTTCTTGCCCTAGCCCATACATAGCGCTAATTTTCTCTTTCACTGGGTTTACTCTGGATATTTTACATGTAATGAAATCATAAAATAGTTAACCCTGGTATCTTCCCCAAGTATCTTATAGCTACTTTGTAAAATAAATAAATAGAATTACTGCAATGATTATTTTGAAGCAAGACTACATTTTCATTCAAGCCCTTCCTGATGTCTCCTGCCTAGTTTCTGGAAAAAATAAATAAAAAAATCCATGTTCACTGAGGCTGTCCAGTCTACACTTTGAGAAAAGGGCCAAAAAATTTTGCCTCCAGTGTTTGGTGATAGTTAAGGATTTTCAGAATGGCTACCAGGCTGAACTTAGGCCATGGCTAGTTTCTGTGGGGGCCTTGCAGTTGCTCTCTGCCTGGAGGAGGAGCAGAAAACCCAGCTGTTGGTGATTTTAGGCACCACCATTGTCAGGTTGGACCAGACCAGGATGGATGGCAGTGATCCATCTTGCTGGCGCTTCATGACTGTTCTGCCCGAACAGTCTACATTTCTCTCTGTCTTTACTTCAGTTGTCAGGTGAATGCCCCGCAATACTCTTCGCTCTGCCCGAGAAAGCTTGTTTGCCACTGGAAACTGCCTTCCGTAATTTCACCAGCGAGTTCCTGGACTCAGTAATCATTTCACGGGACTCTTGGCGGAACACCTGGTCAGGACTCACCTGGATTGGTTTGTGGGGAGCACGGTGCTTCAAAGGGTGCCAAGGTCTACAGACTAGGAGCAATTCACGGGCTTTCTACAGAAATTCTGCACAACTGCATGGTTTTAAGTGCAACAATGTGCATTTGGGAGATGGCAGGAAGGGCGAATATCAGCCAGCCCCATTTTTGGCCATAGTCTTTGTTCCTTATGCTCATAAGCTGTTCTTATTTTGTCACAGAGTTGAACTGTTTCTCACTGATGTGTAATAGCGGTCTAGGACATTGTTCAGCAATGGTTGCAGGGAACCACAGACATTTAACTGTCTTTTTCTCATTCTCTGCATGAACGTACACTGTATCAGAATTTTAGCGCTGTCTCAACTGGTGGCCAAAACTGTTTGTTTGTTTAGTGGTTGAATTCTTATCTCCAACAAGTATTTAAAATGCTAATTCTACAGCATTCCTGGGTAATGACTCCAAATTTATGGCCAAAATAATTACGTGACGGGTAGTATGGTACCTAATTAATATTCAGAAGTAGACTTGAGTGAATTTGCACGCCCAAATGCCTCCCTTCCCAGGTGATCTGACATGGAAGGTGGTGTGGCATAATTTTTGTAAAATGCTGTTTCCAGTGGGATCTTACTGTTTGAGTTCTCACTAAATGACAGAGTGGTGTTATGCACCCTGCTAAGTATGAGGATCCGTGGAGGGCAGAAAGGGTGCTATGCAAAGTGATGGAGGAGTTGGTAGAGGTCTCTTACACAGGCAACTAATGTCATAATATTCTCTTTCTTAGTTCTTGTGCCCCAGACACTAAAGTTTATAGTGACCTTTCCCCTGATAACTGGTATTTTCATGGGAGTGTGGGCAAGAGTCTGTGACCTGAGGTGAAATAAGAATGAAGTTTTAGCCCTCCCAAGAGCCCTTTCACTGTTGTTAAGCTGCCTTTGCTTTTAGCTGCTGTATAGTTGATGAGTATTTCATGAGGAAGAAACACAAATTTTAATCTGATGGACCTACCAAGTTAAAATAGCCTTATTGTCTCATCTACTTTCCATTTGTGTTATTTTCTTCATGTTTTGTTTATCTTTAACAGCCACTTTGAATCTGTTTTGGGATAAACTTGCACATAAATAACCGGCAGTAGTGGTAGAAAAGCGGCAATAATTTATCAAATAATTGGAGGTTTATTTTGTTTTGGGTGCTATTCTATGTACTTTAGTGTCATTTTAAATATTTATTTCTTTTAATCTGACCACAGTTGTTGAGGAAAGTATTTTTATTCCTTTTTTATAAAAGAGAGAAACAGAATCCCAGAGAAGTTAATGAACCTGGTAACTACCCAGCTGGGGATAAAACCCAGATCTTACTGACCTTGAGGTCTGGGTCCTTAGCCGATGCAGTACTGCCCCTGTGAGCAACTAACTATGGGCTTTTGCCATTGTTGTTTTTTTAGGACTGGCTGGATTGGTAATAGCAGTTTGTTTTTATACTGACTTTACGATCAACAGACAATTTTTATTGATTTTAAAGGGAATGATGACTTAAATTAAGAGAGACTTTTGTTTAAAACATTATACTGTATTGCTTCTGGGTGTTTTGTTAAGAATAAATATAGGAAGACTCTTTTCATCTGACTATAGTTGCTTAAAAATATAACTAAATTTGTTTAGCATACTAGCACATAGTTACACCCATACACACATATACTCTGCCATAATCTCATCTATAAATCAATCATCTATCTATCTATAATCAATCATCATTTATCATATATTTATATATCTATGTATTTATTTATCATCTGTCTATCATCATTTATCATCAATCATTCTATCATCTATCGATCAACCATCTATAATCTATCTACCTATCATCCATCAATTTATTTTTATCTTCTATCATATTTCTATCACCTATCTATTAGTCTATCAACCAATCCTCTATAAATCAAATATCTGTCATCTACTTCTCCTCCATCTATTTATCTATCTATTGTCTATCATCTACTTATCATCCATCTATCTCTATTTTTCATCTATCATTTATAGCTATCATCCATCTATTTATCTACCTATTTTCTGTCATCTGTATCATCTATCCATTCTTCTATTTATCTATTGTGTATGTATGTACTATCTATCTATCTATCTATCTATCTATCTATCTATTATGTATCTATCTGTCTGTTTGTCTATCTCTCTATCTCTATCACCTATCTATCATCTCTATCTTCTATTTATCTATTGTCTATCTTCTAACCTTTGATATGCACAGCATCTCGACATCTGCACACCATCCATCTGCATCACACTATTTTACATGGCCAGCGGATGTTGGGACATACAGCACCTGCTAAGAGAAGTTGGTTCTTTATGGCTGCAGACTAGTCTCATCACCATCCCCTGCTGTTCACTGGGCCCAGAAGAATCTGTGCTCCTAGTTCATTAGGGCTGTCAGAGTCTGTGGTGGGTCTTGGAGCTCCCATTCAAGAGGATCTGCTTGATCTGCTTTGAATACGCAGCCAAGCAACTGTGAATTGCAATGTGAAAAATGCCAAAGACTTTACCTCTATGTAGAAAAATTCTCTGAAAGCCCCACAGCAGAAGGAAAACACGAGCTCACCGTCCGTAAAACCTTACATGTTCAAGAAACAACATTCAGACAGTTTAGATAAGTGTGCCCTATCTCTGTCTGCCCTCTCTGAGGAATACACCTGCATTTGGAGAAACACCCTCCTTTCTTTTTCTGTCGTGGCAGAGGCTGCTGAGGCAGGCTTCAGCTTCCTGAGAGGCCAGCCTATTCGGTTTTCCCACCGGCAGTCAAGCTGGAGGCGCAATCAGGGCTACAGCTCCATGAGAGCACTCTGGGAACCGCTGCCTTCTCTGAGGCCGTGAGGGACTTTCTTCCCTGTTTGTAATGACCCCAGCAACAACTCTGATTTTCTACTTCTGTTAGTTGACCATTCCAACTAAGACTAACAACTGCATCTCAGTGACCATCTCAAGTCCTTACTGGCCCTTTCTGCTTCAAAGCGGACTTTACACAAAATGAAAACGTTTTAGATGATGTGTAGGCATAGGGTTAAAGTGGATAAAAAGTCAACTCTAAGAATGACTTATAGGGCAGCACATTAATAATAGCATAAATCCTAAGATTTACCTCTGAAATGATTACTAGAGAAAATTTTAATGTTATTTCATAATCACATCTGTCATAAAGTATATATTTTTTTACAGGATATTAATTAAACTCTTGCTTTCCTAATGCTGTTGGTGGTTAGCATGGATATAAATCATGATAAAGAAGAGGTAAACACTTGCGAGACATGGATAAAGTTGGTGACTTAGCCCTGTTTTGTTCCCATTCCTTTTTAGTCTTTGAGGCCATCAGGGAGACGCCTATCTGAAGTCCAGGGGAATAGTATCCAAGTGTTGTAACCTTCCAGGGAGAATACTCCACTCTGTGAACTAGCAGAACAAAGAGAATTTTAAACAGAGAGATCTTATCTTTGTTTTTGTTGTGCCCTTTAAATTTACACAAATGAAGTATTGTTACAACTTTGCTCACCGCTTTTCATGGCTTCCTCTGCTTCTAACAGCTTCTCACAAAGCACCCTTTACTTGGCTTTTGTTAGCTTTCAAGTAGTGGGGCTTCTTTTTGTATTTCACCAATTCTATTTTAAACTTAAACACCAGCTATACAACTTGCTGTCTTTTTTGTGCGTGGCAGAGAAGAGTCATATCGTAAGAATAACGTGAAGATTTCTGGAGCATTGGAGAAAAGGTAAGGGAAACACGCTTGCAATTGTCTAATGGTGCAAATACTTCTCTTGGGCTGACTTTCTACTCAGCTACCTGTCAGCCTTCAGAATACTCTGCACACTGGCAAATCTTCCTGGGTATGGGGGGGGGTGCTGAGAATAATGTGTATCTTTTTTTTTTCTGGTGATGAATCACTTTTTCTGAATTTGTGTTTTCAGCAGGAGAAACTTGGAATTGATAATTTTCCTCCAAGTCAACAACAAATAAGTTAATTTCGACTTCTTTAATAATAAGGTCTTACTGTCAAGGTCTAAAGGGTGATTAAGAATAAAATCCTACAATATTTTGGAGTCTGTGGACCCTTACAGGCCATAGCTTCAAACACAGTTACTCTCTTCCTAGGGGCTTTTTATATTTTATCCTATGGTGTCTGGTTGCCCTGTTATATGGTAAGACCATTTGAATGTGTTATATGTATGTGTGTGATTGTATTGTAGAAATCATCCGCAGTAGTTTTAATATGACCTTTTCAGAAGGTCCCTAGCATGAATTATGCCTCCCCATATACCCTCCTCTCCTCTGCACTTATAAAACTACATTGTTGAGTCGTAATATAGGTAGAAATCAAGGTGGATTTGACTTGGGAGTTTCAGCCTTAGTATTTTTCACGGTACTGGAAAGTGTTCTCAGTGCTGCTGGGGAAGAAGAGCAAGCGCCATCGTTACTTAGCTGTGAACCTTGTATGCTGCAATGACTGGTCTGGTAAGGTGCAGCTGCTACCGCAATAGTGGCACCAATGTCATGGGCATAACCAACCACTTTTTGCTTGGATTATGGGGTACTCCATAAAACGGTTCAAGCTCAAGCCAGGCAAAATCCCAGCACAGAGCAGGAGTGAGAGTGGAGGGGAGAACTTGAAATCCCATTCTTAGTGGAGGATCCATTGGTAACTGATAACTTTTGAGAGAGGAAGAGTTAGTTTTCTTTAAGAGACTAGCCTCTGGTAGAGAAGACAAACTCCAGTGATGCCAGCACTCACTGGGGTGGGTATGTTTAAAAAAATGAGAATACAGGGTTGGGTGGGTACAGAATAGAGGATGTATCTGGGAGGAATTGGAGAAGGTGACAAAGAGACCAAAGTACAATGTGTGATGTAGCAAATCTTCCAAGAGTTAATAAAAGTAAATTAATTTTGCAGAATAACTCTAGAAACCTCTAAATGTAGTGCGAAACATACATTACTAGCATATAAAATTTCATATTTCAGAGGGACCCACACAGTAAGTACATATTCCTAAAATTTCTCCAACAAATTAAGAATAATTTAATTGTCTTGACAAAACATCTTAAAGATTTTTAGGCCAAAATTAAAGCTATTGGTAAATGCTCTTAGAGTACCAAGTTGTAGCTTCACCTGGTTTTTGTCTTAACCATTTTATTATAGAGCAATCTCTTATTCTTTTCTATTAGGAAATCCATCACAGATTGTACGGAAAGAATAAGCAAAGGAAACTATGAAACAAGATGCTAAGTTCATGTACTTACAGCACATTGGGAATCAGATAACCTAGCACTAGACAATTAGAAGAATAAAATCCAAAAGACAAATAAAGGAAACAAACCAGGTTCTAGCAGTTGGATAAAAGAAAGACAGAAAGTTGCCTAACTGGCTATCAATTCAGAAAAATTTCAAAAATAGTGATGATAATTGTTGGTGAGAACACAGAAGTTATGACTGATGGCATGTGGGTAAGTCTTACTTGGCAATCTACAGTGTTGTTGGTTTTATTTCCTTTAAATTTGCATTTTAAGTCCTAAAAAGTATTAAAAAGAAATACAAAGCCGGAGAAATGGCTCAGCCATTAAAGGCTAGGCTCACAACCAAAAAATATAAGAAATAAAAATCCATAACAATATGCCTTTTGAGGACATAATTTCTAATTATAAAATATCAAAAACAACCCACATGTGTTACAGTAGGTGCCTATTTTAATAATTATGTGCTCATGTTCTGAAATATAGTTTTAAGAATGACATGGTAAAATAATATTTGACTTCATGAAAAAGCTTAGAGTATATTTTCACATGAAAAAAAACAGCAGACTACAATGCGATATCCACAGCATGACTCTAATATTGTAATAAAAACATACAAAATATTGGACTGTCCATAGTCACTGTTTTGGGGGTGCTGATATTATACATAATTGTTACTTTGTATCTTTATGCCATTATTTAAATTTCTTATAATAACCATATTATTGAATTTGTAAGATGAATGAAAAAAAATAAATAATATGAAAGAAAAGACTCAAAGGTCTGATTACCTAGTGGCAAATTTATACATTTTTGGAATTGAGACTGTCAAAGGAACCAGCTGAGTATAGTCAAGTTTAGTTCAGGTGGGGAATCCATGACATCAAGGTTTTTTGTGTGTGGTTGAAATATCTTCAGTGAAGTTTTCTTTTTCTCTTTCTTTCTTTCTTTCTTTCTTTCTTTCTTTCTTTCTTTCTTTCTTTCTTTCTTTCTTTCTTTCTTCCTTCCTTCCTTCCTTCCTTCCTTCCTTCCTTTCTTTCTTTCCTTTCTTTTTTTGTCATATTTGGCTAACGAGGATTGATGGAAAAGGGAAAGGTATTATTCATTTTTAAGCATTTGGCATATTTCCAAAACACTGAGTCAATTTAATGTAATTACGTTTTCATAATTATCGTCTCAGAAGTGCTTAACTTCAGTCCTGACTAATCTTTAGTCAGCTCCTTAAGTCTCCTGGCTGTGAACTTGGGCGCTGAGAGGACAGTAAATAAACACTTAGGTGCATTGGTTCCTTACTATTTAAAGGGAACCCAAAGGGATTAGTTATTTGAAGAGATTTTTTTTTCTGGTTAAATAGTAATAGCTACTGATGTCTATTTTGCTTTGCTTATATCCTGGTTGCTTAAGTGAGGTTGGCTGGCATTTTGGGGTATTCAGTATTCCATGAATGGCTCTTGGCTCCAAGCCACAGTGACCTCTTGGGGGAGATGCAGTAACCATAGCAACAACTTACCCTAAAACAAAACTGGTGAGCCCCCCCGCCAGTGCTGTGATGTCGCCCCGTTTTCAACTACTGTGAGGAGCTGTGAAGAACTGATTTTTAGATTCTTTTCACAGAGGTTTAAGTGCACTTTCATTTTCCTTAAATTGCCCAAGTCTCTGGACTCACTGTTTGCTCTTATTTCACTGGTGACTATAATTCTAACAGGGCATGTAATGTGTGAAATGTCTACTTTTCTACCAGTTGTGAACTGTGCAAGGAGTTGTCTTAAATAGAGTTAAAATAGTATTAGTATAAAAAGTAGTGAGTAGTAAACAAAAAAAAAATCCCATGTGTATGAGTTGACTTTATTTTTGATTCTTCTAGAAGTTGCATGTATGCCCAACTTTTGAAAGTTCAGGTAGTCATTTCACTTTCCATCTTCTCTGTATGTAGACTATTGGTTTGTCTAGGTTGAGTCTTCAGGTAGCATCCTATGGCATATAACCCAGGAGTGCATTCTCATGGTTCCACAGAGGCACAGAGAAAGAGCTTCTACAAATCTCCCAGGACTTCAAGCCTGCGCTGGGGTCAGGGCTGCAAGCAATGATGCCTGAGTGAGAACTTCTGCTCTATGGAGCTCCAGTGATCAGAATCATATACTACTCCCACCCCTCAACCGAATGAGGCTGTGGCAAGGAAAAGGGTTAGGTAGAGATCTTAACGAAGACATGACGTTTGTGGGCTCAATACCTCCCAGAAAGCTTGGGTCATACCTCAGCAGTAGAGTTTTTATTGGCTATAGCTCATAGTCATTGCTCTCTACTCTGATAGAGACCCATGCTCAAAGAGACTTGGACTTGTGTTGAAATTGTCACTGGCCAGATAAATGTTTTGAACATGGGGATGTGACCCAAAGTAATCTACAACATTAATGTAATCTCCAGAAAAACTCCAACATATTCTTCATAGATTCAGAATAAATTCTAAGATCTGTTTGGAAATCCTCAAGACCACAGATGGCCAATGCAATATTCTTTCTAAGTAGAAAGAATACTCAAACTGTACTACAAAAGAGTAGTGACAAAGTCAACATGATACTGGAACAAAAGCAGACATGTAGACAGACCAATAGAACACTACAGATGATCTAGAGGTGAACCCATGCAACTGTGGCCACCTAAGTTTTGACAACAGTGATATAAAAACACACATCCTGGAAAAAGAGAGCCTTGTCAGTCGATAGTGCTAGTAAAGCTGATGTCCATCTGTAGAAAGATGAAATTAGTACTGTATCTTTCTATAAAATCAGTTGAATCTGAGATCTTAATGTAAAGCTGGAAACATTGAAATTGCTAAAAAACAGCACTTTGGGATATAGGTCCAGACAAGACACTTTTGAATAGACTTAGTGGCATAGGAAATACTCCCAAGAATTGACAAATGCAGTTGGGTGAAATTTAAAAACCATTGTACAGCAAAAGAAACTCTCAGCAGAGTGCAGACAGCCTACAGAATGAAAAAAAATAATTACCAGCTATACTTCAGAAAAGGGGTTAATAATTATATCACCTATGTATCTATGTATTTATCTATATGTATATCTACTATATATATCTATCATCTATAACTATCTGTCTATCATCCATCTATCTGTCTATCATCCATCATCTGTCTGTATGTCTATCTATCATCTATCTGTCTATCTATCTGTTTATCTGTCTATCTATAATCTATTTGTATAAAAATTAAACACACAAAATTAAACACACAAGAAAACCCTGCTTACCTACAAGTGGGCCAATGAACCAAACATACAGCTATCAAAAAAAAACATATGCAAATTGCCAATAAGTATTTTAAAAGCTATTCAACATCCCTAGCCATCAGAAAAATATAAATTAGAACTGCTTTGAGTTTCCACCTCTCCCTATTCAGAATGGCCATCATCAAGAAACAAACGACAGTGCTAGTGAGGACTTGGGGGAAGAGGCATGTGGAAATTAGTGTGGTCATTTCTCAAAAATCTAAAGATAGAGCTTCCACATGACTCAGCTAGTCCATTCCTGGGCACGTGTCTAAAGGACTCCATTCCTGCTGTAGACACTTGCAGAACCACGTTCATATCTGCTTTTTTTCACAAAGCAAGGAGACAAATCAGCCTAGATGTCCACCACCACATGAATAATTAAACGTGGCACATGCACACAATGGAATTTTATTCAGCAATAAAGAAAAATAAAATTTGCTGGAAAATAGATGGATCTGGCAGATGCTATACTAAGTGAGGCAATCCAGGCTCAGAAAGATAAAAATGTTTTCTTTCATGTGTAGATCTCGGCTTCTAAGTGTTAAAATGTGTGTATCTAACTGGGAACAAATGTGGGTAGAGGCGAAGGACATAGAAAGAGGCCCACAAGAAGAGCAGAAACAGTTACTTTAAGGAAGTGCAGAAGACAACTCACTAGATACTAAATTAGAAGGGGTAACTGTTACAAGATGGGGTGTTGTCAGTGGTGGTGGCAGTGTGTGTGTGTGTGTGTGTGTGTGTGTGTGTGATTCTGTAGCAGATAGTGAATGTGCAAATGGAAAAGCTTTTTTTTTTTTATATTAGCAGAAATTTCAGATGACGATGCCTTAAAGTTTTCAACATTTGGTTTCAGGGGAAGGTGTGACCAGATCAAGAGCTGGAGCTCCGGCTGGCTTCTGGATGGAAAACAAGTGAACGATTTGGCTTGGTTTTTGTACGTTGTTACTCACTATTCCTAATTATGACTTTGGGGAATGCATAAGCATTTTTTCATTACTTTGTTTGAACCATTGCGGCCCTGCTACATCCTGGCTCTTTTTTTTTTCCTTCTGATTTCTAGCCTAAGTCAGCATTCTGTGGAGGAGACTGGAATGTCTTCAAGCAGTGATTATCGACCTTCCTGATGCTGCAGTCCCGGTTCCTCATGTTGTACTGACCCCCAGCCATACAATTATTTCTCTGCTACTTCATAACTGTAATTCTGCTGCTGTTACAAATCATAACGTAAACATTTGATATGCAGGATAGCTGAATGTGACCCTCCAGGGGGCTGCACCCATAGCTTGAGAACCGCTGTCTTAGACTGTGGGAAGGAAACCATTCATTACCTTTCTTTTGAAGCCGGGACTTCCGAGAGGCAGTTGCCTTCTAGTATATGCCAGTGGCTTCTTCTGTGTAAAGCCTCCTAGGAACACAGGAGCACTCGTCTGGTAGGTACTAAGGCATTCTGTGGGTACCCATGCTAACCATCAGAGTTCATTATGATCCCGTGCGCTGTCACAGCCTAATTCTAGCTGACACCAGGGATATGAGGGAAGAACTTTCCTGTCACGTTGCTACAGTGGGGTAGGGAGCATGTCTCCTCTACCTCTTCGTCCTTTCTTCTTTCCCCAGTCGGCGAAGGTTATGTAGGTTTTATGAACAAATAGGACCCCACTGTCTTCGAGTGGGTCTCTGTCAGAACATTGATCCATGCTTAGCGGTTACTTCATGGAGAGGCACAGGTTTCATGACAGATGACACACAGGGTAGGTTTTGGAATGGCAGGCGACACTGGGCATTCCTAGCTAGCACGGGTGAGAAAGATTTTAACATTTTTCACAATGTATCAAGAAACAATGATCTTAGGTCATCAAATAAGGAATGATGAGTGAGAGTTAGAGAACCTGGAAAGGGCAATTTTATAAATTATGATCGTGTTGGGAATTGAATAACACAAAGAAACAGTTTTAGGGGTAAAATGTAATATCAATGAAGACTTTGACTTACGCATCCCTCTTGACTATAGCTTCTCTCACTAACATAAGAAAGAATTACACCGCAGAGTCCTAAAACCAATAATTTAGGAATAATTAAAAAAATCTAGAGATTTTCCCCCCTCTCTCTTTCCTCCTTAGGTTTCCTGCAGTTTCAGTGAATGCACTGCTTAAGACTCAGGGATGAACGATGCAAACGAAATTTAGTTCTGCTGGGGAAACAGTGGCTACTCACATTTTCATTAGTTCCCTGGGAAAGCCAGTTCTTTCTGCTTTCTGGGGATTCTTCACTTCTTCAGCAGCTGGTGCTAAAGCCTGGAGTTCCTGGGCCAGCAGTGGCTCTGTGAAGTCACCCGCCCCTGGGAAGTAAACCCTCCCTGGCTTTCTAAGTGCTCATCCTTCCCTCCCTCTTTCTTCCCCTAACTCAGCTCTCTTTGTGGGCCCAGAAGCCACCCAGAAGCTGTAACTACGAGCAGATTCCCACATGACAAATTCGTCCTTTGTGTGGATACAATTGACTTGTCACCTCATTTTTACAGCTAATTAGCTCTTTAGTAAGCAATGGCTGGTGTCAGAGGTCATCTGATACCTGATTCTGGTAAATTGACCGTAAATATGACTGTCATCTGTATTTGCTGTTCAAAACCCTGCCTAGTGACCAGACTTCAACCCTCTTCTCAGGAGCGCCTGCTTACTTTTGTCGGCTGGATGACGTTTCCGAGTAACGCTCCTGGACATAGTCTACCCTGAAATTATGGGATTGCCGCTCCACTGGCCTTTTGGTCATGCCACCCATGGGGTCACGTCAGCTTCCAATGGTTTCCCAGAGTTTCTTTTGTTTCCAGCTCTAAATTAGAAAGACACTAAAGGGACTCTTGTCCTAGTTCCGTCATCACTGTTTTAAGTCCTAGAAACACGCTAATGCTCTCTAACAATAACCCCAGGAATGCCAAGAGCCACGGGTAATTCTTGAGTGCTTTGCACTCTGCCAGACCTTATCCCTAAGGGCTCTTTAATCCTAACAAGTGGATGGGGAGACACTTCTAATCCCTAAAGAGTGGGGAAGGAAACAGGCTTGGAGAGATTAAACTTTTTATCCCAACATTTTAACTTATAAAAAGAACCAAGCTTTGTTGGGGTTAGCCTGACCTTTAACTTAGATCTCTTAGCCCCTTTCCTGGTGAGCCTTAAGAACCCCGCTGTTGAGATACTTGCCTTGTTAAAATGTTATTAAAATATGGGGTAAAGTGAGTCTGGATTGCCACTTTCTATGGGGTGTTAAAGGTCAGGGATATCCAGGAAATACGTAATGATGAGAAGAGACTGACCTAAGGCCTTGTTCAGAGGCAGTAATCCTGACGGAGAATGACTACTGGAATGGAAGTAAGGTGATAGGAGCAGGGCTTCCTCCCTTGTGGCGCTACTGGGAAGTCCAGGGAAAGCATGCTTCTCTGCCACATGCATCTAGGAAAAAACAAAACGCAGCGCAGTGCCACACGGCAACAGACGAAAAGCACGAGATTGTGGCGTCAGGAGAGTGAGTCGCGGATGTGACATGGATGCACACTGTGTTCATGCCACCATTTCTGCTGAATCGCGCTTGTTCCTAAACCCCAAGCGGGTTTTCAGAGACTTTAGAAGACTTCTCCTCTCCTCTCCCCACGTATGTTCCCTCTTGTTCCTGAGGGAGAGTGTAATGAGGAAGTCTTCTTGGAAGGCATATTAAAAGGATTAGGTCATCGATCACTAATGAGATGTCTCGGACTTAGAAACAAGTAGACAGAATCTCGGATCTTAGTCTAGCCTGGTTTGTGCACGGATGGGAAAAGAAACCAAAGAACACAGACACTGCAATTTCCTTTATGATGGATTGAGCAGATATGGCAAGAGCACTGATAATAAGAAAGATACAGAACGAGGAGGAGTTTGCTTTTGCGTGAGAGCAGACCAGAACCGGATGTACCTGACTGCTGTGTAGATGGAGATTGCAGTCTTAAAAATATGAGAGATTCGTTATGCAAATGTGGGGCTAGAGCATAATCAATCAGCGTCCCCTAAGTGTATTGAATCGCCTAGCTAATATAGTCAGTGCTGTGTGTCATGCCAAAGGATGACACAGTCTTTGACCTTTTCTAGAAAGGCAAAGTAGGTGCAGAGGAGACAAGGGGAGGACCAACCACTTCATCATGAAGCTACTGTGGAAGAAAAGAAATGATGGAAGCAAGGGGACTTTAGAAGCCAGCTTGAATTAAGCAGAAGGAGGTTTGTATGGGCATCGGGAGATTGGCACTAAATTCCTGGATGTTTTGTGATACCTGGGTGACATTGAATAAGCCTGTTTCTCTCTTGGGTATTTTTTTTCTTCTTCTCAGTTTTCCATCTATAAAATGAGGGAGCTACAGAGAGCAACCTCTAGACTTCCCGGAGTGGATATTCTGACCTAAGTCATTTGAGGAGATTCTCATAAATGGAATTAGAAAGGATTAACTGTGTGTGTTTGCTTGTGCGTGAGTGTGTGAGTGTGTGTGTGCCTGTGTGCACGTGTGTGTGTGTGTGTGTGTGTGTGTGTGTGTGTTGGGTACATGAGTGTGTGCAGCTGGAGGAGTGAGGCTTGGGCGGATTCTTGGGGGAGGCAGGAAGATTTGTTTAGAACCACATGTACAGAAGTAGAAAGGCACGTTCAGATGTGACAGCAAGGCCAGTCACTCTAAATTTCAACTCCAGGACATGAACCAACTGCATGCACTGTTAGCAAAACCAAAATGCAAGATGTCATTTTTGTTTCTTCTCTTTCCCTTAATAATCACATCTAGATCCATCAATAATCTATGCTCAGATGAAGTGACTTCTCTTCTCCCTCCCCCAACACTAACTTAGAATGGCTGTGGGAACATCACTCTTAGAAGAAAAGGACATTGAATCTATTTACTTTAGAGTTAAGCCTCCTTGAAGAGCCAGAGCCAGCTTTAAAGTTATCACTGGATCCTATTGCCAAAACCCCAAAGCCATTTCAGGACCCTGGAAAGCCCAAGCTGCCCCCACACCCCCACCCCTTCAGGGAAACTACAGTCCAGCTTGTACCTTGCTCACCATCCTGCCTCCTTCACCCGGTCAATCTCTCTGGGCCCCACTCATCTCTTGCTTATCCTCAGACATTCTAGAACATTTTTTTTCTTAAGAATTTCATATCTGTTCTGTTCTCCCTTGTCTTCAAGTCTATGCTCAAAGGTCCCGTCCTGTAGGAAGGTCCTACAAGCTCCCTAAGTATATAGTGCAATTGGCAACTGCTCTGCACCTACTGGCTTACTGTCTGTGTCCCCTCTGAAATACGTCACAAGAAAGTGGGGATCTATTTCACATAGCTCACCTTTGCATTTCCCACCTTTACAGCAGGCACCCTGTAAGTGTTTGCTGGGTAAATGAAAGGATCAAGTAACACAGAGAACTAAAACAGTAATATAGCAGAAGAGTGTTGGGTTCATGGAGTAAGTCTTGGCAAACAAATTCAGATCCCGGCTTGCTACTTCCTCCAGAGATGTGTGGTCCTGGGATAGGTACATGAACCTCATAGCCTTGAGGGTGACATGGAGGAAAAGGTAGTATCAACGTCACTGAACTGCAGAGTGTACTCCCTGAAATGCCATACACTGAAGCTCCAAATTCAGTCATAGAGTTCTCTTTTTATTTTGTTTTGACCATGCCTCCTCATTATTATTATTATTATTATATAGTCATCTAAGGCAACCTTCATGTACATACATATGCATACATACATACATAATATACATTATACAGTCAATATAATGTCTAGGACCATAAATGAGAGACAATGCAATATGCATTTGAGACTGACTTAATTTTCTTAATATGATTATCTGCAGCTGTATCAGTCTTCCTGCAAATGTCTGGCTTCATGTTCCTTTAAGGCTATAAAAAGTCCCTTTGTGTATATGAATTCTGTTTGCTGTTTTCATCCCTCCATGGCTGGACAGCTAAGTTGTTTGCCCTGGGAATAGTTCTACAGAAGGACTGAATTGCGAATGTCTCCATCATGTGTTGACTCGGAGGCTTTTGGATAAATACCAAGCCGTGGAATGTCTAGGCCACACAGCAAATGTGCTTTCAGGTTTTGGTGACTATCCAAGCTGATTTCCAGGGGCGGATATCATTTATATCCTCATCCTCAGGCTGACGGGGCTCCCTTTGTGCTCATCTTTGCAGAATTTGTTATTTGTTTTTGTTGTTATTTTGTTTTGTTTTGTTTTGATGACTGCCATTCGGGCTGGAGTGAGCCAGCATCTCAGTGTTCATCTCCATTTCTCTGAGTCTCCTGGTGTATTCTTCAGGTCATCCAAACCTAGGTATAAAGACCAGATCCTGGTGAGACACAAGCAGAGTACAATACATAAAGAAACCTTCCCCCCTCCGTCCCTTCTCCTCTCTCTCTCTTCCTTCATGTCCTTTCATATCATTCTTTCTCATAGTCCCTGTGTTCTCTTCACTCCTCCACATCTCTTATTTATAGGTTTCTATGTGGTTATAAGCAAGTGGTAATTATTCATTAGGTAAAAGCTACTGGTAGAACTCTTTTATTGCTATTATTAACAGTTATTTGTGTCCAGAGCATAGTGAGAGTCAGGCGTGCAAGCCCGGAAGCATGGACCTACTGCACCAACAAGCTGGTCCACACGATCCATGCTCACCTTTGGTGCCTGGAGAGGGCAGTCTGTGCGCTTATTAGAACACCAAGTCCAAGCAGGCATAGATCAGGCATTCAGCCGTCCAGAACTCCTGGAGATCTTGTTAAGCAAGGAGCTCCCTAATAAAAGTAAGAATGCCACACTTGCTGTTCACTAGCGAAAATGTGGCCTCCAGCCCCTGCAGGCTGCCTCGGGAACTTGTAAAACTGTGATGTGCCAGAAGAGCAAAAGTCAACCAGATAAGCTTCTTCTCCGGAGGGCTCTGACGTCACCACCAGGCAGTGGATGAACCGCTGCACCTGAACTCCTCCACCTAGAATATTCGCCAGCGCACAGATGGCATCGTCAGAGGTGAACACAGGATTCTGGGGGAGCGAGGGAGAGAGGGCCCGCAGATGGACCTTGAAGGGAAAGTCCTTCCTGAGGAACAGGGAGAAAGCCTTATCCAATAGTTTGGTACCTGCATTTGTATTTTGTTCCTGGGCCCCAACTGGGACACAGTGACGGTGAGACCAAGCCCTGGAGTGTGCAGTCCTTTCGGTGGGAGCCGAGCGAGTCCCAAAGCAGGCACATTCCCTCTGTGGGTGGCAGCAAACCACAGCGGTTTCTTTTTACTGAACCTGTAGGAGTTGAGGCTACCACGGGGTCGGGGCACAGTAATAACAGGCTGGAGTGCTTCTATAGAGTCCGCTCCTTGAGAAATGAGGCTGTGGTGGCCTTGTGAGTCCGGAAACAGTCTTTTACCTGGCACCCGTGGTTCCTGCGAAGGCTGCCGGTAGGAAAAATTGTCATAAATTGTCAATAATCTTACTCACCTGTGGACCCCGTGTGCAAAGCTACCGACCTTCCAAGCAAGGTGTGACCTCTGGTAAAAGAGAGGCAAGTCCGTTATGAGCTGATCTTTGAGTGACTTGAGGCCAGCTCCGTGGGTGGGAATCCTCTCGTAGTACTGTGAACATGGCTGAAAGCCCTTGGCTGGGGAGGCCGTAGGCCAAAGCTGGGAAGTGGCTGCTGCTGTTTTTCTGAGGTGACTGTCCTGACCCCCCTACGTTATGCTATGTGCAGCGGGAGGTCATGAACCATGACCTCCATAGCTTCCTATTGGGAAGAGAGTCATATAGGCACATCTCCCCTGGATGTCTAGGCTCTTGGTGACCTGGCTCAGCCTTGTCTCCACACCCTCTTTACATCACCTTGACCACAGGCTACGCTACAGGATAGGAGAGGTCATACATCTCTTGTTCACCTTTCTATCCCTAGAGCCTACTCAAAAGAAGTTTGCTGCCTTGTGACTCAACAGGTGAACAAACAGAAGGCTTCGCGGGCCCCATTCCTGTGTGTCTCCCCTTTTAAGGCTATGGAGCCTTTTGGATAGGAGCGCACGTGTTCTGTTGTATTTCACACTGCCTTCAGATTGACATTGTAGTTGTTTTTTCTTTAACTTGGATGGCTTCTCTTGGATTAAAGCCAATTAGAATAGTAAAAGTATATTGCTCATTAAAATGGGAATGGGTTATCTTCTCATTCCTCTGAAAGCTGCCTTTTTCCTCTCTCACCTATCTTGTCTTTGTCTGGTGAGTTGCTCCTTTTCTGTTTGCAGTCCTTCCCTCTTCCCATTTTGCTTTGCTCGTTGTCCTGTAAAGGCTGGAGAGCATCCATCTACCCTGGGTGACTTCCTGCTTGCTCTTTTCAGCCAACTGGGGATTGGCCAGAGACTGGAGGTCTGGAGGAGAGGGTCAGCGTGTTTCTTTCCTGCTCTGTCCATGCCCTGGAAACATTTTTTTTTGCCAATGAAAGCATCCGTCTGGACTATAGTTGCTGCCAGTCACCTCCTCCTCCTCCAGGGCTGCCTTGCACCCTTAGCTCTTAGAACACTGTCTTCTCCATGTCCTTTTCTGAATGAACCACAGGAAACACAGAGTTATGGTCAGTGAGGGACTTATGAGCTTATTGCTTCCCTTAACTTTACCCAAAGCATTATAAGTGCTTCTTTAGTGAACCTTCTTGAGCTATCTGTGCTGGAGTCTGTTTCCTGCCTCAACTTTTATGGAATTTATACATGAATACACACTATTATTAAATAATGTATTAAGTATGTTAATATATTAAGTATATTAAATATTATTATTAAGATGAAGGCTTACAGCCAGCCCTGTGACTCTAGCGACTGAACACTAAGGTAGAGGAAGGGACCCTTCACTTCCCAGGCCAATTTCAAGTCTAATTTAGTAGTCTTAATTCCATAGCGTGTATAAAACTACCAATCAGTTTCACTTGCCGCCTTCATAGTTTTACAGAAAGTGTTGATGCTTGCTCAATGTTCATGTATTTCAGCTGAGCCAGGTCTTCTGATTGGATCCTGGCCCTCAGCAAGTAAGTTGCATTGAGGTGCACTGATTCCATGGGCCATTTCTCATGCTCCTACTTATGCTTCCTTGTCCACAGTAGTGCTGGAGGCCAAATCCACAGATAGCCCAGCTACAGGCTGCAAGAGGGATTCTAGCATGCTTTAGACTTTGAATGACATCTTTGTTGTGTCAATCACTTATATTTTGGGTTATATTTATTGCCTCAGTCCCATCTAGCCTATTTTGACTAAGACATCTAAGTATTTTAGATTGGGGTTTTGTTTGTTTGTTTGTTTGTTTGGTTGGTTATAAATTAGCAATAGAAAACAATCTATTGCCCTCTCACACCACATCCAGGTCATAGTAGCCATTTTTATTTTATGAGGCCACTCTCTATGCCTACTATAACAAAATACCAAAAACTGGGTAGGTTATAAATTACAGAAATATGGGCCGGATACATGGGTCAGTGGGGAAAGATCTTGCTGTGCAAGTCTGACTACCTGATTTTGAGCCCTGCAACCCATGTAAAAGAGGGAAAAGAGGATCAGCTCCACACTGTTGTCCTCTCACCTCCACATATGAAGTATGGCATATATGCTTAACCACACATGTATTGATAATAGTAATGATAATCATGACAATGATGATGATGATAACAGTAACAATAATAAGCCCAGAAATGTGTCTCTCACTGACATGGAGGCTGGGAAGACCAAGATCAAGGTTCCATTGAATTCTGTATGTGATGAATCATCTTCATTATCTGACAACACTGATTAATATGCAAGATAATAAAGAGTTGTAATTCTCTGACTTGTTATGAAGATTAAATTCTATAACTTACCTGATATGCTTAGAACAGTGCTTGATACATCCTGGCCATTACTAAAACTTGGCAGTTATTGCTGCCAAGTTGCTAATGAAGAACTCCTTGAAGCTGGCCAGTAACTGCCAGGCCAGGTCTCCAGGTAGGACACACGTGTCTGGCAGAGCACAAGTTGACTTGTGACATTGAGAAATGAGAGTAGTCATTACCAGCTACATTATCTCCTCTCGTTTAAGAAATGGGAGCTAGTGATTTGAAATCATTAACAATGTGACACGACCAATTAGTGTTGCAGAAACGATGAGTTGGCATCCCAGAGAAACCACTGTGTCTCCCTTGGGTATTATCATAAAGGAAAGAAGTACCCACTTGTGAATCTCCTCATCCCATGCCCCTGCCATTGGCCTGTGATCTGCTCTGTAGACTCCCCTAGTCCTTTCAAGCCCTACAGTATAAAAGGGACTTGTTGGCTGTATGTAGCTCAGTAGTTGCTTGGTTATTTAGCATGTGTGAAGCCCTGGGTTTTACTCCCAGCATCACATAAGTCAGGCATGGTGGTGCATGCTTATAATTCTAGCAGAGGGATCAGGTCATTACTAGAAAATTAGGAGGTTGGAAGAAGAGGTGAATTAACTATTCATGTTGTATAAAATGGGAAAATGCACCAATGCCTTTCATGCAAAAGGGTCTTTCATTTTCTTGAGCTCTCCGGTTTTTTAGCTATGTTTTACAGTTAGTGCATCATGTTTAACTTCTATTCTCTCTGACACTTGATTAATTTCTCCTTTCCTGGTAGTTAATATTCATATCTTATTTAGACAATTAGCATTTCCTTTTCTGCTCTGGAATGCTGTAGAGGATGAAGCATAGATTCTGGAGTCTAGAAATCCTGAGCTGGTATCTTGTTCTACTTCTTACAAATTCTGTGACTTTGAAGAAAACACACCTCTTTGAAGTGTTAAGACCCTCCTCATACAGAGAGGGGAAGTGATTCATAAAGAGCAATTTATAAAATTGTTGAGGAAAATTAGTTATCAAATGTGTAATGTCTACTATAAATAATTGCTGTGCCATGAATGATAACGAGTGTGTCTCCTTTCTTTCATTTGGAATAGCATTCTCCTGATCTCTAAATACTTCTGAGACTTGTGTTATGGCAGAGAACTCTACTTATACCAAAGGTCCATTCTGCCCTCCTAAGTTGGTGAACTGGACATAATGGAAGAGGGGGACAAAACTTAAATGCCACAGCAGGGCCTGGGAAGGTAGTTTAAGGAGGAACAGTGCTTGGTCTACAAGCATGAGGACCTGAATTTGAATTCCCAGTTCCCACATAAAATACCAGATATGACTTTGGGTGCCAATAACCCACATTTTGGATTGGAGTCAGATGCATCCTAGAAGCTCATGAGCCAGGCAGCCTAGCCACAGTGTCAAATTTCTCATTCAGAGAAAGACATCATCTCAGGGTGATGAGGTGAAGAATGAGAGAGGAAGGCATCCAACTTCTTCCTTTGGCCTCATCATGTGTGTGCAAGGCCCTCATGACAGGTATGGATGGAGACACACACACACACACACACACACACACACACTCAGTGCAGATGATCAACTCCGTGCAACTCTTTATGACACAGAATGTGGCCACGTGGCCAACCCCCTGAGTCCTGATCTTACTTGCTGCTCAAGCTTGGCAATTGTATTGCTTGTAGCACATGCATAATCCAAATCCGACGATGTCAACTATATCAAGTTTATTCCAAAATAAAGGAAGAAATATGCCTGTTGTGTAACACAGAGCTAAAGCTATGCTCCACACAGATAATGCCTAAAGGGCTGGGGATATGGCTCAGCCATTAGAAGCTAGGCTCACAACCAACAATATAACAGATAATGCCAGAAGAGCTGCCACAAAGCATTAAATCAATAAATATGAATTGCTTAATATAAATCCAACCATACACAGAAAGCCAGACAGGAATGCTGACCCCATGGCATGGCTCAAGGTATGTTAGTCGAGGCAAGCTGAGTCCATAGCAACTTCAGCTGGGAAAGGTGTTCTAGTCACCCAACTATTTGTAGTTCCTGAACTCACCAATGGGACGCATAGTGCCTTGCCTGGCTTCCCTTCCCCTGGAAGGTTCTCTCTCCAGCTCTGGAATACATACTTATCTATGAAGGGCTGACATATGCACTGTTACTATTCTTTGCTATCAAAGTGAAATAACCAAAGTGCTGTAGCTATCCAATTCTCTTTGATTTCTAAGGATTTGATATGTTTCTTTACTATTTTATGTGTTCTTTTTCAACAGGCAGAGGTTAAAATGTATTCATTTAGCTTGCTTGCAGGCACAATGGGAAGTTCAAGGAGAGATTTAAGGCTTCCTGAGAAAAACCAAAGGAAATGATTGGAGGAAGGGGATAGATACATTGTATGGGGAAATGATCATAAAGTTCTGGCCCTTCTGAAAGACACACCAATATTCTCTCTCTTGGCCAGAAGCCCATTGTATAACCGAGCTCCCATTGTACCTATTGATACTACTTGCCTTTCAATTATGCAGAGAAGTAGCTGATCCCAGAATGCAGTGTACACAATCTCCAACAGGTATTAGCAATCTGTTGGAAAGAAGCTAACAACAGTAATCAATAGAGCAAAGAAAGATGAACCTCTGAAAAGAATATAATTAGACGGTAGAAGTCACCTCAAATATATTGTGGTTGTGCAATTATAGAATTCTCTGGCTAAATTTAGTTATTCTAGTGAAGTATATTCAAAGGCTATCTGCCGTATGCAAACCAAATAACTAAGTGAAAGAATGATCAAAGTGTATGATTGTTGTGAATGTTGATTATTTGAGAAAACCAATTAAAAGCTATGCCTGGATTATTCTACTAAGAATGAAGAGGACACTTTGCTTAGCACTTTGAAACATATGTCAGAATTACTTTCCTGAGTAATTGATGAATACTTTCTTCATAAGGCTGTCTGGAATCTGTAATTTGAGTATCACAGTTGTGGAGCAAGGCAGGACAGGCTGAACCCATCTTCCAGAATTAAGAGCAGTCTGAGCATTAATGTATTCAAGAACTAATCGAATTGAAATGTTGATCCACTGCGCTGCCTTGCAGAGTCATTTGATTGTACTACAGAGACCTGTCTGGCTCTGTCTTTGCAGTGGGGAGAGTACCGGATTTTGAATAAGGCATGCCTAGACTCATGGTTAATACAAATGTGTCAGGAGTGTCTGTCACATAAACCAGGATTTGTAGGTTCACCGTGGTGTCATGCCTGGATTGCAATCTTCACTCTGCCACCTACCAGTTACGTGATAGGGGGCATGATCATTAACCATCTTGGATTTAATTTCTTCTGTTACTATCATAAAGCTAAGCTGACTAACAAGCTAGTGAGGATAGACATGTGGTGCTCTTAGCTGGTTATCTTAGTTAACTATGGGACGTAAGAGGCTCAGAATTTATGTTAAAATTTTATCTTTTTAAATTTTTACTGCCTTAGAATTTCTTTCTTCTTCTAAAGGCAGCATTGCAGAAAGGAATGGGGGAGTCCAGACTTGGGGCTCAGATTGACAGGGCTCACCTGCAGCTGTTCCACTTCAGTATGCAGGAAAGCATGTAAAACAGTTTCTTCTTCTATTCCCTCTTCTGTAAGATGTTTTCCAAGAAACAATGAAACAATAATGGATGGACAACTGGACATATATAAGGTTCTTACATTTCTCATTATTTCACTTATTTAATGAAAAATTATTATTGGTAACTTATGTGCCAGTCAACAATGATGAAAATATTAACAAAATTGCTGCCCTCATAAAGTACACATTTGAATAAGGTAGTGTGATGACTAGTCTTACGTCAACTTGACACAGCAAGAGCCATTTATCTGCAAGGTGAAAACCTCAATCGAGAAAATGCCTATATAAGGTCCAGCTGTAGAGCCTTTTATTAATTAGTGATTGATGGGAAGGGTCTATCCCTGGGATGGTGGTTCTAGGTTTTATAAGAATGCAGGCTGAGCAAGGCGTGGGAGCAGGAAAAGAAGCAGTACCCATTCATGGCCTCTGCATCAGCTCCTGCCTCCAGGTTTCTGCCCTATTTGGGTTCTTGTCTTGACTTCCTTCAAAGACAAACAGTGCTATGGAAGTCTAAGCTAAATAAACCATTTCTTCCCCAAGTTGCTTTTGGGCATGCTGTTTCATTTCAGTAATATAAACCCTAACTAAGAGTTGGTTCCAGGAGTGGGGTATTGCTATGACCTGATAATGTTTTGGGAGGAATGTGGAAGAACTTTGGAACTTTGTGCAAGAAGAACCATCGAGTGTTCAGCGCCTGGTGCCCTGTTGTGTAGGAGTTTGGAAGGTAAGAATGCTGAGGGCGATGCAGAAGATGGAGGCCTGGCTTGGGAAGTTTCAGAGAGAAAAAGTTAAAGACTCTATTAGGCTATTTGTTACTTTGAATTACACTGTTTCAAGTTTGGGTTTGCTTTGTTCAGATTGTTACTGTGCCCTGGCTCTTTCATCTAGAATAAAAACAACAACAACAAAAACCTTAATTTAATTTTGATTTTACAGGAGCCAAGAGTTCAGAGTTTAAAATTTTCTTAAAAGAGATTTTTGGGGTTTTAACAAACAATTTGGATTTTAAGAGACTGGATATTTTTAAAGAAACGACTTTAAAAATATTTGACTTTTTATGGCTGTGGGACTTTTTAACTTTGTAAAATGTCTTATGTTGTGGTATCTTTGTTATTAATGTGTAATCTTAGAGATAAACAAAAAAGGGAATGGTTGTTGTTTAACAGTTGTGGGTCTTTGACAAGTTGACAAGGGGTCAAATATGCTGGACACTTTTATGCCAACTTGAGAGAAGCTAGAGTTATTTGAAAGGAGGTTGAGATAACTGAAAAAATGCCTCCATAAGATTTGGTTGTAGGACATTTTTAAAAATTAGTGAATGGTTGAGAGGGCCCAGCCCATTGTGGGTGGTGTCATTCCTGGGCTGGTAGTCCTGGATTCTATAAGAAAACAGGCTGAGCAAGAACTGGCCAGTAGAACTCCTCCATAGCCTCTGTCTCAACTCCTGCCTCCAGGTTCCTGCCATGCTTGAGCTCCTTTGATGATGAACAGTGCTGTGCAAGTATAAGCTGAACAAACCCTTCCCTTCCCAACTTGCTTTTAGGTCATGGTGTTTCATCATAGTAGTAGAAACCTGACCTAAGACAGATGGGATCTGAAAACAAAACAAAAAAACCAAAAACAATCAAAGCAAAAATAAGCAAATAAATAAATGACACTAATAACATACTATGATTAAGATTAGACAGGAAATCAATGCCACATGCCTCATAGGAGCTATGTTTGCCTGTACAGGTCAAGCCAGTGCAGACTTTAGCATGGACAGGGAAGGAGCTCGTGAGTCCCACCCCTAACTGAGTTACAGTTGACAGCTTCTAGAAAGTCAGTTTTTAAAAATATATGACTTCTGGTGGGCTGGCTAAATTCCAGTGGATTCCCCAACCCAGAAGTATATGGACAGCTCAAACTGGAGTCCAGGAGATATTAGGTAAAATTAATTTAATACACGCAGACAGGAAGTAGGCTAGAAGGTAGGGTGTATCTGGGAGGAATAAGGTGAGAAGTTGAGTGAGTATAATAAAAGCTGGTCCTATGAAATTCTCAAAGAATTAATAAAATATTTTAAAAGAAGAAATGGAGAAAGAGATGACTTGGTGACCATGGAGAAGTTGGAGGGAGGCGCTCTGTGTGCGAGGAGGGCTATTGGGCATGATCAAAATACATCATATATATGTATGAGATGTTCAAAGAATAAAAAAAGTAAAATATGATTAAAAATTTTAAAAAATGGAACACATGATCTGGGTTCATCCTCTGAGGACACTGAAGGGATTAAGAAACATCAGCTTTTATGGATCAGAGAAGGCCATAGCCAGAAAGCTTCACTCTTAGGTATCTTAGGTTTTCCATAAACTGTTTTATGGAAATTCTGTGGCATATTCAATATTTATAGGCAACTCACAGTTTTAAAAATGCTGAAATAACAGTTGTAGCCATACAGCCATATACCAAGACAATTTAGGAATTTTGCCAATACTGTCTATATTCTCTGCAGAACAGTTAATGGAAACTTTTTTTTTAAGGGAAGAAGTTGGTTTATAGCTATGAAGAATACAATCATCACGGCGCATACTTGGTCCATGGTTGCAACCAGGAATTACAGAAAGGGGGACGGCAGTGCTCAGTCTAGACCCCAAGCCTATGGGATGGCACTGATTGCTTTCAGATGTGTTGAGAGCAGGACTGATCTGAAGCTTTCTCAGAGGCCCTGTGTCCTGGCTTAGGAATGGATTTGGCAAGGTCAGTCTGAAGCTGCGTGAGGGCAGCAAAGGAGTTTTAAGATTTTAGTACCTGGGAACTTGGCTTTTCCCCCTTAGGAGACTAGAGTTGTCAGTTCAGAGGCTGCTGTGTGCTCAGTCTGTAATGTTCTTTGAAACACCCTTGATTAGCCTCTGATGGACTCTGTCCTATTTCTCTCCTGAAATGTATAAGATGCTGTACTTCGTAATAAGTTTGCTTGGCATTAGGTAGAGTTTATGCAAGACCTCCCGAGGCCACTCGTTCTATCTTCTTCATCTCTGATTCCCTGGAAGGTCCTTCTTAGGACCCTGTCACCAAAGAATGACCTGTTGGTCTAGGTCACAGGTGACTCAGTCTCTCCTTCGTTAAACCTCTTTTAAACACCCTCAAGGACACACCCAAAGGTGTGCCTCATTAGGGATCTAGCTATTTCCTAATCTGATTAAGTTGACAGTCCAAATTAACCACAATCACCAAAATGTCTCTCTAGAGCTTAGGAAACCAAGGTACAGACAATACTGTTGAACTTTTTGCTCTACAGGTTTAAAAAAATGCAGAGTATCCTGATGTGTTTATGTTCATTTATCTCAAGAAATCTTGTTAGCAAGCTTGGACAGTCTCCTCTTACCTACCCTTACTGCTATGGATGTATGTCCTAGAGAAAAAAAAGAAATAAAATGCAGAGAACAAAAGACAAGGGTTTCACAAGAGATCATTACTCCTCAGAAGCCGGAATAGCTCTTGCTTGTGCTTCTCTGTTGATCCTTTTGCCTTTTCCTCTCCACCCTGCTTTGGTTATTATACTACTGATTAGCATTTCTATTAAGCAGCCAAGAAGAGGAGAAAAAAAATCAATCAATAACAGGAGCTTCAATTTAAAGCTCAGTGGGTGGAAAGTGGAATCTATTGGTTCAAATCAGCTTACTTTTTGGATTTTCTGTGGATTTCCTTCATCCAGGTTATTTCTTTCCTCATAGCACACACCAACACACCTGGTTATGTTGCATGACATGATTACGCACATTCCCCAAGACTTCTAGAGTATGCACATATTTAAACGACAACCTATAGGAGGCAAAATTAAAGCCACAATCTTAAGTATGTTGAGGATACTCACATACAAAAGTGAAGATTTCATTTAAAACACGTCCTGCGCATAGCCACAGGGTCCAACAATTATGCATCCCAGAAGTAAGTGACCATGCCTCTACCCCCCAAAAAATGTCAGTTCATGTTCTTAGCCTTTTGCTATTCTTGGGGGGATCCTTTAATTCTTACAATCTGAACTATGGTTAGTTTGAGTACAAGGCTACATGATTAATACCCTTGAAGTATTCCACCATAAATATAAGAAATGGCCAAGAATACACCCCGAATCATAATCCCTAGTGTCTTTCAGTTTGTAAGTCTTTTCAAAGGTTTCTTCCTTCTAGTCCTGAAGCCATTTCCTTTTGACTGGTGGGCTACGCTGTTCACAGGGGATTCAGAATCCAAACAGGATGCTACAAGAAAAGGGATCATCTTGGACCAGAGACTGCGGAGTAGGTCAGAGAAGGACGCAGATGCTACGTCCTTGGTGGAGATGGGTTGCAGACTTGCTGAACTTGCAGAATGGATGGCTTCAGTGTCATCTGTTTTCAGTATTTCCTGAACAATTGATTTATTTCACATTATTAATGAACTTTGCAGCACTTGTACTTGTCAGAGCCTACTCCGTAGGGGTCAATAATGAGAGGAAACCTGATGTTAGTGAATCCAGCTTAAGTGATTCTGTCATGCTAACGATTCAATATATCAGGACAAATGTCAGCTCCTTCCAATATGCTAATTCCTCCAATCCTATTTGCATAAACTGCAGTCAATGAAATACAAGTTCTCTTTTTAAGACAGTTAGTGAAGATTTGTAAAAGATTTTTAATTTACTTTTAGGGGTCTCTTTCTTTTGCTAAGTTACTGAATATTTTATTAAATTTTGTCACAAATTTGAAAACAGCAGCAATATTGTATAAATATGAACAAATTTACTTCTTAATATAGTTCTTCCTTTTCCTTTTTAAAACAGTAGTTTTGTTTATCCTTTGAAAATTTCACACATGTATAGAGGACTATCCCAATGTATTTCTCTCTCAACTTCCCAAATAAATATCTGAGTCAAAATAGAAAGGAAGAACAAGGCTCACAGGCAAGAAGATGAAAAATACTACAGAAGACAAACAACAGAAGGCTTGGACTTCCCTGGAGGTAACTAAGTCCTT